>NW_021939546.1:7510849-7944120 GCF_001715985.3 Manacus vitellinus | reverse complement strand
GGTGAGGAGAGGGTGGGCAAGGCTGGTATCCGTGGGCAGCTGGGAGTGCTGGGGGAGATGCTCTGGCTCCTGGGAGCACACCATCGAGTTATTGTCTCACTGCTGCCAGCCCTCCAGTTTCCACCTTATTTCTCTCTAGAAATATGTTCTTTAAGCATGTAATATCAGGAAGAAATTCTTCCCTGTGAGGGTGGTGAGGTTCTGGCACAGGTTGTCCGGAGAACCTGTGGCTGCCTCATCCCTGGAGGTGTTCAAGGCCAGGTTGGATGGGGCTCGGGGCAACCCAGGATAGTGGAAGGTGTCCCTGCCCATGCCAGGGGGTTGGAATGAAATGAGCTTTAAGGTCCCTTTCAACTGAAACCATTCTAGGATTCTATGATAATATAACAAGGAGAGATGCAAATCCACACAAAATGAAGCAAGGCACAATCAAGAAAAAAAAAATTCTAGTGCCCAAAGCAGAGAGTAAGTTATATATATTCCTTTAACATGCTTGATGAACTCCTGTAGTGCACAAAAGTCAGTAGTTCTGGGTCTGGATCTCCTGGTACTCTCCCAAGTAAAATTTATCACCTTGTTGTAACAATGTCTTTTCTATATTCAGAGAAGAAGAGGAAGGAGGAAACAGATAAAAGATTTGTCAAGATCAGTGTTGGTATCTGCATGTACACATTTGTCTTTGAAGGCACGTATTTTCAGGCAAACTATTTTGTGGCTGACATTACTGAAGGCACGGGGGGTTAGGAATCTAGAAACCACTGTCTGAAGTCTCAGATACAAATAACATTTATGATAAAGGAAACTTTCAAGTGTAGGGCACACCAACAGTATTTAGGTCTCTAACATGAACTTTCAGGGCTCAATGTTGGACTCTGCTCCAGAGTTTGTCTGTAGACTGGTAGATCAGTCTGTTGGACAGGCAACGTTTTGGATTAATTTTTAGATTGCAGTGATCTCATATTCCTTATATGACCCGAAAGGTAATCACAGCCCCTTCATCTTGCTTATTCATCTCTCTGATTCTTTTTCT
The DNA here is from genome assembly GCF_001715985.3 of Manacus vitellinus. Lineage (NCBI taxonomy): Eukaryota > Metazoa > Chordata > Aves > Passeriformes > Pipridae > Manacus > Manacus vitellinus. The sequence goes on along the minus strand of NW_021939546.1, from coordinate 7,943,090 downwards.
CTAGGCTGACATTTCTCTAAGCTGACATCAGTGGAATGGAGGTAATGTGCATATGACTCTGATCTTCAGCTTCTGTATCTAAGGAAGGTCTTTCATTCAGGCTGATCTCCAGTTATAAAAGAAATTGTTATGGCTCAGTCTTGGCAGGCTTCAGAAAAACTCCAGCACTTCAAATGCATTCAGTTAATATGCAGAATATTGACTCACTGCTTACTCATATGACTAGCATTTAAAAGACACTTTCTCATTTTTAAAGGATATTATAAATGATGGTTTAATCCTCACAGCCTGGTGAAGTCAATTGGCATAATTTTCCCTTACTAATGGAAGAAACTTGTAGGAAAAAGTAAGATATTTATTAGATGTCATTATTGCTTTTAGATTTATTTCAAGGAAGTGCCCCTGTAATTTGTGCTGAGGTAACTATTGAAAACTCCCAAAAGTGATGGAGGAACTGACTGTAATCCCAGGTGACCGAGGAAAAAGAGACTGCTTTAACATTAAGTTACCTATACTCTGTAGTCCACTTGTTCTGAATGATGTGTAAAGGGAGTTTGAATTTACCAGTATATAGGAATAACACTTGGGCACAGCAGCTCAGCATTACTGATGATGAGGGGTACTGATCCTCAAGTTAGATTTTACAGACTTCACTGACAGCATCTCTCTTGGGACTGCTTAAAGGAAAAGATCACACATTCCAGCCTAGTGAAGGAATGGGTGCATCCTTTTCTAGATATTATTCAGCGTGGATGTCCCAGTTTGCAAATGTTTTTTATGCATTGTCAGTTCGAGAAAAGTTGCAGATGGAAGCACAGCAAACTTGTCTAACTGAGAACAAGGAAAGCAGAAAGTGAGTCTTTCCCTATGGGGCACCAGGAGATGCAAGGAGACAAGGACAGTAAGGAAATTGAAGAAGGGAACAAATCTCCTCAAGATCAGCCTTTTGATAAGTTGGAGTTTGTACCTGTGGAGTTGTCAGTTTGATATGACACACATTTACTAGTTATTTGATTGTATTACTTCGTGGAAGTAATACATGACTGCATCATATGTGTATCCTGAAACATGTCCAGATACGAGGAACCCCCGTGTTACAGAAAGCAGATATTTTTGAACAGAAAAAAACGTTATAGTAAGTGGTCATGCTGTGACAATGAACCTGGCTTTTTGCTTGACCATGATGTGGCCATGTAGCCTAAAAATGAGTTTGATGGACAATTGCAATGATTTCTGCAGATATATTACTCTAGGAGTGTTTGAATAATTTGTCTTTAACTGAAAATGTTTTTATGCTTTTCTTCATAAGCTTGTGTCAAAGCCAGTCCTGTGTTTACAGCTCTCTCATTATTTAAACAGTGAATGCAGCGTGTCCCCTCAAAGGGAAACAGCTGTATTGTTCTGGTGGAACATACACATGGCCAAACTAAGAGGTGACTTGGAGGTTTCCCTTTTTATTTACATTTGTTGCAGAATTCCAGCCATAATCTCAGATGTAATTGGAAAACATCCTTTGCCACCCTGATTTTGTTTCCTTCTTTGTTGTACTGTCCTAGCCATGATGGTTACATGTATACTCAGAGGCTATGGTAGAAGAGAATTTAAAGTTCATTGTGTTGCCCCCAAATCTTTGATTTCATATATATGTTTTATTCAGGATTAAAGTGTATCTTTCTCATATTTTGTTAGAAGTACCATAAGAATATATTACTGAGAGAAGCTTACTATGAGCTAAAACCTACTGTTTATAAATAATGACAAAATATGGAAAATTAGGAAAAAAATTAATGACAGGGCTCCACCACCCTCTAGTACATAAGCACAGAAGCAGTTGTATGAAAACTGGGGTTACAGTATCTAGAAAAAATTCCTTTGCAGTTGTTACATGAATGAAGAGTGTGTGTGAGCCTGTATGAATCCCAGCTCCTTCATTTAGAAGGGAAGAATGCTCTTTTTTTCTGATTGATGTCAGTGGTTTGGAATTAGGCACCTAATATAGTTGGATCTCATGATTATAAGAAGAGCTTCTGTCCTATCTGCCAGATGAACAGGAACACTCTCCACAGGCTGCGGGGTAAATGCTTTTTTTTTATAGGCTTGAATTTGACTAACAGAAGAGTCGGCAAAGCAATTGGTGGTGTCTTGCAGGAAATCTCATGACCCAATGGAGACAAGAAGGTGACTTCCTGGGGAGAAGTATCTTGTCCCTGTACCCCTAGACATACTAAACATTGACAAGAGGAACGTGTTTACAAAGGTTTCCCTAATCTTATGTTTTGGATGGACAAGGCACTTGCTGCTTAGTATAGCTGGCTGTTGGGGCAGAGAATCTCTTCACTATCTGAGGAAAGTCTATCTGAGATATTTTGGAACCCAGCTTTTGTATAGTATTGCAAAGAATTAATTTAGGTTTTCTGGAATGACTTTATCTTTCCTTCCTTCCTTCCTTGCATCCCATGTCCCACCCAGTCTCATCCAGTTTCCTGCTTCTGGTTTATTTATAGCCAAACGTAATAGGTGGGTTTTAAAGAAGTGCCTCGGGGACCACATAGCACAAATCCCTCTGAATTATTGAAAAGTACATTTTTTATATGTATATATTGATGTTTGGTTGCTTTTAGCAGAGGGGGTTAAAAACATTTGTATCGTGAAAAACTATGTAACCCCCCTGCAAAGTACAGTTGCAATGACAGCTAACAAAGTAGATGCACAGATGCTTTTGACTGCTTGGGTAGCTGTGCAGCCTCACACAAAACAAGGATTTTAGCAAACACAGTCTTGTGAGTCTGTTCACAAGCACCAGCTGACAGATTCCTGCAATATACTTTTAGAGTTCATCTACAGTAGGAATTTTTGCTGCCTTCACAGCTTTTGGCTAGCACGAAAGGAGATTTGTGCTGGGGCAACCGCCAAGGCCAAGCCTGCTGTCAGCAGTGATTTGCAAAGAGGCAGTTTACCCTGTTTTCCAGCTGGGACTCGTGCACTCTAGTAATCATAATTACAATATTTAGCTCTAATACAGTGCTTTTAAGATGGGTATCTTAAAACATTATGAGGGACAGAGGGATATCATTAGCTCCTCAACATGTATTATTTTTTGCAACTGCTACAAACTATCATGGGACTGAAGAAGAAGGGAAGAAGGTGAACAGATCTTGTGGTGTTGCTGTGTCTCCTCCAGCCAGTCTGTCCCTGTTGTTATTCCAGCATCCAAAGGGAACAGGAGCTGAACCATGACCGTTTTCCTGCAGCAGAAGCTGAGTACCCGCTGGCCTCCTGAATACAAAAATGAAGTTTCATACTGTTTCCTTTGAATGGAAGCAGCATGACGTGAGTGTGGAAAGAGTGGAACAGTATGTTAAGGGCAACACAACTGAAAGGAGAGAACAGCTGACTCCAAGGGCTGAGCAGATCTGCCCCCTCTGCTTCACTGTGTAGGTTTGTTTTCAGCTCTTCAACTCAGACCGTCTCGTGGGTCTCACAACACATCTCCACAGCTCTGGGCTAGAAAATGAAACAATTGCAAGGAGATTGTTCATTCTTCCTGAAACAAGCTACACAGGCTGTGGGAAATGACAGCTAAGGCTGAACTTTAAAACAACCTGAAAGCACTTAGATACAGAAATGCAGAGTGAAGCCATTCAATAGAGTTAGATTTGGAAGAGAGCCCTGAAAAAACCTGCAGTTATGACTAATCCATTTTTAACGTGTGTGGTTGTAGGTAAAATCACTTCTTCAAAAGATCATTTCTCTCCCTGTTATGGTTGCAGTTCTTTACTGTCCTTTTAGATAAATGACGTGTTGACATGTGAGTTCAGTTACAGATGAACTGCGAGGACTGAATTATTTCTGATGCTGGAGAGGCTCTGGCTGAGCTGCTTGTGAAGGGGAGGAAAGATACAAACAGGATATTCAGTGTCAAGCTGCAGCAGCACCCTGAGAGACCCACCCAGAGGCAAACGCTTGAATGCTCACACTCTCCTTCAGCCAAGTTAGCTGAGGAAACCTGACATAATTGTAGACTGTAGAGCTCCAGTTCTGCAGGGACAAACTCATGCAGTGACATTTTAGAAATGAAATAATCTGAAATGGAAACTTCTTGTTGCACTGAACAAGTCTGTGAGACACCACATGGTTTTACAGGATAGCCTTTGGGTGCATTTATTTTGTTCTCAAATTGTGCCAGCCTTGCTTGCTGGTCCCTTTGCAGGGATCCCTCAGTTCTGTGGTACAGAGGCATTGATGTTAACACGCTGCTACAGGGAGACGTGGTGTGACACTGTGAGTTCCACAGCTGATGTTATGCCAACCCAACATTCACAGACTTTGCAGTCTCATAATCAGTAGAGCTGTGACTAGGAGTGTGAATTCAGTGCAAACAAGCAAGAGGCTGTGGAGGGGAGCAACGTGGAGGTTGTTTAGGCAGGTAGAAGACAGTACAGTGAATCCAACACTGGTGAGATATGCTCAACTTAAAGACTACCTCAGCCTAACTAAGGGCAGTGTTGACAGAGCTTGTAGTAACACACAGTATTGTGAGAGTGAAGGCTGTTCTCTGTGCTGTGTGAGTGTATCTGATATCCGGAAACAAAAGCAGTTGGCGTTTCCCTGGTGTATGCTGAGATGTGGTGCAATGTGATAGAGCAACAGGGAACTCCTTGCTGGCTTTTTGCCCTATGCAGATTCCTTTTGAATTAGGTTGACCTTTAAAGCAAGACCTGCTTATTCTGCTTCTTATTGTCTAAATTCTGCATTGGAGCCTGAGAAACAAGTCTGTGAATCTTGGAGGATTTTTTTAAAGCTCTAATTAGTGAAACAAAATAGGTTGGAAGGAGTCTGAGGAGAGAATCACCAAATGAAAACCATTTTACAGAGCTGTTGCCTTTTATTTTTTGTTTTACTCCGTTCCACAGCAACCCTGGCCTGAGTGGTGCTAGGCTTAAATCAGCACAAAAAATGGTTTGTGTCAAAGAAGACTGGTCCACAACCCTCTCCTGTTGTTAAAAGGCACCTCTGCCTCCTGGTCAAAACAGCACCTTGTTTGCCTTCAGCAATTTGGAAACCCAAAGCTGTGTTCCTGCTGCCAGGGTTTTGTACTAGAGCACTGCAACTGCTTGGCACCAGCAGCCCCATGCAGGAGTTTGGAGGTGAGAGAGGTGAAAGTCAATATCCTGACTAAAAATCTGGAGGTATTTAGGCAGAGGGGCTGTGATGGAAGAACCTCTTCCCCTTTTTGAATTTCTTTAACATTACCATTGCTTCAGTTGCATTTTCACATGTTTTCTCCATGTCTTATTCCGGCAGATTCTGGCATTTCGTGCAGATTATTAAGTGCTGATCGAAGGGCAGCTGAAACTGGAACTCAGCTCTGGGTGGGAGGCAGCAGCTCCTGGGCCAGTGAGAGGCCTCATTGTGGTGCTTCGGAACCTGCAGGTGGGACTGCAGGAGGGGTGGAAGCATGTGAATATTTTTGGTTTAAACACAAGGCTTAATTTTTCAGAAATATGAAGAGGTTCTTCAAGGTTGTGAGAGCCTAAAGCCTTGGATTTCTCCTGCCTCATCTGCCTGCTGGCACGAACAGCCCTGTTGTCCCATTTAGAGTGCGTTTGATCTCTCAGTGACTCATTTCCAAGGCTCGCTATCTGCACCAGCAAGGTACTTCAGGGTTGAGTCGCACCCATGTATCAGCTCTGTTACTGTACCCTGTTATCAGCTACTCCTTTCACTCCTGGGGTGCTCCCGGCCTTTGATCTGTTCCTGAACTGCAGCAACAGCTTTCCTTGTTTTTTAATGCTTCATTACACTGTACAGGGCCATCATCACTCCCCAAATGCTGCAATCTCTGCTACCTATGTGCTGCACTCATAAGTACATCCAGGCTTTTTCTTGAAAGCATGAAATAAACTCTCATTCCCCTCAATCCTCAAATAATCATAATGGAAATCAGTTTACTGCGAGATGGCAATTTCCATCAGACACTATATGGAGGTATAATGATATGGTTAATTATTCCCTTCCTTCTCCCTGTTGCATTTAGCTGCTGCTTTTAAAAATCTGTGGAGCGGGGGCTGTTTACTCCATCCGTATAGCAGCTGGTGCTGTGGGCTCTGACTGGTCTGTAAATCCTGATGTTATTGAGCAGTTCTGAATCCTGTCCCCCAGCAGAAGTCCTTTTTTTGCTGGTCAGGATAGATCTTGTTTAATTTGAGGCTAATTCTGTCAAAGTTAGAGACCCCAGTGGAAAGAAAGGTACTCTGTGTGCAGGAGGACTGAAAGAGCTTTCTGTGTTCTACAGGGGTTTTTTTTACAGTGGCAAGTGGGCAAAAGCAGAGACACACAATAATTTAAAATGTATTTGCTTAAAACCAGCTGAATTCATAGTAATGTTGGAAGAAACCAGCAGCGGCATCTGAGCCGATTCTGCTGGAGACGGTGCTTATCAGATGACCCAGCAAAACCTCCCTGTAGGAAGGCTTGTAGGATTTGGGTCAGAAGTTCCAGCATAACAAGCACATGTCTCTCACAGCTTTCAGAGCAGTCAGTTCCTGCTGATGAGGTGCAGAGCAGTGATCCAACTCGTTTTGTCCATTCTCTCGGGGGTGGGCCTTGGCTAGGCTGTGTGGTGGAGGACAGACAGACGTGTTTGCTGCACTAAGTCTTGTAATAGAGGGAAGGAGGGAAGGCTGTGGTTACCTACATGTTGTCTGCTCATGGGGTCCAGCCAAATGGCACAGCCCATGCCTGCAACACTGGGAATCCTGACCACAGTGTGTTGATCCTATGTGATTTAATAGTAACAAATCACTTTCCTTACACTGGCCAGGTTGGGCTTGTTTTGTTTATGCCTTGAAACCTCTCTTCTCCCCCACACTGTGATCTGTGCCAAACTGTCAAGTTAAAAACTCTGCCTGGTGTGTGGGCAGGAGAAGGGCCACATCCTGGTGCATAAAATGTGTGAGATGTGATACAGGTTAGAGGGGAGGATGAGGTGTGGACAAGAGGTGCCAGTCATGTGCTCAGTTCATGACTTGCCCAGCCTGTTTCACAGACTTGGTAGTTACTGATCCTTGACTATGTTTCAGGCCTGGCCTACAGTCACTAATTGTCAATGTCCTGGGGCTTCTCCCAGGTTTTAATTGTCCCTATTAGTACGATGGATATTGGAAATCAGGACGCACTGGAGAAAGGTGGTAGTGTTATTACTGCGGCCGTTGTCATTGCTGGGGCTGCCATTAAAGCTGCTTACTGGCATTTGCCCTCCTGTGAAATGTGTAGGTGAGCTATTTATAAATGAGCAGAGAGATCCTACATCTCTAGCTTGTGCTCAGATTTAAGGGTTAATCCCTACCAGGAGGTAAGAATCTGTCCAGGACTGCAAAGCAGGTTAGTGGCAGTTGGAAATAATCCACTCCTCCTGAGCTTCAGTGTTGTCAGTATTTCTGGGGGCTGGCAGGGGTGTGGAGAAGCAGCATACTGTTTCCCCATTAGCTCTCCCTGTTCCAGCATGAGCTCCTTTCTTCAGGGCGGAGAGAGGCACTTTTCCTGCTGCACAGCCCCCTCTCCTGTCCTCTGCTTTCTCTACACAGCAGATGCACTCAGCTCTCTCCTGGGCTTCACTCAGCTTCAGTCTTCTCTTGCTTTTACTTTTCCTTTCTGGAGTGGATTCAACCTGGTGTGCAGGAGGGAATTGCCCTTTTCCTGGAGCAGTCCAGTCCCAGACACACAGTAATTAGTCTCTGTACTTCTCAAAAATTCTTCTGAAAGTAGATACAGCCACTTGCTTTCATTATTCCTTTTCCTGTGAGGTGTAAATTGCCTCACCTTATAAAACACGCAGGTTCCTGAACAACAAGATTAATACAGTTGGATTTCTAGTGCAATTATTATCTTTTACTTTTCCACACGTAGATTTGCTGATGACTAGCTTGACTCCCAGATTTTAAAAAGTTGAGGAAGATTACCTACCTTTGAGGCCTGCACCTCAATCTCCAGGGCTGCCCAAAAGGCTCAAGTAGGATTAGGCAGACATGGATGCACCCCAGATGGATAGCAGGAGCCTAATTGCTGTAAGAAACAAGGTTAATGTGATGTGGTTGTAGTGAAGAAATGAGGGTTCTCTCCTTGAGAGCTCCTGGCTTGCTGGCTGGATCTGTAGGACACACTGCCCTCTCTTGGTCCTAGATGGGCTCTGGGTCTGAGCTGAGGAGCTTACCTTTCCTGAGTATCCTGGTGGCCAAGGGATTGCTACTGGATCTGATATGTCCTGTGGTTTATAAACTCAGCTAGAGCTATAGACTTTGTAGGTGATTCCAACATTCCCTCCAGGAGCTTGCGACAGGATTTATATGGAGCTTCAGCACTGCATGAAATCAATTGTGAGAACAGTAACCTATGAGTGATTTTATCATTGTATGCAGGAAAGTGATGTAAGAAACCACAGAAATCTGCTAGACTGATTCTTGAACACGTGGTGAAAGACTTTAATCTGTTTTTGCTTGTAAATGGGGGTTTTATGTAAATGTTGACAAATCATAATTATGACATAAACATTTCAGGGAATTCACACTTCCAGATGCAATGGAGTTGTGGGAGCAATCTAGGAACAGAGACTTGTTTGAGAGAGACATCTCTGACTTGATCTCAGTGGTGCCCTTTGGGGGTTACACTCACTCAGAGCCTGTCCCTGATGCTGCCTGAGTGATTCAGTGTGAGGCTGAGCTCTGCACTTCTCCATACAGGTTATACAAACAAGTGGGATGTAATGGTTCCACATTGTCCCATTTCTGCTACATGTTGTTATTGTTGCTGCCCTTGTGTGGTTTATGTTTATGTACTGGCAGTGTTTGGCATTGTGTTCAACCTTTTTCATGTCCTGGACAACCTCATAAATCTGCTCTATCTACTTTTTGGATTACTGAAATTTCATGTTACAGCAAGATGGAGGAGTGATTGTATTCTTATGTTTTGTCTTATATCAAAACAATTATTGTCAGCAAGAAAATCCACTGTGACTTGGAAGTGCATGTGCTCATGGCATGTACTCTTGGAGGAGCAGCAGCTGGAAACAGGCAGTGCTTGGGTCAGAACAGCCAGTACATAAGTTGATGGATATCTCCCCTTTAATCTATATTCACATGGAGCCACAGAGGTAGTTCTGAAAAAGAAAGAAAAAAAAAAGATAAAAGAAGATACTGTGGTCCCACATCTCATCTGTCTTACCTGTCTTACTCAAGGGGTCATGTCCCCTCACTGTACACTCCCCATGTGTGTTGCAAATCACCCTGTGTGCCTGTAGCTCTGTCTCTACACCATCCCAGTGCTGCCTGCTCTGTGCTGTCACTGCCTGGCTCCCCACAGCTGGGAAGCCCCCAGGGACTATGCCCACAGCTTGTTAAACCCTAGGTAAAGTTAAAATCTAAACACATGCACAGGGAATGAGAGAGCTGGGTTTTCTGCATCACAGAAAGGGAGCTCGTGCACACCTCCCAGAGACTGCCTGAAATCACGAGCTGCAGGGCAAGGCCTGGGCAGGCTTAGGGTGGGCTCTGGGCACTCCTGCTTCGAAGCAGAGGGGAAGAGCAGGGCAGAGTTACTCACATGAGAAAGCCTTTTGCACTCAGACAGGAGGAGCAGGCTCCCTCTCAGTTTGCTTTTGCCAAGTTCCTGAGGAGACATCTGTGTTTTAGGAACCCACTGGACTGGGGCACAGGAACCTGCTCAGTGCCAGGTTCTCTTTCTTATGATTTTAAAAGGAAAAAGAATCACTTCTGACCCACAGCACCACACAGGAGGGAGTGCCTGTTCTTGAGCTTTCCCAGCCCCAGATGTAAAGAAGCCTGACAGCACACAGTGTTCAGAGGAAGGGGCATTCAAATGATGTTTCTGCTTGCTTGCCTTTGCCAATTTCTACTTCAACAAATATATTTTTTATTCATAATTCTTTAAGATGGAGCTGAGACGCCTCATTTTGGTTTCTGAATCCTGAGGGGCCAGTAGGTACAAAGAGACATTGTGTTCACATGAAGCTGGTTACCTGACCTGCTCTTGTCCTGTGACAGCTAAAACACAGCATTAAGTGGGAAAGCCTATGCTGGCTAAAAGGGCTCTGCTAGCATTTGCCCCTGTGGTGCTGGGGAACATGAAGCAGCCACAGCCCCAGAACACTGGATTTTCTCTGTGCTACTCAGAGTGACAACACCCCTGGCATGTGGGTTTAGTGAGCACGAGAGACGCTCCATACCCATTTTGGAGCTTGCCTTTTCCTCTGGCAGCCCACAGGTTTTCTCAAGCCATGAGCTACACCTTGCATTCTCAGCCTCTGGACAACCACAAACCAGATTATGGTGGGAGGATGCCAGGAAGGGGAACCTTTTCATAAAAAGGATCTGCCATCACAGGAAAGAATGACTTCTCTCTCACTAGATCTCCCTATCTGTGCTCCTCCATCCCTCCTTTCTGAGGGATGTGTGTGTCACATCTGTGTTCTAGGAGTTTGTGACATCTTTTTTTGTGAATCTGCTATGCAGTGAATGCTCACACGTGTTAATGGTCTGCAGGCTGTGTTGTGCCTTCCTTACTCCCATGCTGGTGAGAAAGCAGCTCTCTGAAAGTGGAAAGTTCCTGCCTCCATGCCCAGTCTTGCTGCTTCTTTCCATGGCCTTGTGTGCTCACTGCTGGCAGTAAGCTGCTCCGTGCTGGTGCTTCCTGGCTGGGCTAGTGTGAGGTAAAGACACTCTCCAAGTCTGAGATCATTCCAAATCTCCACTTGGTATTTTTATAGTGATTTACACCTTTCTGAGGTCAGGCCTTTGAACCAGAATTTTCTTTAAAACTGAAATGAAAAGGGAAAGCTGGAAAAACAGCCAAAGGATTTTTTTTTTCCAATGTAACAAGCCAGGATTTGAAGACAGCCTTGGATTGCTGCTGTCAAGCTGCATGGGGGACACTGTACGTGTGGCAGCCTCCTTGTTGAGTGATCAGCTTGTGCAGGTTGGGCTGTCAGTGACAGCCTGGACAAGCAGGTAGCCACCAACAAGTCCAGACAATTTGTTTTGCAGTTCTCGTGCTTCAGCTTGACCAAAATCCTATCCTGACCTTATAGCTACAGGCAAGACCAAAATGCCTTAGCAACTGTTATTTATCCACTTACATTAGTCACTCATGTAATTAGAAGATAAGGCAAGGTGCATTCCGCGGGCAGGAGCCTTGCCACCGCGGCTGGCTGTGGCTGCTGCCACCAGAGGACACTGTTGGATAGTCTATGGATCCCTCCCGGCGTGGCAGGGCGCGTTCCCTCTCAGGTTTGTCTCAACTTCATCATCCTGCACTCCCAGCCTCAGCCTCCCTCCCTCCACCACTCTCTGCTAAACTCGCTGTCCTTGGCACTCTTTGCTCTGGCACTGGTTTCTTTGGAGCAGTTCCCTGCAACCCCGACTATCCATTTTCCTCGGGCAGTTTTATCACCCAAGGTCATGGTGTTGTAGTATCTTGTGTTTTGTTCTGTCCCTCCTCCCCAGAGGCAGGTAGCCAAGACACCAGTTTGCTGGGAGCATGTCAAGGACCTGCATGGAGCTGCAGGACTTGGCACACTCGGACCAAGAGACATAAGCCAGACCCAACCTACCCTGAAGTTTGGAAACCCTCTGAGTGGAGATTTGGGTTTGAAGCTGTTTAGGAGATTAAGTTCAGTCTAGGTTCAGATCACTCCAGTTCTCCATGTTAAAAAAAAAAACAACCCCCAAATCCCATAATTCTATTTCCTGTAATAAGCGTGAAGTGTAAGGTTCATTGCTTTTGAAGTTAGTGCCTTGATGGTTTGTGCAATGAGAAAGACGTGTCATTACTTGCTTGAAATAAATAATAAAAAAAAAGTGTCAGATTGCTTTTTCAGATGGAAAGAGGCATTCCTTAAGGAACCTGAACAGGTGAGCATGTGAGTGATGTGGTTCTCTTCCTTATTCGAGCGAGTTGAATAATTTTTGTGTTAAAAGTGCCTCCTCTCAGGGCTAGTTACTGAGCCTGGCCTTGAGGCCAGGCATAGAGGCAGTGTCCATCACTGCTGGGGGGAGATTTCTCTTACCCAACCCCAAGGACTGCAGCTTGTTTGCCTTGTACAGGCAGCCCTGGGGACAGGGGAGTGGAGGAAAGACTGTGGGCCTTGTGTGGGGGCTGTTCACTCATGGTGGCAAAAATGGATTTTGCTCCTTATGAAGATGGGGCTTCCTTAGGTCCAAGCTGAAGCAGACAATCTCTTTTGACTGATTCTCTGCAGTTAAACCCATGGTTTGCACTTTCCTTGAACCTGCTTCAGTGCTGGCTACCATCGTCTGCAACTTCTCTAGACTTTTGGAGCCACTTAGCAAAGTGATGGAGAATTGTCCCTGCTCCAGGTGTACGGAGACAAATGCACAGAGATAAATGCAGGACTTAATTCTGAATGTAAAGCTGCTTCATCTGTGAGAAGTTTTGGGATGATTATCATTTCGGAAAGGAAGTTCTTCTGCTCTAGGATCCTCCATGGCTTGAAGTATCTTTGGATTTGCAGCATTGCCTGAAGATAACAACAAGGTTATTACCATTGACTGTTCTGTCTTTCACTGCTAACACACAGGTTTAGAGGAAACATGGATCTGTATCTGTGCTTGTGTCATTTGGCATAGTTATCTTGAGTTCAGAGTTTAGTCCACCTGAGAATCTTGTCCATCTTGTACACACAGAGCTTTGTTTTATGTAGTGGTATTTCTGCAAACATCTTTACCAAGTGCTAATAGCACACCAGAAAGTTCATGCTTGTGCTTTAGTGAGAACTAGTGTGCTGAAGAACTCCATGCCTTGTGCTTTGACCAACAAATAGGGCTTCAAACACCTTTTGGATGGGGAAGGGTTTTTTAGGTGGCAATTTCCTCTCTGTTCAAGAGATGCTTTGTTCAGGATGTGCCCGCAACAGTTAGGGGAATTTAACTGATCAACTCATGAGTGCTTTTATATTTGAAGTGCTTAAAAAGGGGATGGTGATTTTTGAAATGAAGAATAAAAATGGTCTGGCAGTCAAATGATGTTTAAGGATGAATGTGGTGTAGGCAGTGTTCCCTTGTAATATGTCAGGAGGCGGGAGGCAGCAGTCTGTGTTAATTATGCTTATGGTGAGCAGCCAGTGCCTGTGCTTGAGCCAGGACTAACTGTTCTGATTATGATTGATTGGAATTCCAGAGAAGGCTCAAACTCAGTGTGACTTCTCTAAGGGGTAGATTAAGTATGCTGAGATGATAATAACAATTCATTAAAGTTTTATATTCTTTATGGTGCTTTTTCCCTTGTGACAGTAGAAGCATTTCTGTAATCCAGAGCATGTTGGAATATTCCTAGAACATTTCTTTCCTAAAGAGTTTTCTTATTCAGAAGACTGCCTCAAGTAACTGGGAATGAAACTTTGCTGCAGAGCCCCAAATTTCATATGCATGTAGCAACCTGGAAATTGATGCAAAGAAAAGGGAAGTGCTGAAACTCATAAGAGAAACCTCCCTGCTGCCCTCCATCCCACATTCCTGCAGTGGCTAAGGAGTTTGATAGGGCGTCCTGGTTTTCACAGAGACACTGAAGAGTCTTCATGTTACCAAGGTTTAGGCCATGTGTTAGAAAAGTAGTTTCCTCCTGTAGTTGAAACAAAAAGAGATATTCTGGCATGAAAATATCTAGTCTGATGATAAAATTCTCTGGAGGGTTTTCTTGCAGTTAGCAACCATACTGTGGAGGAGAGGCACCCCCACCACCTTTTTAAAATAATGTTTTTTGTCTGAGTCTCTCTCTTGCAAGTATCTTTGTAAACACAGTCAATATATAGAGATGGAGAGACCAGAACCTCATGGCTGAGGTCTGGTGCAGAGGAGTAGGAGGACACCAGTGATCTGCTTTCGTGGAGCCAGCATGTGGAAGCCCCTCACACTGTGCCTCAGTTCCTCCCTTTGCAGACAGGGGGATTTGGTAACAAGTGCCTTGCAGGATAACTCCCACAGTGTGGCATTGGTGTCTCTGTAACAGGGGGCCCCAGCAGAGCAGCTCTTGCAGTAAGATATGATTTAAATTATTTAGGGTGTTGTCATGTGATCACAACTGATTGAGTTCCTGTGGCTTCACAAGTTGCCATCTGTTATCATCCCCATTATGAATTATACATTAGCTTAAATCAAGTCTTAAACCAGAGGAGTTCAAGCAAAGTCCTCACCCAATGATACCATAAGACTGTCTTTAGGGTGTTGGTACTGGAGTACTGGATCTAAAACACTGCAGAGATGATACTGGTCTGATACAAGCTCTCTCTGCTATTTCAAACCATCCTGTCAGATTCCCTTGTAGTGGCAGGCTTTATGTTGGGCTGGGTGTCACTGGCCTCCTGATGTAGGCTTATAAATCTGATCAAAACTCCATTGCCTATGTCCTGGCTAAGTGGACATAAATGAGACCACAGTACCACACCAGAATCCCAGAGATCTCAGGATCATGTGGTCAGGGAGCTGCTGCTGAAGGCACAGTGACCACATGCTGAATTGCTGGCTGGCTTGATGTGAGGCTTTGGGAAGCTGTCAGCTCTGGCAGTGCCATGAGCCCTCCTGTAAAACCTTACAGCACATGTGTGTGCAGTGGTATTAAAGTGGCCATTGCAGTAAAACACTTCAAGCCCAACTCAGACATTCACCAGAGTTCTCTGGCTTGGAAGTGTTGTGTCCAGAAACCTGCCTCTGCCAGGACATTCCCATTTCTCAAGCTGATCTACAGTGCATCAGCTGGTCAGTGCCCTCTCCCCAGGAAGGAGAGGTGCCTTGAGCTGCTCCAGCTACATGTATGGGCAGTGCCCTCTTAGACCAAAGTGCTGTTGCTCCTTCAAAGCTCAGGAAGCTCCTGCTGGTCTAACTTTGAAGTCTTTCCCTTTTGGTTGTGTAGCTTATATTGGAACTGCAGTGGTGAAAGCAATTAGGGCCTACTATCCTTTCAAGGGTGCAATTCCCTGATGTCTCATCCTCTCTCAAGTCCCATTTAGAGGCCAGGTTTTCCCTGCCTGTGGTACCCCAACACAAGGCAGTAAGTTTGGCAGCCCAGGGTGATCAGGACAGGCTTGGCTCTCACTGCAGTTCTGGGACTTGCTGAATTTATACACGTTTGCTGGGCAGCAGATTGGGTCAGTGACCTTGTTCTAACGTGAAGGCAGGTAGTTTATTACTATCCATTTGAGATTCTATAAAATAAACAGTTCTCTCTGTGGGAACAGGCAGCAGAGATTACTGTAGCTAAATCAAGACCTACTTGGCAAGTGGGTGCAGTAGGGAACGCAGAAAATTCATGGCATCCCCAGAAGCCAAGTGCTTTCACATAGATGGTGTGGCTGTCCTGAGGAGGACCACTGGGATCTGTGAGCCAAACAGGATGGATAGGCAGGGAATGAATGTCTCCTGGCATCAGCAGTGGCTGTAATGATAATTCCTGTTTGAATTTTGGATCATAAATCTGTTTGTGTCTGCAAGGACCCTTCCAGTGGCTCCAGATTTATCTTAGTGTTGGGAGCTATTTTTTTACAGCTGGAGGGTGCTTGTTCCATCAGCTGACACAAGGGCTGACTCTATGGCTCCTGGTTTCTGCCCTTGGATATCTGAGGGCAAAAATCCTTTGACTTCAGAGGATTGTGTGTTGGTCACACAATGCCTGTGCTAGAAATAGAACTATGTCCCTCCTCTTTAAAGCAAGGCCAGATTCTCTTTCTTCAGCTCAATGTGCAGAGCCCTTCCCCTGGGAGAGAGCCAGCCATCTCTTCTCTCCCAAATTCACAAGTGCCCATAACTCTTGCAGTTTTACAGAGAGCTGAACAATCTCTTCATCTGGGACAGGAATTCAGAATATTTTTCAACCTCTTTTGAAAAGAGGGAGTTGAATAGGAAGGAACAGTGTTAAGATTTTTGTAAACTGAGGTTGTCATATCAGAGATCTTCTCTCACATTTTGTCCCCATGACTTTGCAATCTGCAAATGAAGAGAAAGAATGGTGAAGCTCTGGATGCTGGGGCCATAGTGGATCAGGAAGAAAGGAGTAAGAAAGCAAAGGAGAAAGAGTTGGGATTTAGTGCAGACCACCAAGATGGGAGAAAAGTGAGACAAATTCTTGAACTAAGTCTTTAATTGCTCCAAACCACAGGGTATTGTGCCTGGGGGAGATGGGGAGAGACTGGTTATGCAATTTCATCCTCAATCATGCAAAGGCAAAGTATTGGACAAAGGGATTGCATTAGATATATTGCAGTTGGAGCCTAGGAGAGCATTTGATACATGGTCTTACAAGATCTTGCCCTCCCTCTGAAATTGTTTGGCTTGTTTTGGATAGGAACTCAGTCATGGGGATTAGTAGCAATGACAAATGATACATGGTTCTGGTCATGCAGATTTTCAACCAATGTGACTGATGAAAGTTTTTGATTCATCCATTTCACTGAGGGCTCCTCCTGTGCATTAGCAAAGCAGTAAAGAGCATTTTAATGATAGTTTTAGGTGAGATGTTTTTCAAACATTACTGATTACCTTGTACATGAAGCATGGCAGAAACCAGGAAGCTGGTCATTTTGGTGGGAAAGTGATGGAATATTAGAGGAGGAAAAGTAGTTTTTCTGTATGAGAGAAACATCTGAAAGCAAAATTCTTTAGGAAGGAGGAACCCTGAAAGCTTCAGTGTGAGAGACAGCAAAGTATGGGCACTTGGGTGTGTGTGACAGACTAATAGCAGTAACTCAAGTCAGGTTATTGGGCTGGACTGGGATGGGCCAAGTGGCATAACTCCATGGAAATCTATAGAGATTTGGCAGTTTATCCCTGCTGAAGATATTGCTGGAGTAGAATTTACTGCCAAGAAATTACCAATCAACTGGATCGAAATCTGAGCTAAAAGTATGAGGGATGAGTTAAATAAATCTATTTGCCTCCAAATACTAAAGAAGGGAGTCTGCTTAGCTCAGGCCAGAGAAGAAGGAGAGAGGCTGTGCAGGAGCCTGCCAAAATCACAGAGGTGTGGGATTATTACTGAGTGATGTGGGAGGACCTGGCACACTTGAAAGGAAGCCAAGTATGGCACTAAAGTCCATTCTTTGGGAGCAAGACAGTTGGCTGGGAGGCAGCCTTGCTGACCAAATCAGTCTTCCTACCTCCTGTTAGCATTGCTGCCGGTCCATTTCAGGAGAGAGTTGTGTGATCAGAAAGTTACTTTTTAAAATAATATTTAGTTTTGTATCTTCATTCATTCCTGTCATTGTGATTTCGTTCCATAAAAACAGCTCTGGGATTGTTAAGGGCTGTTCTTTAAGGTAGGACATAGAGTAGAAAAGGCAGCATGTGTTAAGCAAGGAGAGAACAGCTGGGTTTCAAACACTTACTGAGTTTGGTCCTTCAGGCAACTCTTTAAGAATTTTGCACTAACAGAAAAGGAGAGAAGAAAGGAGAAAGTGGAAGGGAGTGTTTATATTGAAATCTTTATTTAGTTCCAAAAGCCTAGAGCAAAGCATCAAAATACAAGAGTGCCTCATACAAGCCAAGACAGGGAATAGAGTTTCCATTTTATTCCAGATGAGAAGTAGGTCTTGTTATAAAGGGGGTTGGGTGACAAAGCTAAATGTAATTTAAATTTCTACTTCAATCTATTTTTAATTATTCATGCGTAGATTCTTTTGTAGGGTTAACAAGGAATTTGCCAGAAGCCAGCCCAGAAAGGCTTGAGTTGTAGTTTTCCAGCAGACATCCTGAAAATACACTGTCACAGGCAATCAGTGTCCTTGGGGAGGTGGCCAGTTAGCAGGGTGTTTACTAATTGGGATCATTCCCTAGTGGATAATTGTTTGTGACACCCACACTGATTGGACTCACAATATCTTCCCATCCTGCAAATGGTCTGTGACAGTTTTGATGAACTTGAAGTTTGGAGTCTGAATAAATCTTCAGAAGGGAAAAAAAATTCTTCCACTGGAATATATATGTAGAAGAGCAGAGTTGTGCCCTGGGTTAGCCCCCAAGAAAGGAGCCACATGAGCACACATAGAGAGAGGCCCATCAGTGGGTCTTGTCACACTTTCTACTTTTTCCTCCTGTGTTAATTAAGAGACTGGAGGAGGACCAGCCATGCCAAAATAAAAATGGGAGAGTTGGTTTAGCTCGCAGAGGACAGGGATGTCCTAACCAAGGACTTTTGGACTTAGGGGTGAATTGCAGATTTATTGAAATATCTGCATGAGTTCAGATGCAGGTCAGGTCTTGCTGGCACAAAATAGCAAAAGCAATGCATATGTCCCCAGCAAACAGGCAGTTCTCTGGGCTGGGAGCAGTATGCAAACATAATTTTGCAGAGGAGATACAGAGATTTTTTGTTTGTTTGTTTCTGGGGGCCGGATCAAAATGTATTTTACATTTTTGGTACATTTGACTGTTACACTGGTATGTGCTTTATGGCCAGATCGAGGATCACAGAACTGCAAGAGCATTCTCGTCCAGTCCTCTGCTCAAATCTTATTTGTCCTTCTGGTATAAACATAAATGGTATTTTCACTCATTTGACAGAAATGTCATTGTCTTGCTTTGTCTAATTTGCATCTGTACTGCACCAAGGTGAGCAGGAGATGCAGCAGGTATATTTTTTGCTGTTATGAGCTCAGAGCTGCAGTTGGATTCTGCGAGTTCCATGCTAGTGCAAATGCACAGCATTTGCCAGATTTCAGACTGAGAATGAAGTTGCAGGACTGATCTCTGGCCATGGATCAATGATATGATATTCTGGGCTTCCCTGCTCCCAAAAGGTCCTGAGTGATCAATAATTCTTCTATACATATTTCAGGAAGACTCTGGCAAAATTAGTACCGGACATATATCAGGTAAGAATCACTGCTACAATTCCCATATTCACTGTCTGGACCTTTTGATTGGGAAGTAAGGAATTAAAGAAGCATTACTCTATAATAAGCTTGGCGAGCTAGAGAAGTTTTTAGTGCTGTTAGAATAAACCTATATCCATGTCCTGGCTAGTAATACACTAAAATAATGGCTAAAGCATAGGGGACAATGATTCAAAGGTGTCCAATGGCAGCAGAGCTCATATTCCTGTCTAGAACAAAGGTCAGTTGTCCTCCTGAGCCAGAAACCATTCCAGGAGACAGAGCTCTCCTGTTGTAGTAGTCATACTCCATTCCACAAGCAAATGAAGTTCCAGATACAAATGGGCATGGAAAATTATGAGAAGCCATCTATACCTGACCTTTGGAAAATGGGAATTCTTTATATAATCTCATTTCTTCCAGATCCTCCCTGCCCAGCCAAGTGAGAAGTGTCCCACAGAAGGCCAGCTCACTGGATGTTTTAATGGTGGCCCTTGTAGAACTAATCATAGCAAGCTGACTGATGGTGTATGATACAATAGTAAATCCCTCATCCCAGCAGTCTTAACAAAATGCAAACAGTTCTCTGAAGATCTGGCTGGATACTCCAGAATGTTCTCCATAAACTCATCACTGTGAGCTGTGGTTGCACTGCATGCATTCAGTAGTAGTTGACTGAGTTAGATGGTGGGAGAGAAACCAGTGCCTTGTCTCTGCAAAGCTGAAGGTACTTCTCAGGAGATCAAAACTGCAACATCGAGGAAAAAAGTGCCAGGGCATGGAATTGTGTAGCTTCATAGTTTCTGAAGATGTGTTGTTTAATTCTATACAGAATCATCAGTGTAGTGAGAGCTGCACCCAGCACAGCAGAGACTGGATGGGTTAATGGAAATGCACAGGACCAGCAGAAGGAGATTCATTGCCACGGAAAGGCAGGTAGTGCCTATCAGATACTGGCCATTTGGCACTTTGTATTTAAGATTTTCCCAGGGAAACCCTCTAATTAAAAAAAGAACTATATTTCCTAAAATAAAACTTTCAAGTATTTCTCAGCACCCTTGTTAGTCTTATGTTGTGGTGCTGTGAGAAGACTTGCCCAAAGCTATACAGAGAATGGAAATGTTCAAACTGGAAGTGTCCAGGTGTGCTTTACAGTTGCCCCTTGTATGTTAATTAACTGTTTCTAAAAATACATTAAAGGTTTCCCCAATAGAAAAAGCCAGGTTACTCTTCTGGTCACGCAGCATTCCCTGAAGCCAGCAGGATCATACAGGAGTGATGTGGTCCAGTTTTCTGGCTCCTATCAGTGGATTATGGCTTAAATGGGATCAAGGACTCAGACTTTGGAGTCGAAGTACTGGTTACATGAGTTGATCTTTTTTATGACTCTTACGAGAGGCAACCCGTCTCCTAAAATCCAGCATCCCACATACTCACTTAACTCTGATAATCTTCTGGAGCTTTAGCAGATTCACAGGAAAGGGTGGACCTGGAAGGATTCCTGGAGGCTGTCAAATAAGTATCCAGTGTTTCAGTTGCAATGAGCTCCGGTGCATCTTCTCTAAATCTGTTTCAAGTTGTTTTTTTGGGGTCAGTGAAACACAGTATAAATCCCGGCTCGCTCAAGTCCTTCAGGCAGAGAATTTGGGGAATACATATGGAAATAGTTTTGCCTGGTGTTCTCTGCTCTGCACCCCTCCCAAACAGAACATGCAATTGTGTTGCACTATAAAAGGGAAAAACCTCCAAGCCTGGAGTAATGTATACAATTCAATAATACATGAAATTCAAAGCCACACATTAATCACATTCATGTTTAACTTTCAGATTTAAACCCCTGCAGGTTGGCTGCCCTTTGTTCTGCTAAGTGGAAGGGGGCATTCCAGCCTCTCCGTGCAGAGTTCAAAAGCTGCCTCGGGTAACAAGTGCAATTCGCTTTATAGGCCTCATTGTATTCTCCCTTCAGGGCACAGTGAGAAGCTACTGCACAGGTTGGCCCCTTTTCAGGCTGTTCAAAGGAAGAAAAGTTAGGATAGCAAAGGTTTGGCAGGTCACTGTGAGGGGCTGCTTGCAGGATCAGGGGGCCAAGACAGGAAAAGTGATGATGCTGCAAGTCAGAATCCAGCTGCATTGGCAGGTCTGGGCAGGAAGGGCAAGTTATACAACAGCATCTCCTTTCCTCCTGCCACCATCCAGTTTCTAAGTTTTCATTAGTGTTATGTCGTTTGCAGATTTCTGTGAGCAGTATTTTTTGTTGAAGTGTTTGTCTCTGATGTGCCCCTGAGTGTTGGATTATTATTAACTGTTCCTGGTTGTTACCTTTGTCCAGGATTCACTCATTCGAGTGCTGTAGGTTCCTTGCCTCTTGCTGTTCAGACCCCCATTCTCCCCTCCTCTTTCAATCTGCTCAAAATGCTGTTGCAGTATGGCTTTATCCTACCCTTTTCCCAGCAGCCTGGCTTTCCAGGGCTCCACACCGGCAAATTAAGCCAGAGGGAGCAAAGACTATTGTGCTGCCCTTTAGCAGTGAGCTGCCATCAGAACCTGCCTCCTTGCTAATACCTACACTAGCCTTAGTTATGAACACCAGGGGGGTGCTATGGCTAACTGGAGAATGAAATTATTTGCAGTAGCTGATTTGCATCAGGATTATAGTCTTGGGTGATCCAATCACAACATTAGTCATGGTTGTCCTGTGGCTGCAGACATATTAGGAGCAGCTTCAGATGGACTGGGCTGGGGACTGGTAGCAGTCCAGCTGTGGTATTGCGGAAATTAAAAAGGTAGTAAAATCCTCACCAGAAACCTGGTAAATGACAATTAATCTACAATATTTTGGCCATCAGGTAGTTTAAAGTGCATCCACAGATCTGTAATGATGTGCTGCTCAGCTTCCAAATCATAAAATCATATTTGGTCTGAAAGGGATCCTCAAGATCATCTCATTCCACTGCCCTGCCATGGTCAGGGACACCTTCCACTAGACCAGATTGCTCCAAGCCCCATCCAACCTGGGCTTGGACACTTCAGAGACAGAGCATCCACAGCTTCTCTGGGCAACCTGTGCCACTCTCACAGTCAAGAATTTCTTCCTAATATCTAATCTAAACCTGCTGTCTTTCAGTTTGAAGCCATTCCTTGTTGTCCTGTCACTCCATGACCTTGTCTGAAGTCCCTCTCCAGCTCTCTTGTAGCCTCTTTAGGCATTGGAAGGTGCTATAAGGTTGCCTAGAGCCTTCTCTTCTCCAAGCTGAACAACTCAGCCTGTCTCTATAGCAGAGGTGCTCCAGCCCTCAGATCCCAGTGTGACACTCCAAGGAAAGTCTGAACTTAAGATGTTGTGTCTGAATGAGCATCCCAAGAGTGCTTATAAACATCCCAGAAAACAGGATATGGGGCAGACTGTTTAGAAGTAATCACACTGGATGACTCAGTGAGACTACCCATTACCACCAAATGAACCTGAACTTTCAAGTTAAATGGTCTAAATTCCAGAGAGTCCAAAGGTTTTACACACTGAAGTGAAATACCAAGTTCCTCAGGCATATCAGAGGTGGAGTGCTCTACATACAGTGATGACCTCTTGCTTGGTCATCCAAGGACATTTTCTATGCTAAATTCAGCTTCTCATGGTGCACATCGTTAATAGTCATCAAAATGGTGCAAGAGTTTGATCCTGTGAGGGCCTCTCCAAAACTTAAGCAGGAGAATAAAGAGGTCTTTTAGCAGGGGGTGGAATTCAAATGCCTGTTAAGATTGAGTGGTAGATTCATCACTCTCACCTGCAAAAATTGTGGGCTGACAAATTGGGCTGAGCCCAGTTGTGGGCTGAGCCCACCAGGCGACAAAGACAGTGGGACCTGAAAGACTTTCATGTAGAATACAAATATTGAGGTGCAGCAGAGGGCAAATTTTTTCTGTGGTGTCAATTGAAAAGAGAATATTTTATGCAACAACATTGAATTTAAGTTGCAGTTGTAAAGTATGTATTGTTCTTATAGAACCACACTGGGGTTTTAATAAAACAAATGGCAAAGGTTCCACTGACAGGGTTTGGCCCTCAGCAACTTCAGCTTCGGAAGTTATTCTGTATTATATGTAGAAATTCTTCACAGAAAGGGTAATCAGGCATTAGAATGGGCTGCCCAGGGAAGTGGTGGATTCTCTGCCTCTGGAGGCTTTTAAGATGAGACTGGATGTGGCACATAGTGCCATGGTCTAGTAACCACGGCGGTAGTGGATCAAGGGTTGGACTTGATTATCTCAGAGGTCCCTTCCAACCTGACTGATTCTATGATTCTGTGAAAGAGGAAAGTTTCCAACCTATCAAGCTTTGATGCAAGCAACTTTTCCTATTTGTCTCAAAAGGATGAATGGTGTCCTGTAAGCAGCATGCAAAAATTTCCAAAAGGCTGGATTATTGAATAGTATCTTGGAGTTTTAGTGAGAGATCACACAAGTGACTTTCCAAACTTACTCCCTGCGCTTCGGCACTATACAAGTATATGACAAAACGTGGAGTAGGCTTTTCAAAGGCATTCAGCACCCCCCTCCCCCCCATTTTAAGAGCTGTGCTAGCTTGAAATCAGTATAGAGCCAGGTGTCTAATTTAGGCAATCCCCGATGTTTCATAATTGCCATAACTAGTTAGTTAGGACGCAGTGAAAGATCTCAGGGAAGTTCTGTTGACTTAAAAAGGAACAGGACTCAGTTCAGCTTTTGATCTAAATGGTTTGACACACAAGCAAGCATCTGTCAGCTGCCTGGTAATAACTTGCTGTTGGTGTATTCTGACCCTGTGCCGGTCCTCCATAAATGGAAATTAATTAGATTTGATATTTTTCTCTGTAACTCGTGAGAAAGCTACCCCATATTTGAAAAAGATGCTCCCTAGAGTTATGAGTGTGCATGTGGACTGAGAGAAGCTTGTGTGTGGTAGTTTGTTACATTGCAATCACTCATGATTTCTGAGTCATAGTTCTGTGATACAGCAATTGCCATTTTTTCTAACCTCGTCTCTTCTGCTGCTTCCTTTCAATTACCATTTTCCCTAACAGAAAGGAGAGGAGATTTCCATCATGGCATTCATAGACCAATACTGAAATTGTAAGTTTGATGCCCATATACCATTCTTCTTTCTGTTTCCCTGACTGATGGAGGTAAGCTGAATCCCATTGCCATAAGGGAACAATACCCAGGGTGGTGGTTTGCTGAATGTTCTCTCAGCTTGGAATAACACAATGCAAACTGCAGCTTTTGTTTATGTCTATAAGGGTTGGATGGATGCTCACTCAACCACTGGAGGATCCTGTCCTTTGAGGAGGGTTGTAGCTGAAAGATGTCTTTATGGTCAGGCAAACTGATTCAGTTTCTAAAAACCAGGCAAGCCTCTCTGGTTCAGACTGTGGAAAACATCAGTGGGAATGTCCAGTTCTTGCTTATCTCTTGTGTTTATATAATTTATTCTGGTAAGGAAGATGTTGGGTTTGAATACAGGTGTGCTCAGGGTGGCTGAGCGTTTGCTCTCTGTGCTGTCAGTGATGAGCTGTTGGATGAGAAGTCAGCAGGGACTGTCACATTTGGCTCAAAGTTTATTATTAGTGGACTGTGATGAGGGTACAGTTTCCATCACACAAGAGGAAAAATCAGAAAAGAACATTTTATAGTCCAAAGTGTGGGAAAAGGAAACTCCTAAACATTCCAGAGAGGGGAAAACAGTGGCTCTTTGCTTTACAGCAAGACAGAGGTGACACCTTCTAGAATGTTGTGTAGGCTTTGCCTGGGACAGGCTCAACTCCCTGGCTTCCTGACAGTGCTCTGTCAGAGCAGAAGAATGGTTCTGATATCCCAAATGTTTAAAAATATAGTTAAGAATACACTTTACGAGCACCTGAAGTTAATCTGAGGGAGCAGGTTATATCTAAATGGACCTTTTTCTTAAAAACCAGTGTCTGATGAAAGACTTGCAGTCTCTCTTTTGTTCATATGCTGGCAAAAGATATTTCAGCCAGATAGTTCACAAAGAGATTCAGTTACTTAACATGATCTTACTTGTATAGAACTTCTTGTTCTTTGACCCAACTAACTCAATCCAGGAGGGCTTTAGAAGGAGAGAAATAAGGTGTTTCTAATTAAAAATTTGAAAAAAAAATTGCAAGAAAAAATCCAAAACTGGCAGGAAAACATCAATTGTAGAATTATTTAATTTAAAAAGTTTCCTAATCCTCCCCATGTTTTAACATGAAAGGTGGATCTGTGGCCAACTTTGTTAAGTGCAATCACTTGGCTACTGGCCCACACACATCTTGTGTCCTACCTCCTCACTGCACTGCTAATGTGCTGCAGCGTGGCAGGAGGAGACAGATGGACGTGAGCAAGAACTCTGCAAAACTGGCAGAGTCAGCAGTTGATTGGATGCCATTTTTACAGCTGTTGGATGTTTGTATTTGGGAAAGAAAAGCCAATTTGTGATTTCAAGACAAGGATAATTCCAGTCCTTCCAGTGCCTCAATAGAGGAGTGATCGGGAGTCACAAACTTTGAGATTTTGAAAGTTGTGTGCACGCTTAAGGTGACAAATTAGGAGAGAGGCTTTTCTATTGCTCAATCTTCAGGGGAGAAAACATATAGGATATTTTTAAAGTAGGTTTAGGTCAGGGGAAAACTCACTTGATCTCGAGTTTCACTGCAATTTCAATCATTCTCTCTGGCATCTGGTGCCCATTTATAAGGTACAAAGTAAGGAATCAGTTAAAAGCATGCGCAAGCAAATGTGAAATTTGTGCTAGAACAACGCACTTGGGGTTTTTAATACAATAATTGACCCCTTCCTTGTTTGTCTGTCTAATGCTCACTTTGTTCTCTCTAGATCTCACAAGATATTGAATTTACTGGCTAGAGAAGGGCTGCAGACTAGAGAAAACAGAAAAATTTGCTGAGAAAGCAGAAGAAGAGGTTAGTGGAAAAATCTTGCTTTCTCTGGGCAAATAGTACTTATTCTCCTTGTGATCAACACCAGATACTCTCCAGCAACAGTTTCTTGTTTTTCACTCCACCCTGAAAGAGTTCTTCAAACCAGAACTGTTGTTTTACTGGTTTTACAGATTTGATAAAAAAAATCCAGAGAGCCATCCAATAAATTTCAGGTAACAGCAGATCAGTACTGAAAACCTGCCACCTTACAAATTCCCAGTTACCAAAGAGATTTACAGACAGTGGTGACAGCCCTAAGCTCTCTTGCTCTTATGCTGTATGTTTGTCCTGCTGGAGGCTTTTTATACTTTGCAGGTAGATCTGAAATTTGTAATGGAAAAGAAAGCTGGTGAGTGTTTTGTGCCTGACAGTCTGGGAGGGAGAAATGACTTCTGGATGAATTGTTGTGTTCAATACAAAACAAATGACCGGAGCTACAAAATCCCCTGTGCTTCTCTGTGACGTGGGTACTGTGAAACCTTCATGCTGCCACTAAATTTTCATGTGCTTGTACTTTGGCCCAGCAGATGCACCTTTTTTTGGTCCCTAAGGATTTAGAGTGCTCCCTGTGTGCCTGGTCCCATGTCTCAGCGCTAGGGGAGAGCTGCTGATGGGCTTCACTGAGCTGCTCTGAAAGTGGAAACAGGAGCAAAAGTCACAGTTTCAGTGGTGTCTCCTTGTCTCCATCCTTTGCTTGTGTCCCACTGCCCCAGGCTCTGCTCTTCTAGCGAGATCTGCCTATTCTAGGTGAGACTATTTCAATCAAGGAATGCAATGATTTCAGTATTTCCTATTCTAAGTCTTGGACTAATGTTGAGGTCTCTGGCTTCTGATTTAGTTTCTTGTTTCTCAGATGCCAAGCAGCTATTTGGATCCTGTAACCAGGCTTTCCTTAGGCTGGCAGAACAATTTACCATCATGGCCTCATTCCTACCTGTAGCCATGCTCTACGTAGAGCAAGTGTTGGGTAGAGGAAGGATTGCACAGCCAGGCCCTGATGCAGATCATCCATTTGTCTTGCTGAGAAATCCTGAGCTTTGAGGTCTGATAATTAAGTGTTTCATTAAGTCTGACACTGCGGTGGAGCCTGCAAAAATATGTGATGTGTGTCAGAGCACTTTCACATGCTGGAGCACAGGGCTCCTGCTTGAAACTACCACTGGGGGAGAGTTGAGTCTGCTGCATTGGATGAAATCTTGGTCTGAAAGCATCCAAGTGAGGAAGAGGTGATGGCAGCTGATGGCAGCATGTCCCAGCACAGGCTGAGCCATACACACTCTACACCACCTGCAGCCTCTTCCCCTGGAACCTCCTGGGAGGAAACAGAATGGGACGAGAAAAGAAGAGAACTGTCCTGGGGGGAGGAGAAGGAGACAAAAGAGGATACTGAGGAGGGCCAGAAAGTCCCAGGGAGTTGGAAGACTGTCAGAAGGGAAAGACATAACTGGAAGGGTCCCAAAGACATTCAATGTGGGGAGGAGATTTTCTCTGCATCTTTAGGTGAACTGAGCATGTCTGGTTCCCTGTCAGCTCCTTATCACTGTATCCAGGCATCTCTCCAGAACCTATCAGCAAAAAGAGATTTCTCAATGAATCATTTGCACTGAGTAGTTCTGCTGCAGACACCATTGGTGCCAGACACTCTTTAGTCCTGTGCAGCTGTACTGATCTACATCACATCTCCCCTCAAAATCTTTCTTGTCCCGAGTGAGACACTGCTCATCACGATCAAAACAGTCTTATTCTAGAAAGAACAAAAGGAGAATTAATTGGCAAACAGTTTCAGTAAAATAGACTTATGCTCCCAGAGCGCCTCACTGCTGTCAGGTTGTGCTGGAGTCAGTCATGTCAGAACTGGATTGGCCAGGTGGATTTTCCTAACTGCCAGCTGGCTTTATACGCTGTACCTGTATGAGAAAGAAAAACCTTGTATGATGCTGAGAACTCCCTGTTAGGTGCCTGTATGTGGACAGGTGATGTGTGCAGTCATAGTTAGATAGTGGATGTCCTGTGGCTGGAAGGAAACACTGTGTAGCCTTCCTTTTACACCAGTGGGAATGACCTGTGGTCTCTGCTTTTCTATTCAGCCTGCTGTCTATTGCTCACAAACAATGGAAATAGTTCACATTTAAAGTGCTTGCTCATCTTAAACCAAGACCCAATCCAAAAGGAACTCTTTGAAAGAAGTTTTCAGCAATAATTTACTTCACAATAATATGAACAAGCTTGAACTGAAACTTTTATGACCTATGACTTGTCAGATTTTTCTTCACAGACCTTACCCTCTAGCACATTTTTCATGATAATACAAACCAATCTGTTTATTATTTTCAATTTTAAAAAGTAAAAAATTATTGCATCCTCATGAAAATTGCTTCATTGTTGGGCTGTTTGAGTGGTCAGTGTAATATATCATTGTTTGATCTGGCAGAACCATCTATTTATAAGCTAGTATGTGTCAAACTATTTTTTTGGCAAAACTGGGAAGACACCTGGTTTAGTTTAGATTCCTCACTATGTAATTCCAAACATCGTTCAGTCCTCTTGGATGGAAAATGCGGGCTAGGATCCAGACTTAAGAGTGCTGCTGTCATTCACAAGATGCTCAAGGGCCTCTGCTCTCAAGGTTCATGAGATCATAAATTCTTTTTTAATTTTTCTTTTCTTCTTAGTTCAAGTCTAGGCACGAACCCAACGCAGGGCACATATTAAATGTGAGTGAGGCGCAGTCAGCCCCATTTGCTGTTTCAGAGTTACCAACAGAGGTAGCAGCAAGGCAGTCAGTGAAAGTTTGCTGATGTGATCAAGAGGAGTGGGTTACCTTTGCAGAGCTGTCATAAAGCTAGGGAAGACAGCACAATCCTGGGCCAAGTTTGGGAATAGAAATTAGAAATACAGTATTCCTGGAGCTGAGGGAACTGATGATTGATTTGCTGTTGAAAGGCACTATTCAATAACCTTGCAATAATGCCTTTACAGAGGTGTCTTTGTAGTTTGTTCATTCCCTCTTGTTAGAGCTTATATATGACATATTGTACCAGTACTGTATTTTAATACAGTTCCCCTTTTGAGTCAGCTGGATCGTGCTATTAGACAAGATGCAGGCTGTACCTGTCACTGTTCCTTGGTTTTAAAGTTCAAGAGTTTATACTGAAGGATTCATATTGATTTCAACTGTAATTGTTGGCAGATCTCATAAAGGGTGCTGGGATCATCACTGTTAAGTGATTGGTGTGATGAGAGTTGTAGTGTGCAATACTCTGTGTGTGTTCAGCATTTACATAAATGTAGTAGTAAAGATGAGGAAGAAGGCAAGGTGAGAGCCAGAGAAAGAGAGGAGGAGGAGAGAGGAAAAAGGAAGGTGTAGATTCTAGCTATTTGCCATGTTCCTTGTTAACCCTGTGAACCCAGTCCTTTCTGTCCCATAACATCATACCATTGCATCACCGTCACGGTCAGCCCTTAGCAGGCTTTGTTTTTCCTCTGTGGTGGATCTTCTCTCTTCTAACTGAGAATGAGCCCTTTGCAAAGAGCTGGCCAGTTGTCTAAATAGGCTGCAGCCCCTCTTGCTTATTTTCTCTTCATCCTCCTGGTGAGGGAGATAGGTGGTCTGGAAAACAGAGTCCAAGTGAAATGGTTCATGCCCAGAGCAGCTAAGCAAAACTATGCTTTGAGGCCAACTTATTTTTCATAATTTATCTTGTAATGTAAGCCAATGCAGTAGTTTAAGGCAAATTTATTTTAAGCCTTAAAGGGCAAAGGACTTGTATATTTAACCACAGGCTAAGTTTGACTTAAGTACACTGAAGTCAGCAACGACTGTTACCTCGGTGACCTCCTATCTCCTACTAGGCAAAGTCTTTCTGTTTCTGCAGCCTGTGTTTAGAAACTCCTTAGTAATACAACCTTGTCAGTGCTCTGGGAAGAAGAAATGAAGCTTGGTTGTGAGTGGATGAGTGGTTATTTGTGGCAGCTGAACACTTATCAGTGTAGTAACTCTGTGTCACCATTTCTAATGTGTGTTAGGTACTCAGCTGTGCACCAAGTGAAGAGTTGAACACCCAAACTCAGCATTGACATCAGCAAACTTGCTGAGGGCTGTGAAAGACTACCAGGAGAAATATCAAAGAGGAAAAGGTGTCTGAAATATTTCCCTTCTTGTTACTTCAGATTACTCGAAGTACCTGCAAACTGGATTCAACCAACTTGATGAGATAGCGCTCAGCAGCTCAAAGCCCTGGTGGTTGTCATGCTGCGTTGCTCCTACGGACAGGCTTGTTCCTAAATGCAGCCAGGTGGGTCATAGTAGTGACAGCCTCCTATGTAACAGACCTCAAGGTATAACACCTGGTGAAGTGGAAGAGGTACACTTTAAACCTTCTTTAGCTCAGAGGTTTTCCAATCCATCTCTTCCAATTTCATACTGGAAGACAACTTGGGATGAGAGAAGGGTATTCTTCAGCTTTCTCATTGAAGCTGCCATGGCCAGAAGGAGCATTGGTCTTGTCACAGAAGACATTCCCTTGTTTTCCAATGGTCTCTGTTCTTAAAACTCTTTACATATTTTACTGCGTGAATCTTTAATGCTAAATTCAGAAATGTCTAGTTACATGGGGTTTGTGTCTTATCTTCTTGGATTCTGATATCTGTAACCCATCCAGCTTGCACTGTAGGTACCTAAGTGATTTACTGGATTTGGTCCTAAATATTTCTTCTGCTCAAAATATGAAAATTCACCTTGCTATAAATGGAGCATCTTCCCTGATAAGGCCATTCCTTTTCTTAGTTGTCTAATACCAATTCCAGGCTATGTTAATGAATAGAAGTTATGTGGATATGCATGATAAATACCTTCATTTAAAACGAGGTAGTAACTGTGCCAGCCCAGTCTCTGATGGTTTCTGGATCTAAAAAGGTAGCTGAGCTAAGAACCTAGAGAAGGTAAAAGCACATATTATCAGGAGTCAGTAACAGGGCTACATTTTCTGCTTCTGCATTAGTGATTCTTTCCTGTAAGTCTTGCAGAAGCAGTGGGACAGATTATCTTCCACTGCATCGTTCCTTTGAGCATATATTGAGTTTGAGTTGTTATCCAGCAAGAGAGAGCAGGATGTTGTGGATCAGAAGCATTTAATACTGACTCTGTGTTGAGTGAGAATTCAGTCCTGAGACGGTGAGACACTTCCATATTTCTTTTTCCTGTGCTGGTAGATCACTGTAGAAGCAGCATTTTCCAGCTTCTTCAAAAAAAAGAATAAATGTGAACATTCTTCACAATTTTTGAATGTAATACTTAATTTTCAAACAGTTCTGTGTCCAGAGCCTGGGACAATTACAGGTTTTAGTAGATTAACATTCCTTAATAAATGTGCTTTGAGCTATTTCTTAGATTGTTGTCAGCCTGTCCTCGAAGGACATGAATGCCCTCCAGTTTCCTGTAAGGAATAGCATTTTATTTTGTTTTGCCAGTTTTCAGGGTTCCAAGATGTTTTATTATCTTGTTTTTTTGACACAATGCCCTAATGACCTTTGTCATTGTAGGGTTTTTTTTAAAAAGTTTGTATTTCTTGAACACAATGTCCCGGCGCTTCCCCAACAGTTAGAGAGCAGAGATTAGTAGTAATAGAAATATTAATTGAAGAATTTGCAACAGTTGTAAGAATGTCTTTTTACCTACAGTGAATTACACATATTTGTTCTGCTCCCTTAATACTTCTGACTTCTCTGCTTCCTGTTGTACCTATCCACTACACCTAATGAGCAAAATCTTTTATATTTATCCTGAATTTCATAATGATAAAGAGGATGCAGGCCTTGGGAACAGCTGAATTATTTTGTCTTCCACATGCAATATGGAGTCCCAATACAGGATCCTCTCTGCTCTTGAATATCTGTCTGCTGAGCCCTGACAATGAACACTATTTCCAGTCTTGTATATATCCTAGTAGAAAGTATGACCTGTTGCAGTCGTGGAGGCATAAATTTGTTTTATGAATGTGTTACACAAAACACCACAAGCTAGTAGATTCTGATTTTTATTTGGTGGTAATCTTGATCAATAGCAGCTAAACCATTTACAGAAGAAAAATAAATGGGAAGAAAATTTCACATTTATATTCCAGCTGTGCAAAGGGATCTTGGGTTTTCCCCCATTCTCTCCTCCCAGAGCTTGTCAGCAGTAGGAATTCATAGTAATAAAAGCCAGACTTATTTCCAATGCAGGTGTTTCTGGAGTGATTGTAATCTTTTTGATTAACTGCATCTGCAAGAGATCTCATCATTACAAGGAAAGCAGAAGTTATGAAGGAAGGTGCCCCTAAAGCAGCAAACCGGCAATTAAAATAATATTATACACTCTGGCACACGGGATTCGATGGGGATTTTGGAAATACAGTAAAGATAGGTCTGAAGATGTCATTATGCCACCAAAATCTTTGAAGCCTGCAGCAACATAATGGATTGGCAAAGGCAAAGGAGCCCAATGCGATTAGGTAGTGCTGAAATCCAGCTTTTGGAGATTAAGCTGCATTATTGAGATCAGGGGCCCTTATCAAACTCAGTCCCAGCAGCCTGCCTTAAGTCGTCAGGGAAATGGCTGCAGAAAAGTGCTGATCTTGTCAAAATAGCATTTTACTGCCAATGAAAGTCCCTAGGATGAGAGCCTTGGAGACTGGGGTCTGGTTTCCTCGCACAGAGCAGCAGCATAAGGTTTGGGACATTACAAACTGAGTGGTCTCATGCAGTATTTGGAACAACAAGATTTCATTGAGAGGGAAATTGATTAACAGTCGCTAATCAAGGCCACATTTCCTTCTGACCTCTTAGTTGGGGCATGTGAAACATTTATAAATCGTCAATCCAAGCTGAAGTTTTAGAGTGCAGGGCAAATTTGCACATGTAAAATGCGTATGCTGTAACCTGCCTAGAGGTTTTCATAGTTTTTATGGCCACAGCCCAAGTAGAGTTGTCACAAAAGGGTGGGACTGGGAAAGTTGGAGGGGACCTCAGCTTCCTGATGGCAACATCACCCGTTTCTGCTTGCCCTCACTGCTGCTGGCAGATCTTATTCCAGATCTTGCTTGGGTTTCTGGGACTGGATTTCTTTCCCCAAATGCTCATCACTATGCTGAGCCCTCCAGTCATAACAGGATATTGTCCCTACAGATACATTTTGAGGTGAGAAGTTACTTCCATACAATCAGATGCAAAAATGTATGATTGTTCAGGACATATGTCAGGGCTTGAACTCTTAAGTGCCAGTCCAAAGTGCCTGTTTTTGAGGTAATCTGTCCTGCTTTGTGGTGTAAAACCAGCTGACACATAGGTGTGTGGCACAAAGAATTAAACGGTCCATTCTCAGCTAGAGACATGGCATTCCTTTGGTTTTCCCATCATTACTTGCAGAGAGACAAATGAAAGGATTCAGTGTCATACAGCCGTGACCTAAAGTCAAAAGGCTGTCTAAGTTGTTACTGGAGGAGATCCAGTTGTAGAAAGAAAAATTCTTGCCAAATCAGCTACAGAAAGTTGACTGAAGTATGTTTGAACAGACAGATTGTTCAGCCATCTATGCAGCTGGCTCAGTAGAGGAAACAGTTATTCCTGGGTAATTGGAAGCAACTATGTGTATATATGTATTAAAACAATAATAATATATATATATGACAATATTTCAAGTTGTCACCATTTCTCTCAGTGAGAAGGCTGAATTCCAAGGGTAGCAGGGGGAAGAACTCAGACCTAGAAACTTAGTGTTGGTGCTTTACCCACCCCACCACCCCCATAATCCCCTATTTTGTAATAGGAGGACATGGCTCTGGGTAGTGCTGGTGTTTCACAAACACTACCCCATTCTGTCCTGTCTTAAGAAGCTATACCAGATTTCCTTTGTTTATGATATATCATCAAACATGGAAGGCCATTTTGTTTAGTGAACCTGGTTGCTAAATCCACAGGTGGGATTTCATCGACAGCTAAATATTGATGCAGAACCATGGCATGCACTTGCTAGCAAAACATTTCAAATGCCCCATTCTGCATTAATTTCCATTTTGGAACTTGGCAGCAACACCAAGTTTTGTATTTGTTTTGGGATACCACAAGAAGAAATTCTGTTCCCTTCCAAGCATTTTCCCTTCCCTGCCAGCTTGTCTCTGTTGGGTGCATGGAATGAGACTGCTGCTCTGGTCCTGGACTTTCTAGTGGGGACTGAGGGGTTAAACTGAGCCCAAGCACTTGTTCTTCCAACATACTCTCCACTCCTCACTCTCCAGGATTTATGGTCATCTAGTCACATGTAAAAAGGATTATTGGAAAAATATGTAAATGAAAGTTAATAAGTGTAGCAGAGTGGTGTAAAAGCAGACTTATTAGCAACAGGATGCAAGGCTCTGCACATGCTACATTTCTGTTGCTGGAAACATCATCAAAGAGCTTTCCAAGGCTGCAAGGCCCAGATGGATTTTACATTTTTATGCACCAACCCTGAGCCAAAGCTGAATTTGCAGGTGAAGTTGACACCACAGCATGTGGGGAGGTGTCTGGGTTGCATGTCTGTCCCTCACCCTCACTGCAGTTCTGGCTCCCAGGAGAAGTGTGGGGTCTCCTTAGAAGAGTGGTTTTGAGGAGAGCTTTGTTAATAACATTAGTAATTAAAAAAATTGGTGCAAAGGACAGCTTTGCTTCTACATTTGGGAATTTAATGAGGCTTTGGCCTTTAGGCAGAAAATACACATCAC
Source organism: Manacus vitellinus (assembly GCF_001715985.3). Lineage (NCBI taxonomy): Eukaryota > Metazoa > Chordata > Aves > Passeriformes > Pipridae > Manacus > Manacus vitellinus. Next base: position 7,908,492 of record NW_021939546.1, on the reverse strand, counting down.
AACTATTCCCTTTCCAGGCCCATTGGAACTTTTTCCTCTGTAGAAGCTACATGTCTTTTGCCAGCAGCCCATAGGGCAGTGCTTTAACCATGTTTTTATCTTCCTTTGCTGTCAAAGAAGTTTTAGACTTAAATAGCAAAACACCAGTGCCACAAAGCACATCTGCTTTCAGAATCCACACGGCTTATGGCTAGGGTTTTTCTGGCAGCTAATGGCAGTGGCAATCTGTCTGGGCACCAGGACATGGAGCAGAAAGAGAAGAAACCCATTTTCCCAAGGGTATCTGCTGTCCCCGTTGCAGGCTCTTTTCTCCCGAGGGAGCAATCCTCCAACTGTGTAACTGATGGAGAGATCTGACACAACCATTCCACACTGAGAACCAGACAGGTCTGTGAGTATACTGAAGTTTTCAGGAAAAGGTCCAGATGGCAAAATTTGGGAATCATTATTATCTGAGTGTCAAACAACTAGGTGCATTTGAACTATACTCTGCAGAACCCCTCTTAAATTCCATAACAGAGGCTGTCAGTGTACCAGACTGGAGTCTGCAGCCTAGAGATGTAGCCAAAGGCCCCACTAAATTCCCTGTCTGTACTGGTATTTGCTCTCTGATTGCCCAAACATCACTGATTGCTTCTGCATTGGGAGCAGAGTGTTTGGACTGCTGGAGCAGCCAGCTCTGCCCGGCTCTGTCTGCTGGGAAGGCTGCAGCATTCCAGCCGGCCCTGTGCCCAGATCCATGCTGTGCACGCGCGGGACAGGGATCCTGCTGTACACATTCATCCTCTTGATCAGGAACCAGATGGGCGTACTCAAGACACCTTAAATCCGGTCTTTGGAAACCTCAAACTGAGACAGCCCTTGCAAAAATAAGCCCTCAAACAATAACAACAAAACCAGCATGTGACTAAAAGCTGGAATGAGGCACTGCCATGATTTCTCTTGGCAACCCGTCACTCTAAGAATCTGCTTCTTGCCACACTTGTGCAAGGCACATTATTGAACATTTCCTGACTATTTGCCCGGGATGCTATAAATGCTGTCCAAATAGCAGGGTCTCGCCTGCCGCTTTGATACATCTGGCTAAATTGCATTAAGCAGCACGCCAGCGGCTGACGGAGTCCCCACAGGACGTGCTCCGTCTGTCAGGCTCTCCAAAGAGCCTGGGTGATGAATGATAGTGCTAACATTAAACAGCCTGCCTGTGATGTTTTTCAAGTGTCCCTCCCCAACAGCTCGCCTGCTGCCCTGTCTTCTAGGAGATAACCCAACACAACAGAACATTACCTCATTAAGCAAGCTGTCTCTAATTAAAAACAGGCAGGGCATCACCTCCCCTATATTAGCTTGAAGGGTCCACCCTGCCATTTAAATTCCTCTTTGGAAGATTAATATCCATGCACATTGTGAAGAGTGACATTCTCAGAAGTAGTCAGTTCAGAGCAAACGTTAGACGTGGTGAAAGCAAGCATCAACAATAAAAATTGTGATCACGAGGTCTTCAGATGTTCATGCCATACTCTGGAGGGGTTACGTGGATGTGTGTGTGTGAGGGATGTCTCCATCTCTAGCTTAGAAGAAATGAAGAGACACAATTTTGTGCAAATCCCATTTAATACCATCCAGATGTACTGTTTAGGCCCAGGTTCTCTATCGCTACGCTATACCTGTCTGTGTGTATATATATTCACAGGACACCCAAGGCAGAGCCTTCTACAAACATACTGTCACATCAACTCTTCTGTTCCTCCCATTACTCTGAGTTTCAGGGTAAAGAAAGGCCAGGTAAGAGATGAATTTGGCTGGCCCTCAAATGGATGGAAAGGAAAGGGGAAAATGAATCATATCCATGAACTCAGAGCTCACTTTTCATGGCACTCAGGTTTTTCTTCCCTGATGGCTCTCTGGTTTATTTTAAACTGAAGGTTTTAAGTTCAAAAATGACTTAATTTGGAATAATTTGAAGGAAGCCAGTAGCATCATTTAAGTCACTTAGTACTTATTTTGATTTTATTCCTACAGAGCATTTGGCATAGAGCACTGCCATGATTTGTGCAGAATTCCTTTTGCAGGAGTGGCCTGAAACAATGGAAGCACTTTTTACTTCAGAATTTTACTTCCACTTTACTTGTCACTGTCTGAGTGACAAACCTAAGGCCCCCAGGTGATGAGCAGTGCCCGTGACAGCAGCACAGGCTTTGGTGAGCCCATTCCAACATTGCCCCTCATATTTGCCAGTACAAACATTTGGGATGTCTGCTGTCAAAAGAAAATCTGTTTTTGTCATGTGGATCAGTATTCTGGGATGGTTTTCACCCTGCCATCCCCAACACTGGTACTGGCCTAAGTCTAGTGGGTGAGATAAAGTCAAAAAAACCCAACCACCACCCCAGAAGGACCCATCACTATAAATTGGTCTGTGGGACACTTTTTCCACAGGGAAAATAACCTTCCTGCAGTCTTGGACAAAACATGTAGAGCCACTCAGTACAATCTGTTATTTCATCACACACTTAGTGAAACAGGTATCTTGGAAGAAGGTTACTCATCTGCTGTGCTGGTGTCTCCTCCAGCAAATTTTTGGCTTGGAACCTAAGCAAGGGATTTGAGATTTAAAACTGAAATACTAGACTTAATACTCACCATAATGTGCATGCAGGGACAGGAGAATGGATATCATGGGGAAGAGCCAATTTGGATTCTTGCCCAAATCTTAGTCCCCAGTATCAAGGCTCAAGAACAATCAGGTGAATTAAAAAAAAAAAAAAAAAAGATGGTTTCTTATTTCTATGTTCTCCAATTTCTGCTTCCTGCCAGTGTCCAAAGTGAGACTGTCAAGTACTCCAAGAACATCTGTTTTCTAGCAAGACCCAAAGTATCAGGAAGATGTTATCCTGATATCTTGTTATCAGGAGATCATCAGTCTAGTCATAGAGGATCATCTGGGGAGGGAAGGCAGCCCTAGAAAAGCTGGCAGACTTTTGAGGTGCTTCAGTCAGTAGTTACAGCACAATTTCACTGGGTTTTCAGAACCATTACTGACCTTACAGCTCCACATGGACTCCTACCCCTCCATTTATGGTGGTGTTCAGACTTGCAGTCAAATTCTTTTAATTCATAAAGCATTCTTGCTGTTATGAGTGTGATCTGGAACTCTTCATGATGCTTTAAAGTGTAACAGGTTTAAAAAACAAAACAAAACCAGGCAATAAATGGCTTTTTTAGTTTGCTTTTGAGTAATCTGCAATAGCCATAAAATCAAAGGGGAAATAATAAAATCCAATATTCACACACGTTATTAACATGTGTGAAGAAAGTGGAAATGGCTTTTAAAAACTCTCAACCTCAGTCTGTGCTGCATCTTTGGGAATTCCTTAAGGGGTCCCTTAAGGGATATAAGTGGCAAAAGTTGTGGTGGAGCAGAGTAGACTTCTCTACTTCAGTGGTAAGACTCAGACCTGATCCTAAAACTGACTCTTTCCATATTCTCACCCTTAGTTGCACACAAGAAGATAACTGCAAATTAAACCACAAGGACCTAATTGCAAATTAAACTGCTTGCTGCTGTGGAAATTGCTAAAGGAGAGGGTAGAATTTGCTTATCTCAGGTGTTTGCAGTTTATTTGGCACTAAAAGTTATATGTCTGTCCACTGGAAGTATGTGCATCTGGCTTGCAAATTCACCTTGAGTTACTAATAAGCTCTTCTCTTCCACTCTGTAGCCATAATAACCATGTCGCCATGATATGGCAACTCTTGAAACATCTTTCTTTCTTCTCCAAGCTAGGCCATCTTCCACCATTCTGCTGTTTTACATCTTAAAATTCAATGAAAACTTTTGATCAAGACATTGTTTCCTCTTTGCTTCATCAATTCCTCTAGTAAATGAAATAATTCCTTTTTCTTAGTAACTTACTACAGCACCAAAGGACATTCCTTTAATTTACCATTTTCCAAGCTGATTGCTAGCACAGTATTTTAGCACGTCCTTGTTGTGCACAAGGAGGTGTGATGAGGAGTAGATGGATGAAACAAAGCAAATGTTGGCTGACAAATATTTCTTGAGAGCAGGACAAGAAGGATGCACTATTCCACAAAGAGGAGTCTGTCGAGTCATGGCAGGTGGTAGGTCATCTCATTTAGCTCTGCCCTGACAAAGGCAGATGTTGGGCATATCTAACTGTCCAGTGCACCAGGAGACAGTGTTTTTACAGCCCTAGTTACTTCACTCATCAAGGTAATTGGTTTCAGCTGAAAACAGCTGCCCTCCCTCATGCCTGCCCCTTGGCAGAACAAGCAAACACCTGCACTAACTAACCAAGGCCTTTTTTTTTTTTTTCCAATACTTCTGTTAATACATTAAGCAAGTTCCAAATTTTTAGGAAATTCTGTATTAGCAAGGCTTCCAGAAGTTCTGTTTTTCTGTAAATGAGTCAACTGAGCCTGTGGCGCCTCGGAGCAGTGCCTGTTGTATTTGATGGGAGCACATGAACAGCCTTGGCTTACAATGTTCCACATAAAGATGTGTCTGTTACTGCATTTGATGGGCAAAATCCCGTAGTCTACATTACATTAAGGCAGAAACTATTCCACCCCACCTAAGAAGGCTTGTAGTAAGGTACTTGTGTTACCTTCTTTGAGGCCTTTAAATAACATAAGACTTGCAAACAGAGTTGAGCAGAGAATGTTTATCTCATCCGCTAAAAATTGTGAATCTCAAGCTTTTTTCCTGCTGAGAGTCATTACAAAACCAGAAACAGCTCACAATACCCTAAACTTATCCCCCTGGGATGTGGTAAAGCCCTTCTTCCATCCTGGCCAGGCCCCACTCAGGATATTCTGGGTTGTCTTGGTATTAAGTAGCAGATGTGTTTCTGAAGAAGACATTTCTAAGACATTTTCCAGCAGAAGACATGTCAAAGTGGTCCTAACCAGACCTTACAATAGAATCAGTCAGTCATACATTTTGGGAGGTTCAATGGTTAATTCCAACTTCTAGTTCTGTTGCAGGCAGGATTTGACACAGCTGGGACTACTTAAATAAGAAACTTGAGATGACACTACTGCAGGTCTAAACATTAGCCCAGGCTAATGACAACAGATCTCTCTGCTCTCAACACCAAAGGTAACAATCAAAATAGTCTTGGATGTGTCTTGTTCATTTGCAGATCCAGAGTGTTTAAGGCTGTACTGCATGAATCCCTGACCATAGCCTCAGTTATGATCTTTACTTGCAGCAAGTAAACGGGGCACTTTTTGACCTCAGTTTCCCACTGGTGCTTGGACTCCCTGTTTTAACACCAACCTTTCAATTCCCACAATCCCTTCCAAATGGGAAAATGCTCTATTTCCCCACATGCTCTCCAGGACATAAACACAACACTAACCTTCAGATAGAAAAATTTACTTGCCTAAGAAAGCTTTTCCAGAGAATGAACTAGTTCCTAACTGTAGAATGAGAATTTAGCCATGTAAACTCACTTTGGGGTCTGTAGTACAGGATATGAACACGAATGAAACATTAAAAATACGAGTTGAGAATAAAAGCTCTCCCTAAATCTCCCTTATTGTATAAGCTGCTATGAATTAAAGCCCTTTCAGCCTGATTTTTAGTCATCAACGTAATTATTTAGGAACATTTTCCAGACTAGTGTTTTTTACAAGTATTTTAACAACCTGCAAATCAGGAAACTGTAAATCAGAGAAATGAACTGAAATCAGCAATCACAAGGCAGGAGGCCCCTGGCTTAGGCTGTGACAGTGTGCTGTGAATAGCAGCAGCTCTGGTCCCTTCCTTGCCAACACTGGGAATGGCTGCTGGGGATAGGCCTGAGCTAAAAGCCACCAGAGCCCAGGTCTTGACAAGGTCTCAAGAGTTTGACTGCAGTGCTCTGAGCCGGAACTCACTCAGGTCCTGTTCTTGCTGTGAAAGATGGGTCATTGCAACACTCTGGGTTTGGATTCTCTCCTTTTTCCTGTCCAAGCAGGACAAACCTAGAACCAAAAGCCCTTTGCAAGCATCTTCTTCCTTTCCCCAGAACGAATCAGTCCCTGCTTCCCCTCCATACACCAGATTGAGGTAATGGGTTTATAAGCCTTAGGAAGAGCAAACCTTAAGTGCCAACAAAATACAGATGTATACTTTCTGGAGGTGCACTCTGTCATCAGCCTGGGTCAGCCTCACCTGAAGGAGGAATACAGATCCCTATGTCACACTGTAAGTATGGCCTTAGTTTCACTGGAAAGTTTTTTATAGAAAAATGAGATCATTTATTCAAAAGTATTGAATAATGGAAGATTCCAATTCAGCCTTTGCAGATAGGGTAGAGGGGCAGCCTTTGAATTCAGTGTCAGCAACCTGAAAGGTGGATGTCTGGTCTTTGATAAAGGATTCATATGCCAGAAAACAAAATCACTCCTATTCCACACTTGCGGCATGGCAGAAAAGTGAGCCAGTGAAGTCCCTGCTCTGTTCTGTCAGGGAGGGAAGTGTCACAATTAATGGCTTTCCTAGGAACAAGTTTAAAGGTGAAATCTTGCATCTTGATACCATACACACAACTAGCAGTCCTTGAGGGAGAAAAGTTCTCTGCAGTTACAGTACCTCCATAACCTTTCCTTTGAGACAAAACCTTGTTTGTTCACATGATGGTCTGTCTGGTTTTAGTCATCTAGTAGTTTATCAGGTTTTGTTCAGGACACTCTTACCAGGACAACCTATAGCAAAGTCTCAGTTATTTGAAAAGTCTCTATAAAAAACTCTTAAGTAAAAATGGACAGTAGCAAAAGAAAATCACTATATTTTATTTCTTTCCTAGCTAGTACTTACCAAAGATGTCAAAAGAGGACTGAAGCTACCCCACTTCTCCCCTGAAAAGTAATTTAAGTCCTGCAGAGCCACTTACGTAGCCACATATCTGAAACTGCATTAGTGCTTACTCACACTTGGCTGTAACCCCAGCCAGGGAACACATAAAAGGTGAGTTCCAGGAGCTCCTCTCTTAGAAAAGGACTGAGATGGGGGAAAGGGATGAGAAGAAGATAAATAGATTGTGAGTTTTATTCTTTTCTGAATAACATTATTTCTTATATGAGTCTGAGAAGAGCCTTTCTATTGTTTCTGAGAGACTTTTTTTCCTCTCCTCATTCTTTCACCAGAGTTTTCCCTAGGATTTGCAAGTTTCTCTTTTAGCACAGAATAGCTTAGTGTTCTCCAAAGCTGAATGGTGTCTTTCCTTGCTGAACTTCCTTCCATAAGGAAAATGCATTGGGGTTACCAGGAGGGCTGGCAGCAATTTCTTAAACAGCCTTTTGAAAGTTCGTAAAAAAATAAATTAAAAATCATAGCAAATAACACACACAAAGATATTCAGTACTCCCATCTCCTAGCACAGGCTGTCAGAAATGCTGGCAGCTGCGAGGAGCTGAAAAAAATCATCATTATACTCCAGGCAGCTTGAAACCAAATAATATGTGTGCACAAAAGGTTTTCATTTTGGAGCTATTGTGCCTGGCCTGTTTGGGAGGAGGGGAAAAAGAGACCTATTGTCTCTTAAAAAGCAAAATAGTGGCCTGGTTTTAGTTCTGCAGGAATGGAGTGATCTGTGTGCTATTAGCCCACAGTCAAGGCATCCTCTCTGCAGAGTTTGCTCACTGCTCCACTGAGTTTGCAACTGGTTTGCCAAATCCCCACAGGGTAAGAGGCCTTGCACTCCAGCTGTTGGAGAAGTAATATCCCCCACTGCTCAGCATGATAGGAGAGTAATAAAAACATCTTTTCTAATAGGAAACTGATGCTTGCAGAAGCAAATGGGGGCTGGCTGGCTTAACAGAGAGAGGGCTTCGGGAAGGACAAAGCCATCCTCAGCAAACCTGTGGATGAAAACTTGAAGAGAGTAAGAAGTGTCCCAAAATCCCTCAGATCTAGGCAGATAGTGAAACTGTATAAGCATTTGTAATTGCTATCCAAAGTCCCGTTAAACTTTTAATAGACTGTACAATTCTTTTTGAAAAAGATGTTTAGGAGCTTTCTAGAAGAGAAAATACTCTTATTTTCAAGGAACTGCTGCAGCTTTTTTCAGAGCCTCCCTTTTCCTGATTCTACTTTGCTGAACAAAAACAACTCTTAAAGAAAAACTGCTGGCTGTGGGCACAAAGTATCCACAGTATTTCAGTTCTGTCTTTGTCAAGGACTTAACACTGATCACAACAGTGAATACAGAGCAGTTAAATGACACTTTTATAAGTCAACTTTTCACTATACAATCTTGCTTAGGCAGCCTTAAAAATATATAGGAAAAATTGTACCAACATCGTGAACTTAATAATTATTTCATCATGGCCTATCTTGCTCAGGCCTGTTCGTAGAAGCTCTCTTCACATTCCAGAGAAATGGATTTGTAAGGGAAAAATTTCCCTGAGAAAGGAGAAAGTCTGAGTCTGTTGCATGTGCTTGGAACAATAGCTCGAGGTGGCGATTCTAAAGTGATCTCTTTCCAGCTGCCACGTGCACTTGAGCTGGTCTCCAGGAGTTGTTCAACATCCATATGTTTCACCAGTTAGCCTTTGGAATAACAATGTATGCAGTAGGCTCCTTTACCCTTATCTGTCCAGGAAGTCCCTTTGCAGAGAATTGCTCTTGGCAGGGAAAGTGTCAGCACAGTTCGTGCCGATGAGATCACTGCGAATTACCCGTTGGCTTTGGTGGGATCCCAGGCCGCCTTTTTACAAAGAGAGCAAAGAATTACACCATTTCTATTGTTTTTATACAAATAGGTCAGATAATAATTCTGTTTTATATCTTGATGAAAAGAAAGGAAGTATTCAAGGGGTCTTGCCCAAGTCTTTTTAAGGTGAAATACACAATTGAAAATCCTTGTTCTTGAGCTTTTCTGCAACATAACAAACTCAGACAACTGTAGATTTAAAGTATTTGGAACATTTTGAATGAACTGTCCTCTTTCAGTAAATGCTGCCTGCCCAAAACTCAGAAAATAAGAGGTGCCACCAACTATAAACAGATATTATTCAAACTGATTTGTGAGTGTCTCTGATTGGATGAATTTAAGGCTAAAAGCATTTTTACAGTCTTAAAAAATAGTGTCTTTTCCCCACTTTAGTAATCTCAGCTATACATGGATACTGATCTAATAATTAAGGAACAAAGATATTAATCCCTTCTGCTTGTGTTCAGCTGTTTTTAATGAAGAATCCTAAGAGCGGCATCAGAACAGTTTGGACTCCTGGAATGCGTTAAGCACACGGTGTCTCTTTCCAAACAAGGTTCACAGAAGTTTTCTCATTTGAAGCACCAGGACAACAACAACAAAAAATAGCCTTATAAAGACAAGAAAATAAACTGCAGGATTTTATGTGTTTTTCATTGGTCAGAACATCATTGTACTAAGAAAATGGACAGGTTGAAAGCTAATGTTTTGAACTTCTTGATGCCAGGATAAAACTTCTTTTTCTGAGACTAAAGGAATTTGTCCTTTGAAATAGAAACAACTACTTCAGTAATGAGCATTAAAGGATCTATTATGATACTGAAATGAACTGCTCTGCTTCCATTCAGCTGAGCACAATGGTATAGGCATGCACTAGTTGTTCATTGTAATGGTGTTTCTAAACCTGGATTCATGTATAAAGTGGTCTAAAACATCCCCTTCTCTCCCTTGTGAGAGAGATGCAGAGCTGTGCCTTTTTCACTCAGGGAGAATAAAGGACTCTCGGTGTATTTCTGGCATCTGAGGAGAATTATGTGAAAATGGCTTTAGATCAAGGTTGTCACTTTCTTGCTTCAGACTGTTTCATGTTCAAATGTTTTGTGAACATTGGCTCAAACATGTAGCATTTCAGGCTGTATCCAAGTTGGCATTCATAAACACTTGGCATCAAAATCCTTAAAGGTGCATTGCAGACTTCATAGCCTGGCATCTCTGAGTTACCTCCCCTGATGTTCTGGAAGGTGATCCTGTAACTGCAAGAACAATGTTGGTAGGAGAGGTGGGGCCAGAAGTGTTTCATAAGTCAGATATTTTGAAGGACAAAGGACAAATAAAGCTCATTTAAATACTGGAAAAAATCCTCTCAAACAAACAAAGCCCCGGTCAGTTGATTCTATGGATAGACGACCCACAGAGAGAGGACAGGAATTTGCAAACATGGAACTTCTGAGTTAATCTGACCAGAAGGTCTCCAAACTATATGAAATGAGTAAGTCTCATACATTGCCTTGTTTGAAAAATTAGTATCTCCAACTTATTTCTATAATACAGGAAAGAAACATTGAGATTGTACCTCCATAGTATCCTGTCATTGCAAAAAAGCACAGTGCATAATTCTGTCCAGAAACATACTGAGCTGTAAAGAGTCAAAGGGATGAAATGGATAAAGTCTTTGTCATTGACAGTGTTTGGAAGTTCTTGGTTTTGAAGTTATCCGTGAATGTCTCTTTTTTTTCCCCCTCAGAATAGAAGGATAACATACAGTTTATTTTGATCATAATGATTTATATGAACCTACATTAGAAGCACACAATGAAATTAAAACTGGATTCTATGTGGAATATGAAAGAATTCTGAATGGTCTTCTAATGTTGTTAAGTACTAGAGATGAATTAGTTCTGCAATATCTGACAACTGTGAAGAGCACCAGAACATTTGTAAGATTAAATGGAGTTGATGTCAGTCAGTCTGACACTGTATTTATTTATTTAAAGGACCAGGTCATATTCAGAGAGTCTTCAGATTGTTGCTCAGTGTATGACCTCAAAGAAACAATGCTGAGAATGACCCAACACAATGAAATGCATGAGCCCGCGAGACAAAATAGTTGACATATCCAGAAAACCCAGATATTGCTGATCATAACTGAGAGAGGCTTGAGGTTTTGGAAACCTGTTGATAGTGAATGAGAGATTTTTTTAGAAACACGGAGAGGAAACTTGCAGCTGAAACTTTATGTATAGAGGCTAAAGGGCTATTGCAGAGATAATTATTTGTCTTCAGAATGAGAAGCCACCTTGTGCTGAGAATTACAATAGAGCTGGAGGATGAGTTAAATGACACATCAGATAATAAAACGCAATACACATGACAAGAGAGAAGAAAAGTCTTAATAATATGAACACATTCTACAAGAATATCCATGTGTGGAGGAGTGAGTGAGCATGATTAAGGACGAAAGTGGAAATTATAGTGTAAGTTTAAAGAGATAGAGAAAATACTGTGATCTCTTCAATAGTGAGGTGAAAAAAAGAGATACTGGCTATAATCCAGACAGTTCAGCTGTTTTATAGAAATACCACATTTTGAGGAGCTTTGAGAGACAATTACAATTCTCAGGACCAATAAAGCACCAGGAGCTGATGGTGTTCCTGCTGCCTTATTGAAAACAGGAGGGCCTACATGGACTCAAAGACTTTCGAAACTGATTTGGTTTGGAACCTTGAATAAATTCCAAGTGAATATGCTCAATTCTCTAGAAGGGAGAAACCAGAATGGAAGAAATGTTGCGTAATTTTCCCTTCTCTGTGCTGCCTAATATGTCCAAACTGCTTTATAAAAAACCCTGGCTTTTTTCATGGAGAGGAGAGATTTCATCCATTAGATACTCAAGAGAGGACAGGAATGTGATCAGGATGTATATATCTCTGTGTGTATGTGTATGTGTTTGATCTGTAGCTTATAGGGAGATTTAAGAAAGCTTGTGTATTTTTCACAAAGAGACTTTTAGCTGAAAAAGGGTCTGGATAGCTTGAAAAAAATATTAGAAAGGTGTAAATATGAACTGGTTGTGATGACAAAGGTTACATGTTCTGCTCTGTTTGACCTCAGGGTCAAAAATCCAAAAGTGAAGGGTTAAGCTGGATAGATACTTAAGTATCATTGCTGTTACTTTTAATATGACTGGGTAGGGATTGCTACACTCATTGTGAAATTCTCAGAATAGTGTAAATTTAAATGGTTTACATTTCCTTTTTGACTGTGGTGGTGAGTTAACTGTCATGAGAGAGAAGAAATACAGCTCAAAAGAGAGCTGTAGACCAGAAGGTACTGCAAATAAAATACTAGACTCCAAACAGTGCTTAAATTTGAAGAAAATAAAGCCCAGTTGTTAGCTTAAGGTCATCTTGGGAATGCTTTTCTGGGAGTCAATAAATACTCTAGATTATGTTGATGTTAAATGGTTTGAACACGTCAGAGGAAACTAAGGCTTGTTAAGAGCAATAGTGATGTTACTTTTTCTGCAGGTAACATTTAGGTCCAAAACAGTGAGAGAGATTAAGCTGCAGAGCTCCAAGTTGTTGGATCTCTTCTTAGATGGAAGAATGGCCACTGAAAAACTTGAACAAAGTCCTGGGATAGATTTTTGGAGAATGTAAAGGAAAATGTGTGGAGAAGATTTAATAAAGATGAGCTTGAAGTCTATAAAGAACTTAATATAGTCAAGGTAATGAAATCCCTAGCCATTGTGTTGGCAGAACCTACACTTAGGATGATGGAAGACAGAGCAGCTGAACATTTCTTGGAAGGCTGTTCTCATGGTATTTGGACCTGGGTGCTGATCAAAGAGGCAGCTATTACTGAGCATGACCAAGGGCCCTTAATATGAATTAGTAGCAATGGAGAAAAAAATGCTGTTGGACAGTATTAGCAAACTAGGGAAACAGTCTGACATTTTTTGGGTCTGTAGAGCTAGTAAATAACTAACTAGCACTGCATTAAGAGCTGGATATCATAACGGTGTTTCTATAACAGCAGATACAGTGCAGTAAAAGTTCACTGGGAGTTTTGCATGGAGTAGGTTGGAGGGTAGACCTGAGCCAATTACTGTACAATGGAGATGTGAAAATCAGGGCAAATATACTTGAGAAGATTTTAAAAAGTTAGGACTCTTGGACCAAGAACTGTGAAAGAAAGCAGTTTGTCTGAAAGTCTGCTTGGCGATTATTAGGAGGGTTCTGCTGGCTGCAGTTTTGGTTTTCATGTGAATTCTTAGATAAAAGGAGTCTCTGCTGTAGATAAGGAGCTGTAAATTCATGTCATTGGGATAATTCGGATAGGACTGCTTGACCTTAATCTGTTTCTTCACTTGCTTTTGTATTCTAACCTTCTCGACTGCTAGCACAATAGTTTTGTGACTTGGACTTACTCACTTGTAGGAACACTTCTGTCCTTAGCTACCCTGAAAATTGCAGTTCTGGGATGCAAGCCAAAATTCTCTGAAGCTCATGGAAACACTTGTGGATGAGGCTGTCATATGGCTGTTTGTCAGGACCAAAGATATTCACAGTTCTCTGGCAGTTTCAAACTCTAGATGCTGACATACATTGCTAGAACTGACCCCTTTGTATTTTTCATTTCTCAAAACTTTTTATTCTACACTGACATGTAATCAAGTCAGCATTAAGTGACTGTTTGGTGTCCTGAGAATACATGTGATTACACCTTTGGGGAGCTGATATAGACATTTCCAACTCGAGGAAAACTTCAGTTTATAATTTTTGAAGTGCTGTGACTGTAGGTCAGTACTCCTTCCTAGTATCCTTGCTTGTAAAAAAAAGATAACTATATGTATATATGTATTGCTGCATATTCGTATATATACAAAAGTATATATGTACACGCACATATACATGCACAAAAGGCTCAGTTCATTACATTGTGATCCCCTTCTCAGCTCACCCTGGCCCTTTGCTTATTTTCTGCCTCAGCCCCTCTTGCAATAGCTTTTCAATTCAGAGCTTTTCTCCACATCCCACTTCCTCTTTACAGATTTAAAGGACAAGTTGTTCTCCCTCCAATGGCTTTTGTTCCCATGACTCTTTCTCAGACTTTTGCATTAGCCATTAGTATCCTGTTGCCCCTGATAGCTCACTGAACTTGGTCTTGAGTCAATGGTCTTGTTTTGAGCCGATTAGAAAAGATTTCCTTTTCTTTATCAAAGCTAAACAAAAACAAGGAAATTAAATGAAATACAAAACTGTGTTTAAATAACAGTAGGGTTGTGACATGAGGCAGGAAGCTCAAAGATAAGGCTGATGATCTGACCAGAACTTCGGTGTGGATAGGCACTGCTGCAGGAATGAAGGCCAGAATGTCAGCCATGGTACAGCATTTTTGTGGGGTTTCATCAGTTGTCTGTCAGAGCAGTGATTGTCTGGAGTAAGTAAGAAAATAGCTCAACAGCTTTAATGCTAACTCTTTTTGATACTTACTTTTATAGCCTTGTACAGAGACAGAGGGAAAGAATTACTTTATTCTATCCTTCCCTCAGTTTCGTTGATGAAAACTGAAAATTATGTTTACACTTGATGTTAAAGTAGTTGGATTATTGTTATGGTGGAAAACCTTTTATGTCAGTAACTGAGTATATCTATTGTAGATTACTTAAGACTAGAAATTAAATTTATGAAGTGACCATTCATCCTGTATCTTATGGAGACTGTTCACATTTCCCTTCCACTCTGGTGTCTGCTAATTTGGGACTGACAGCTTGATAGAGAAATAACTGGATGTGATGGCTTTAGGTGTATCGAACCGTCTTGTAGTTTCACTTGCTACAACTTCTGTTCTAAGCAGAAGCTAATGATGCTCATATGCTCACCAGCAGACTGAGAGCCAAGTTCAGAGTTGAAGGCGGCTCAAAGAAATCTTTTTTCTCTGCTAGCAAGTACTTGGACATAGAAATACAGAGGAAGGTGGTGGTGGGGGATGAGTAGGGCACAGTGAGAACTGCAGGTCTTTTGACTTCCATCTACTTTCTAAGACATGGTAAATCTTGCTTTTAAAAATCAAAGTCTCTCCATCGTCCTTACTTTATGTGAGTTCATTTAAATTGTACTGCCTCTAAATATTTATTTGGCTATTTATTTTTAAATAATGTGGTCTAAGTAATATGTTTAGGTAATGTGTTTTAAAAGTTCTTTCAAGAAACAGAATATAGGATTGAAATTCAAGGGAGGGCCCTCTGTTGGAGTACTGCTGACAGACAGCTGTAAGGACAAAAAAGCCACAGCTCTGGTAATAAAGATAAAAGGAGCTCAAAACATGAACTAACTTCCTCACTTGCTATAAATTCAGTGTGGGTTGTTTCTTTCAGATAAATTGAATGCTGGCAACTTCCAGTGGTCTTTGTGAGAAGGTGATTGCAGATGTTGTGCCTTGGAAATCTTTTTCTCAATTAACCATTTTGGTAAAATAGGTAGACCTGAGGGGGGATACGGACAATCATGCAAAGGATAAATAATGCTTTAAAGATGGGAAATGTTGCTGGAGTGCTGGCCAGTCAGAATACCTGGGGCAGGTTTGGCGAAGGGATGTGTCCGGCACAGTTTGAAAGGGCCTCTGATGTCTCCATCCAACATAGTTCAAGGCCCTGAATGGACATAGGAAGAAAAGCTCCTCTGCCTCTGCATCTGAAGGTAGAGTGTCAGGGCTTGGGCCCGTGGGTGCTGACAATGCCCAAAGACAGCCCTGCTTGGAGCTCTGACACCTCCCTGTGAAAAGCAGGTGTTGTCAGGAACTGAAGGTTCTTTGCCCTTGTTATCTGTGGCTGTTATCAGGTGAAGCCACTGCCAGAAGGATGGATAGTATAAAAGAACACATTCCAGTGACCCTTAAATTATAAAAATGCCTGAGGCTTGGGACCACCTGGAAGATGATGTTAGGAGAGAAACAGAGATGACTGATGGCTTTCTCCTTTTTTGGTGTTCTGATTGCTATTGTCACTCCAAATGCCAACCCTTCACAGCCTTATCCTGCTCCATCTTAGCATCAGTTTAACAGCATGGATGGTTTCCTTTGCCCATGGCAATTTAGGGCTCATCCATCTGGAAAGACCTGCCACAATTTGTGTGAGAATTCACCTCGGCAGGAAGGAATATCAGATACTTTGCCTTAATGATTGACAGAGTTCCTGTGATCCTAGTCACACAAGCTGATATCCTGTGTGCTTTTCTCTCCTACCCCCAGCTGGGATACATCCTCTGTGTTTGTATTTGCAGTTTTTCTCCTTCACTGGAACAGAGGAGAGAGTTAAAAGCCTGTTTTGGTTCACTCTTCTTGTGCAAACTACTGTCTTCTCCTTTGTGGTATTTGTTCACAGTAGATCTTTTGAAGCTGTAGGATAAATGTGTTTTTCAGAAGATAAGACGACCTTGTTTTATTTTGCTTAGCTGTTTTCCCTGACTCCAATGCTGAAATAGAGGTCCCTGATCTATTTCTTCCTGATGTTTCTTCTGCCATTATCAGATTTTCATGACATGACTTGAAATCCTCCCTGTTATACTTTGAATTTTCTTTCTCTTTTGGGACCAACCATGCAAAGAGGAGACCAACAGCAGAATTACCTAGTGGAGAAGTGGAGACGACTGACCCAAGCATCAAGCATGATCCTACCTCTGGCACAAGGAAAATCACATGGGAAGTATCCCAAAGCAAAGGCAGTGAGAATTTATGAATTAGATTCTCCAGAATACTCTTGCTGTGAGGTGGTAACCAAAAAAGCTCTTTAAACAGCAGTGTCATGTGACAAGCACAGAGCCTGAGACTGTTCCCCATTTGGTTTTCATTATTTAATACAAGTTAGATTGACAGAAAGCTCTTCAATGAAAGGCCTTAAGGAAGAACATATTGTTGATCTGGAAAAGCTGATAAACAACTGGCAGCCATGCATAGTGTTTTCATGCTAAACTAAGATAAAAAGATTCCCTCCCCTTTCTCCCCCATGCCCTCTTGTTTCTTCTTGGGATAATGTGAACATATGTTTTGTCCCCATGAAAGGGATGTGATTTTGATCAAGGCCTTGGCATGTCCAGCGAGCCCAAAGCAATCTTTGTGTTTGCAAATAACAAAAATGGTCTTTTTAAGATTGGCAGCCTCCCACCCTCACATGGAACAAACCACCTCACAGCTTTTGCTGTGACACACAGGCTGGCGGCCGATTTCCCAGTGAGCCAGAGCTAGTCTGCACAGCACTGCTGAAACCTGATCATCTCCTCAAAATGGGTTTTGTAACCAAAGCAATGGCTCGCTTCCTCTACTGCTGTCCACAGTCAGATCCAGGGAGCTCTCATGCTTTACACCAAATAATAATTAGCCTGGCATGGCTTGTGTGACACTTGAAAATGTCTGTACTGGTACCTAAAGACTCATCACCAGGTTTTCTTTATTTCCAGTTATAATAAACACACAGTAAGCAAATATTCACTGTCGAGTTCGAAATGCCTATTATTGCAATGTGCTGTTTGTCAGGCTTTGTTCTGGGGCATGTTGCTTATGATCTGTCTGGACGTTTGTTAATTTTCTCCTGTAATAGAGTTTAGGATATTTCATCAATCATGCATGCAGTTCTTTTGTCGTCTTTTGAAAGAGTGATGTGGTTTCATTTATGAAAGCCGTGTTGAGAACATGTTTCCTTTTAAAAAGTGAAACCTCTTCTTACCAGTGCTTCATCTGGAACTGACAGGGACAGAAAAGAGCTTTAACTGGTCTTAAGGATGTTTCCCTGCTCCAGAAAATTGATCAGTTGTTCATGCAGCCAGTCAAGGCAGCCTGAGGGCTCAGTGTTGTGTTTAGGTCACCGTACATGGATGCCACAAACTGTAAGCAGCTCTGACAAAGTCCAGGTCTAAGCATATGGATGGAAATTTTCCACCATGCAGATATGGAAAAAAAGCATTTTGGTGATCTAGAACATGCCCAAAGATACTTTAGATAATATTAAGGAAGATGTGAAGGAATTCCAATGTTGATGGATCACCCACACATAATCTTGCTGTGCCTGCCCCTACGTATTGAGGGGAGAGTTTTTTCCCACTTTTAGCCTCAGACAATTAAATTTCTTCACTGAAAGGTTGACATTGGAACAGGTATTGGAACAGGCTGTGCTGGGAAGTGATGGAATCACCATCCCTGGAAGTGTTCAAGAAATGACTGGATGTGGCACTTAGTGCTATGATTTAGTTGACAAGGTGGTGTTTGTTCAAAGGTTGGACTCGATGGTCTTGGAGGTATTTTTCAACCTTAATGATTCTATGATACTAGTTTGTTACTTTGCAGCATTGAGTGGTCAAAACCCAGGATCTTCTCAGTCAGACCTGTGCCATCAACTCACTGCAGATGCTGCACTGCCATCAAGAAGCAAGTTACCCAGCCTGTCATAGTCTCTCATGCCCTCTTCCATGCCCAGTATCAAGAGACATGTACTACTCATGAGACTAGGAAGCTTCACACCTCAGTTATAAGTCTAGATCACTGTGTAACACAGATGGTTGGCAAATAGATGGTCTGTGAGTTCTCAAGAAAATCTTACTGATATTATAGTTTTTCAGTGCCAGATTTCCATGATGGGTACCTGGTGCCTAGTGAGTAGATAGCAAAGAATGGCTTATGGGGAAATTCTTGATTAAAAAGTGAACTAATCAGGTGCCTTCCCAAGCCATGATTGTGAAGCTTCACTGATTGTCCCTCTACCTTGACTGACATTTTAATCCAGAATTTGATGGAAATCTGGGCAGAACAGAAATAGAAAATAAAAGGTGCTGTGAGATGCCATGTGTGCTGGCACATGGCTTTTGCTGTTGGCATCGAGACTGGGAGGCTGTGGCTCACATCAGTGTAGCTACATGAGCTCATGTCTGTGTTGTTCACATGCTCCCACTTTCCAGTGAAACAGGAGAGGGTGCGCTGGCATCACATGAAGAAGCTTTTTTGTCTCTTTCAAATGTCAGCTTTCCCCCTGGAGACTTGTTAAGCACAAAATGACAGTGTCCCCAGGTCATGCATTACTCAGCAGCAACATGAGGCTCCCAGATGTGCTGTGCTTCCAGTTCACAGGATGCTCTTTGTCCGGGAGACATGGTTCCAGTTTTTGGGTTTGTTTTGTTCTAATGTGTCTGGCTAAAAAGGGCAGGAGCCAATGCACTGATTTGACTTGAACTTGAGGCATCATTCTCAAACACAAAGATCCTCCCATTTCTCATTCTGGCTTCAGCTCTTGAGGAGAATAAGGTTTTTGCCCTTAAGACATGATCCTGCACTGCTGTCCTTCATGCCTGGTGTGTGCATAGCAGTCAGGATGTATTCCTTACCCTAAGTAGTCATTGGAGCCTTCTCAGGCTATAGCTGATCCTTACAGCAGACCAAATATATAAAAGCTGAAACCACCTTTGAGTGGCTTTGAGTTTGACAATATCACAGCAACTTCCCACTTTGAGATGGCTCTAAGTAGTCTCACACTGCAAACACAGTAAGTGAGGATGAGATGTGGCAGTTTTACAAAGATCTTTCAGTTCAGTTTGAAATGGTGTGGATGTGTTCAGGAATAGCAAGAACTATTCACTTTTTGTAATAAGTGAAGATTTAAAAACTGAGTTTTCTTCTGGCTGTACACGTGTGAAAGGCAAATCCACTCATAGATTTGTCAGGCATGAGAACACACAAAGGAGTGTTTGTACTCCAACCAAAGCTTCTCACAAAGCAGTTTAGTTGCCCAGCTCTGAGTCTTCACTCTGAGTTCATATTCCTGGGGTGCTCCAGAACTTCATACACAATGCTGTATTCCAGTTCACTCCATTGATTTCATCAGAGCTTGGTTGCTTTTTGCTGCACCAACATATCCATATGGCATAAGTTTTTTTTGCTGTCACATAAATATGAAATAGTGAAGTAAGGCCTAGTAATATGCCAGAGAAAGCACAGTGTGCCTCATATGAACTCAAGATGTCAGCTGGCTTTGTGGAAAAAGGGAGATGGATTTTGGCCAAGTTAAAGATACTCCATTAAGGGACATATGAGGGATGTTGCAGAATGACTTTGGGATACTACTGACAGTAAAAGAAATTGATTGCCTTTTATAAATGGCACTTCTCTGTGAGAGAATGAATCCTGAATTCCAAAACACCTATGAATTACTTTGGACTTGCTGGAAAGTGTCCTCAGTGTTACCATCCCTTCTTCCAAGGCAAGTGCTATTGGATCACCTGATTTGGAGACTTTGTAGTCACCTCTCATCACTCCTGCTGATCAGCTTTTGAGACCCTTAAACATTTGTCTGTGCTACTTCTGATACAGAGACTGATAAAGAGACTCAATAAGTGTCAATAATGGCCAAGAAGAGAGGTAGAGTTACTTGGTTTGTGCAAAAGAATATGGAATTGGAAGGAGATCCAAAGGTAAAAGATTCAGAATACAGTTAAGTTTTCCAAGAATTTTAATAGATTAAAAAAATATTATTTTTTAAAGATTCAATAATAAAAAATTTTTAACAAATATTTTTAGAAGTTTGATAAAATGAGGACAGGAAGGCACTAAAACTCAAAAGAAAAGGGTCATATGAGCCAAAACACATATTAAAATGAAAATTCTTTTTCTGTACCAGCTTACAGAGCCAGCAGGAATTAAATTAAATGTGTGGAGATAAATATGCCCCCAGTTCAGAGAATTCTCTGCTAGAGAGAGATGTGGTGAGACATTATCTAGCACAGATCATTGATTTGGATAGAAATAAACTATAAGGGGGGGCCACAGTCAGTAGAACTGTCCTGTTAATGAAACCTCGCTGCAATGTTGACCCAATGAACAGTGTGTGCAACAGGTGCAGGATTCAGACACTCCATCACCAACAGGCTCCAATGGCCCAGAACTTGGAAATGTTCAGCTACCTCAGTGTACTTGTCTGGGTGACAGCCTTGACTTGTGTAAGTAGAAACCTAGAAAACTTTAAAAAATCTGATCAGAAAAAACAAAGATTTTTTTCTAGACGTGGATTCATAAGGAACGTGGGCCAGGTACCACATCTCTGTCTTCTGTACAATCCCCTTTAATTCTGAATAATGGCATTGCCATACAGCTAGTACCTCTCTTTACCCATCCCAAATTTGGGCATTAACATCTAAATCTGGAGTCAGGAAATAAAATGGACTCTTTCCCATTAAAATTAATTATTGCAATAAAACCCCCCAAACATATTAGCTCCTCAACTCTTTTGTATCAGGTCATTAACTGATCAAAATAGGATGGTGTTGTCACAGAATTAATGATTGCTCTTTCAGAATGTCCCGTCTCAATGGAATTATTGTGCTAGAAGAACCCACTGATTTGAATTCTTTTATTATTATCCAAAGCCATCTCTCCTGGTGCTTCAGCATCAGATCCTTTCAACTATGAAATGCTGGCATAAACTTTTTCCACCATTTTTATCAGGTTGATTGATGACACTTATATCCAAGAGGAAGGTAGTAACTGCCATCTGATGTGCCTGACATAGGAATCTCCAAAAGGAAATCCCAGTGAAGTAGTCAGTCAGTTCTGTCTTGTCTTCTGTTCTCCCTTTCAGGGCACCTGAAGGCTACAGGAACGCAGTCTGTGTTAGACATGGGATATTAATCAAGATTTCCTCTTGGAGAAATTTGCAGTAAGAACTCAGCACAAACTGATCAAATAAATCCCAGAAGCCACTGGTGCATTCTCAAGGAACATTAAAATAGACGTGCTCCACATGGAAGATGGGTAAAACAGAAGGGGCTGGCTCCTTTTTTTTTTTTTTATAAAGTTTGTAAATTTTGAATTGAGCTTCTCTGGATTTAACCACTACCAGAATATGTGTGTTTTTAAAGGAGTTCCATCCCCTTTCCAGATTTTTTTTAAAAACCTTATCCACTGTGTCACAGGACCTTGCTTTATGTCCAGCTGTAGGTACATGATTTCAGTGCTCCTAGAACTGGATTAAGGATTGAAATGGAAAGTCAAGGATGAAAACCAGTGGAATTTAATATCTTTCTGAGCCTGAACTGTGGTAGTGCTGAAGTCATACACAGAGATTTCTATGAAATAACTCCTCTATGGGTGTTGGCTGTGCAAAGAAACTCTAATGTTATGTAGCATGAGAAGCACATTCAAACCAGTGCAGACATTGAAGTTTAGTCTGAAATCTATGCTGGTATTATTTTTAAACCCTCTCCAAAAACTACAGGAAAAGTTAGGTACTTTAACCAATATCATAAAACATTTTAAAGGGAAGAAAAGAGCTTATAATTAACATCTCTCTCAGTCTCCTGCTTTTTCTTCTAATTTTAAAACATCTGGACTTCAGTGTTGACAGATAAACTCCTTAATCTCTTTACTTAAGTTAAATGTGCTCTCCAAGTCATATTTTTCACTTTGAATTTAGTGCCATCTGAAAGGTGTGTGTGTGGGAGTGAGCCAAAGGCTGAAATATTTGCAAGAGGATTGGTGCAGTGACTTTATTGCTGGAAAGACACCTGAAGAATGGATGCCCACAAACCAACTTTCTTTTGACTACCTGCATCTGTCTTGGCAGCTGGTGGGTGAAGTCTGCACTCACAGAATTCAGGCTGCAAGAGGTTGAGTGTGCAAGGACCGGTTGTGTCTAATATTGCTGAAGGCACTGAATCCCTGACTAATAGGGTTTGCTCACATCTCCTTTAATCCTGAGCCTTCCTAGGACTGGTTTAAAGCTTTATAACTAAATCATATTCAGTTCATGGTCCTTCCATAGATTCCTGTACAAAACTGGTGCTGTATGCACAATTCCTCACTAACCTTCAGTGAATTGGAGCTGCTGTGGATGAGCCCAGAGCAGCT
Source organism: Manacus vitellinus (assembly GCF_001715985.3). Lineage (NCBI taxonomy): Eukaryota > Metazoa > Chordata > Aves > Passeriformes > Pipridae > Manacus > Manacus vitellinus. The sequence continues at coordinate 7,885,882 of NW_021939546.1, read as the reverse complement.
CCATTCTCATGAGAATCACTTGTAAAGTTGCCAGGAAAAGCAAACTGTTTAGTGGCAGTCACTTTTCAAGGGTTGGCATACAATGCTGTTAGTATGTGAGGTTTAATGGAAGGTTAGATGACAAAAATCTGGCATATAATTGCATTTAAAGCTGTGAAATCCAAGATTACTTGCTAAATGTAAGCCTATTCTCTGACTTGTTTCTCCCATGACAAGCAAGCAGTATGCCATGTTTGGAACCTCCCACATCTCTTAAGATGGATTTTGTTTAATCATCTTTGCTTTGTGGTGATTATCTGTCAGAGGTGACTTTGTTCGTAGTAAATCTGCTTTCTTACTTCACTGGAGAAAGACACAGAAAGCCCTGACTATGCTGTGAAATGCAGTGGACACACCTCAATGCTATTGGTAAGGATTTGGGTCTCCTTACTGCTTCTGGAGTTTCTTTTCTTAAAGCACCATCTCCTGGAATCAAGTGATTCTGTGGTGCTTTTGGAATTAAAAGTTTGTTGAACTCAAAGTTATAGGAAAAAGCTTAAAAGTACAAGCCCTGTGAGCCATATATAACAAAAGGCAAGATTTGAGAATATTCTGGTTATTGTTTTTGGTTGGTCTATAAACGGAATAATTTCCTTGGGAGTTGCTGAAGGATAAAGTGTCCTGATGCTTGAGTGCTTGGAGTTTCCAAGGCTGACAAAGCAGTTCTTCATGGACTAGAGGGATAGCAAAAGACTGTTCTTTGGATACATGGTAGAGAATGGAGATTGTCAAGACACCTGCACTGACATTTTTAAGACAATAAATTTTTGTTTTTCTGTCTCACACTTCATAAATGAATAATTGCAAGACATTTTAAAGTCTTAATTTCTACTTCAAGTCAGAAGGTGTGTCAGTAAGAAATGGTGACTAGAACTGAACAAATAGGAAAAAATCCTTATGGATGTTATTTCAAATTCCAAAATTAATTTGTTTGGCCTATGTTCAAAAGCCTTGCATGTCAGCTTTGTGGAAACACTTGGGTGCCAGTGTTTTACTAGTAAATGAGGGTTTTAAAGCTCCAATACTTGCAGTGAGTCACTGGAAGTGAATTTGGTAATTTGGAATATCCAATTCAGATTTTGCACTGTGTTAAACACCACAGTCATTCAGGTGGCAGCATCATGAACCTCAGTTCTTTGCATTTCCCTTAGAGAACAGTTTAATACCAGTGAATAATCAGACTCTGGCATTCAGAGGAACAAGACTCAGAATTCCCTAATTTGAAACAGTGGAAATTTCAGATAGTGAAGCTATTCCAGGAAACAATGAGCTACTGTGTCTGTAATATTCATAATTTGAAAGGATTCAGAAGGGTACTGTTGATGCATCGAAAGCTGTTTCCAGGGAGCTGACAGTGAGAATGCTAGAGAAGCTGCAGGCAATTCTTGTTTTTAATAGAAATTTTATGTGTGCAAACATATATCTCTTGCTGGTATCCATGCAGCTAAGATGTGAAGAACAAACCCCTGCTCATCAAAAGGCATCCTTCTCAAATGTTTAGGTCTGGATGGCAGCAGATTCAGTAGAGAAGTTGGAAGTTCTGACAACTCCAGGTTTATCAAGCAACTAACACTTAATCCATGCCAGCTGCCTGTGGTTTCCTTCCTACCACTGCCAAACCAATACTAAATATGGGTTTCATATTAGAAATAAATCTTCTAGTATGTTACAACATAGTCATGTATCTTGAAGAATGCAAAAGGTTGAGGAATCAGACTAAACTTTGAGGCACGTGGACAGTTTTCTTTCAGAGTAGAATATAGTTTTTCTTAATTTGGTCTTTTCTTATAGCTATTGTCACCAGCCATGACTTAATGGGACAAACTGAGAGGGAAGAAGACTGGAGCAGGGTCTGGCATGGTGATAAAGATGTGTATGAATGGGAGGGAGAAGACATGAGTAGCATGTAAGGATTAGATATCTATGAATTTGCTGGTGTAGTAGATGAACAAGGATGGTTGTTGAGACCATACTCAAGAAGTACCGTCCCTAGTCTCATTGTTTTCACTTCCTGCTGACCCATGTGCCAGGAGGCCTAAGGAATCCCTTTATCTCTGTTTTACATGAGGAGTTTTCTCCCTTGCTGTGTCAGGCTCAGCTGAACTGAGCTGAGCTGAGCTGACTCCAGAGAGTCCAGAGCTCTTCCCAAACCATACAGCTCCATGCTGGCCAGGATGAATGAGTAGACATGAGGCTGATGAGCTGGAAAGGGTAAGGACTGTGGCTGTGTGGTCAGGAGAACTGCTTCACTCTGGGCTATTGCACTGCCCTTTCTGCCAGGAGACAGAGTGTTCATGTGTAATTTCAGAAACAACACCACCTGTGTTCAGAAGGGGTGGACCTGACACAGGATCTCTGTGATGGCACATGGGTGGAGCCATAGAGATCATTGCCTTTTCCAAATCCTTCTCTAAAGCAGTGGAACTGCAGGTTACATAATTGTTGTGAACAGTCCTGGTGTTTACACGATCCATTACGAAGCTCTTTGGCAAGTGCCCACCAGCCGCAGCTCAGCCAACACAACAGCCAAACTCTGATCTCACATCCCCACAGCCCCACTGAAATGGCTGTGGATTTATCTGGATCTGAATGAGGTCAGAACCTGGCCTGGGGTCCACAGGAATGGTCAAAGTTGGTGTGTGGAGCTGCTCACAAATCCCTGCCTCTCTGCTGGTCTTGCAGGCTGTGAATCCCTTTAAGGCTGCATTGCCATAACTTTTGGGTTGATCTAGCAATTGAAAAATATTATTTCTAGTTGTCAAAACAGAAAAAAAAGTGCAAGAAATATGGATTTCACATCCTTGCACAGAGCTTCTGGCAGCTAGTATTCTTTCTGCACTTGTAATGACAAATAATACTAATCTTAGCCATTTTGCTTGGCACTTGCGACTGTGTTTTCTGCAGCCATTATTCTGCCCAGAACAGGGAACAGTTTGTAATCACTGCTTCAGTTTTTCACCTGCCTCATGTCCAAAACCAGGGCTAAAGGTGAGGATTAAATGCTTTATTTGCATGGGAACAAAAGCCACATCTGTCACAAAATTCTGCAGATCAGAAAACACCTTTGGAAGACAGAAAAAAGTATCTCTGTTCTCTCACAAAAATAGGCTGTACTGTGAGCCATGGGAGGGTTGTTGGTCATCCAAGCACTATCTTTGGGTTTCTTAAAAATTAACTTCTCTTACGTTGCTTTGTTTCTTCACATCTCGCCATCCAAAATTTTCTCCCCAGAATTTGTTTTGCTAGGGGCCTGCAAGCAAATAAGAAAGAGAAGCAGAACGGAATAGAAAAGAGGAGTTCCTGAGCTCAGGTTCTGCCTGGATGTGACATCAGTGAGACCACAACGGTTCTAAAAGTAGACCAAAGCGATGGCCATAAGGCCAGGGAGGTGGCCATATTATGGCAGTGATAATAAAACAGAGGATGTTGTCTGCTACTATCTCATTTGTCACAAGGGCCAGCCATCAGCTGTTAGCATGTCCTTTTCCACAGGTGAAACCAGACACATCTCAGTTGGTTAATCTCTAAGGTGTGATCCTGTATGAACTCAGCAGGGAAATCGGCAAGCAGTGCTCATGGGAACATCCCAGGTCTTTGGGTCCATTCTCTGCACACTGCAGGATGAACAGCCATGCTCTACAATTTCATTCATAAATTCTTCAAGCCCAACTCACTGTGCACAGTCAGTGTTCTCCTGTGTTTTCAGCTCAGGGGGATGTTTTCAGTTTTCAGAAGTATACGCCAGAGAGCTTTTAACAAAATGGATGTGATATAAGCGATTGCTACATTGAATATTTCATTGCTAGACTTGTAAATATGCAAAACCATCTGGCTGGACCATATTTTAAGAGAGTATGGATGCTAGGTTATGTTATTACAAGGAATGGGAACATTATGATGCGCCATAAATTAAAAAGGGATATCCTACACAAAGAACTTTCCATCCCCACCATGTTGTAGATGATTTCTAGGAATATTTAGTAGTGCACGAAGGAGAAAATCCTACAAAAGCTAAGCCTAGAAAACCTTCACTGAGGCTGACCTAGCCATCACCCCTGAGCTCTCCGATTTTACAATAAAGCAGAAACTGATCAAATGCCATGGATCTGTTCAGGGTGCAGGGAAGTCTCCCTCGTACCACAGATATTTACTGAACAACTTTAATATCTTGAATCAAAACAAATGGGGCAGCTTTATCAGTAGACTTTCCCTGCTTTTCTAATCCTGTTTCTCATGCAAGCTCATTGTAATAATCCAGGCTGGATGTTGTCCAGGCAGCTGGTGGATGTTGTCATTCTTCCATTGACTTGACAATGGAGGTGTGGGCCAAGAGTGAGAACCTGGAAGAATAATTGCCTTGACCAAGATGTGTGGGAAAAGGCATCTCTGGCAGTTTTGGAAGTAGTAATTACTAAGAGTCATGCAAAATCCTCTCCATCTCTTTCTGGATGATTGGAAGGATTCAGCTCTGCATGCCATCACTGGGTTTTTTTGGCTTGGAGAAGTATTTGGAGGTTCATTCATTACTTGTTATAATCCCTCCCAGTTCAGCTGTGCTGAAAGTGAAATATTTACACTAGAAATAACATCCTCACTGCCAATAACTGAGCTGCCCATTGTAGAACCTGTGAGGGAAATGAAGTCTTTACAGTGCTCTTTGCTATGCCATTCTCTTGATCACTCAGATTTTGCTCCCTTGGTACTTTAATGCATGTATGACCTTCAAAATAAACCATAAGCACAGCCAGCTTTTAATATATAGAATTTTATTTCAAATACTTCCCTTTTGAACCACCTACCACTTGAATCTGTGACCAGTTTTTGGGCCTTCTTGGCTACATCCCCTCTCTTCAGACTTTGTCTTACTCTCTGCAGATTTATTTTGCCCTGTTAACATGATTTGAGTCCAAACACTACATTACAACTGTGGGCTTTTCGGCAGCTCTCCAGCAGTGTGTTGAACCTTTCTCTTTTGCCTTGCTTTTAATAATTCTAGTCTATGTGGACAGAGCTGCTGCTGCTTTTAAGCCATGTCTTGTTGAAGCTTTGCAGGCTCCTTCAGATTTACCCAGGATTCTGTTATAAAAGGAGAAACTAAATCTCTTATCCATTCCACTTCCAAATCTGTGTGTTTCTCTTATTTCCAAACACTTCATTTAGAAAGCTGGCCAAAGAAGCCTGAGCTAATGCCACGTGCCTCGTGCAGTTCAGTTGTTTAGTCCAGGCAAGCTTTGCTTTTGTAAACTTTTTTAGAGATCTAGAATTAAATGTGAAACACGAGTCAAACAGTTTTTGAATGTGTTTAACTTGGAACGCTTTGTAGCTATGATGTCCTGATTCAATACAGGGGAATGTACTTTTTTGCCCTCAAACAGCTTTGCAAGATGGTTATCAACTGGATAGATATGGACTTACTCATCCTGCTCCTGATTCATTTGCTTTGGTTCTTCCATCTTCAGCAAGGCAAATCAAGAAACTCTGCCAAAGAAAATCCCATTTCTGTTTCTGTGATTTCAAAATGAAAAGAAAGATGGATCTGCAGGAAATATTCCCATCCTTGAAAGGGTTTAGAGCAGGCAGGAACAGAATCCTCTTTGGACTATCACTGTAGCAGAAATGCTTTATGTGGACCAGGTATGAGGGAATGGTTGGGTAATACCTGAGCACAGTCGTGTTCTGAAATTCTTGTCCAATCCATAAACCTGTAGGCAAACCCCACCACTGTTTAATATCTGAAGAGCCACATGGGCGTTTGAAAGACCCTTTGGACCAGATTTGGATAATTCTTTACTCTGACTCTTTTGCCTCAGCGATTTCTTTGTATTGGGCAACTCACATTGATATTCCAGTGTCTGATATAGTATTTTGCAACCATTTTGGTAAATGCTGCCTTTTTATCCCTCTGGCTTCATCTGGATGACCTTAGATTTCCTCTTCCTGGTGTACAGACCTGCAGCAGGTGAACATAACAGAGTTTACATGTCACTTCTGGTCAACCCTGCTTAGCCGAGCAAGAGGATGCCCCAACTTTTAGGGAGGTTGGTCTAGGTAAACCTTTTGTTTCACCAATGGGTACCCAGTTTGAGGAAAAGAGGCTGTCAATGCAGGTCAGACCATGGCATGCAACAGCAATTCTTGGCTTCATTTGGTTTTCAGAGACACTCAGGCTTGTTCTGGTGGGAGGCAAACAGCCCTCCCCTCCTCACCCTCTGGCATGCTTTTTCTTCTTTGTGTGTGTGCATCTGTTTCCCAGCTGAGCTCTCCACCTACAGCTTCACCCACAGACTGTTTGACCTCTGTTTTGTGGGCTGAGGGCACTTCTGTGGTCCATAGCTTTGCCCCAAGGGCTGGAGCAGGTATCCTCAGGGAGCTGGCATGCTGGGCTTTCTACATCTCCATTAAAGAGCGCATTGCATCCCTCAGGGAATGTAATGGCCCGCCCAGCATCTCTGGATCTTGTCTGTGCTGGGTCAGACAATGGTGTCAGACCCTGGCCATGCCCTCACGTTAAAGACCTTTGCACTGCCTGTAAACATTGCTTATCATGACTTCCTCTCTTGTGAGCACAGCATGGGGAACTCATTTTGGCGTGGAAAAAAAAATGGTAATCTACAGCCCTGTATCTGTCCTGTATCAAGGTCAGAGCATTCCTGACTTAAGTTCTGGCTCTGATGGCTTGGAGCTCTGTGTGTTCTCTATGGTTTAAAGGTTTTCTGCAACAAAAAGCTATTCAAAACTCCGAATAAAAACACAGAAAAAGCAGGGCATGATCTGTTATCTTCAGTCAGCTCGTGGAAACTTGTTGCCAATTGACCAGTATTTTCCACTCATCTGAGATAGTGATGGAGGTCAACGTTCATTTATTACCTCAGCTGGCCTAAAATGTCACCAGTGGTTGTTTATCTCAGCTATGCACCTCATGCAGCTACAGGCTGTAGCCTTGGCTACTTGACAGTTCAAAACCAAGAGAGACTCTGTCTGAAGTCATGTTTTATTCAGTTACCTCTGGCCTGATTAGTTTTATTATCCTTGCACTGTCATGTTTTTTGTAACAATTGGCCGAAGATGTGCCCATGTACATCAGGAGCAATTCAGACAGCCACAGTGGAAGTGGGAGGATTAGCAGGCACCTGGTGTCTCCACCATGATTGTGTCCACAGGAATGGCTCTGTATTAGTTATCTCCAGGTGCTGGGTCCCCTCGAGAATATTTGAGGCCTTATCTGGGGTCTGCACTGTCTGTGCGAAAGAACAGTGCTAATCTGATCAGCTTTGGCAAGGTACTAAATCAGACCTCTTGTCATAATCCAGACTTTTTGTTTGATAGTCATTTGGCTTTAAACAAACTAGTCTCTTCTGTGGAAACAGAGTTTATGTGCAAAAGATCTGATCAAAGAGTTTTGTTTCCTTTTTTTTAAACAACAAACCTGTGTTTGGTTGTTGCAATAAACTGTGGAACTTCAGGTTTCAGCCTAAAAGCAAGTTAAAAACATTACCTTTTGGAATTTCATATTCCTTCTCCCGTTGGCAAACATTCAAATGCCATTCCCTCAGCTCTGGACGCAGACATGTTTTCTCCTTATTTCTGGAACTGTGGACACACTCCAGACTTCGAAGATGCAGTGTTTGTTCTACCCTTGAGATCTTCAGAGATGAACAAAAGTGAAATATAGGCTCCCCCAGATTTTGTCAAAGTTTGAATTTATATACAGATAGAAGAATTGGAGTTTTAGTCTTGCAATTGGGAACTGATCTGTGTTTGACCTCTCTGTGCTTTGCAAACAGATCTGAAATTGAGAAAAGCGGAAACAGAGAATCTACAGGTTGGACTTTCCTGAAGACCTTGTTCAAAGTAGAGAGGTTCACTTGTTCTCTTGAAAGGAGTCCAACATGCTTCCTGCTTAAAAAGCCTTCACTCTTCAAGGTAGAGCTTGGCTTAGTTACTTCCATACGTACATTTTTAGAAATTTGACTTTATGGGAGCAAAATTCCCATTTTGGCTCACAGAACTGAGGGGTTTTGCCACTATTACCATTATTACTTCATTGAGTTCTACTTCTTCATGATTATTTTGCATCATACTGTTGAGTTATGACCCCTCGTGACTGGTGTGCAAGACTTTTGCTTTGCATTTTTAACCAGCACTCTCCAAAGTTCAGTTCTTTGATTTTAACAGTCCTTTAATCTCCTGTAATTTATTACCATATTCATTTTAATATCTTTCTTGGTTGCTCTATGCTTAAACCTTCGAAGCTTTTTTCTTTCTTTCTTCCTTTTTTTTCCTATGAGTATCACATCACTTTGTGATCAGCACATGAGCAAATTAAGCCAGCCCATGGTTCTGGATTTGTAAGGTACCTTCACTATGGAAAGTAATGATCTTTTAAGCAAGATACTGAAGGGATTCATGGTTATTTACCAAATCAGTCTCGCACAGTGATTATGAAGGGATGTTTTTCTAACCTTTTGCTACCTGGGGATGGAATTCTGCAGGGGTCACTTGTGGGGTGTCTATCAGCCATGATGTTTATCATCTAAGGTTTTTCAAAACAGAGTGAGAATTTCCATCATCAGGGAGTTACAATAGTATGTTTGTCAATCTCATGTGCTGGCATCTATGGTATGAACAAGACAGGGCATCATGGGGGTGGGTGGGGGGATTTTTCTCCTGCAATATTTGCTGTCTTAGTTTTGTGTGGTCTTTGCCAATGTGTGTTAATTTCCCTTTTGATGTGTTTTTATTCTTCATTCAGGGAAATGTCTGGCTGTCTTAAAGTGCCTTTTCACCTGTATGAATAATAAGTCAAATAACAGAAAGAAAGTTAATTTGAGACAGAACCAGAAGTTTTGATTCCACTACCTTCACTTTCTTTCACTGATCCTGAAATTCTTTAATGAATTTTTCCAACATAGTGAGAAAGAAGACATGAGGCCTAGATTCATGCACACATGGGCAAGTATAGGTATGATAGTTAAGTCATGTAGTCTTTTATGAGCAACTCCAGTACGTTGGCTGGGATATTATAAAATCACAGAATCACAGAATGGGTAAGGTTGGAAGGGACCACAGTGGGTTATCTGGTCCAACCTCCCTGTTCAATAGAACTCTATTATGAATATTCAGTCCAAATCATAACCCTAATTTTTTAAAAATTTTTTTTTTGGGGGGGGAAATAATGGAAGAAACCAGAATAGATACATCCTGCATCATGTGGTGACCTGGAACAAAGCTCAAAAAGTTGTATGAACTCAGGAAATTTCAGGTCAGGATTGTAGTGCTCCATAATTGTCCTTCCTCATCATTACAGATTTATCTGCTACCTTTTATTACAGTAACAATCAGAATAACATTTTCTTGGTGACAGCACAATTTTCTCATTTCTTGCTTTCACTTCTTTCCTCCGTGTATCTGACAAATACAACTTGCAACCCCAGCCACAGGGAGCCAGCAAAGATGTAGAGCACTGAGCTGTGGCTGTGCTTGGGTAACCACTGATTTGTCTCAGAGCCCTGTGCTCACACTTGTCCTCTAAAATCAGGCCATGTAGAAATCTCTTCCCCTAAAACTGTACCTGTCTGACTAATGTTTGGGATATGGATGTGAAATGAAAGCATGTAGAGCTCCTGAGAAACAGGGCTGTGTCTGCTATTGCCTAATGGTCTAGCAGTACATAAAATGGGGGTAAACTGACCCAAATTCAAAGTGGAGTAAACCCCACATTTTCCTTCAACTCCACTGCTGGAACTGAAGTGTGATCTATCTCTGCTGTGGTAGTTTTACTGCAGAGGAACTGGGGAAGTAGGGAACTGTAAACCCATTTGGTTCAGATAATCTGTTACATGAACTCTGTTGTTGAAGAGAAGGAAAAAAACCCTATAAAATATTTATTTAGAAAGTGCAGCTTGTTCCCATTTGTGACCAAGCAAATTAAGAAGACTGAGCTTTGTGGGGGTATTTATGAATGGAGGAGGAGGGAACACTGTAATCATGAAAGTCTGTGAAATGAGATTATTTTTTCCTAAGGAAAGAGCCTGTTAAGAGATTTTAATGTACAAGCCACATAGCCCCTGTCTACTCTCAGCCTGTTCAGCTCCCCTTTCCTGCAGAGCTTTCTCTCTCAGTGTCCAAAGCTCTCCTGCCACGATGGACTGGACCTCTGCACCAGCAAGAGAGGTCTGATTCACACCAAATGTTTGTTGAAAACCTGCTACAGAACAACCAAAATCCTTGAGTTTACAGTAGGAAATTCCAGTAAAGATTTATGGTCTGGATTGTACAGGAAAGTAGAGTTTGACAGACAAAGTGTTTCCTTGGGTCTTAAAAGCTCCAAAACTCCTTACTTATTGGAGGAGAATTAGCTTGAAGTAATATAAAGATGTTAACTGCAGGGACTTTCAGGGGAGCTTAAAAGAATTAGGAACTTTGCTGTCAAATAATTCATCATACTGTTGCAGGAAAATGCAATTGAACTATTTATTTTCTGCTGCTAAATTTCACTCCTACACTACTGGGAGGGGTTAACATTTCTGTGCTGGATTAAGGTGTTCCATGCTAGAGAAGACATGCATGGGCCACCTTCTTGGCAAATGTACTCTTCTGTACCAGCTCATTTAGACTGAAAGTGCATACAGGTCCTTTAGTGACTTATAATCACCATGACACTCAGCAGAAACATGGGATTGCGAGAAGTAAATGTCATATTGACTGATCACTTCCAAAATAGAGGGCTCTGTTTTAAACCTAGTCAGGGAAATTGATGGTCCAATATGCAAGGGGGAAGAGAATGTTTTATGAGCTATTCCTGTAATGGTTTTGTGTTGGGATGGCTTTTCAAAGGAACTGTTTTAACCAATTCCTTCATCCCCACAAACATTACATAAGAGCCATTGGCAAAACTAACACACACACTCTTCTTGTACAAAGGACTGAAAAACCAGCCCAGATGTTTACAAAGCAACCACAAAAGACCGGAAGAAAAACAAACATACAGAGATGTTTTAAATGCAGAGCAACCAACAAACACAGGAAAAAAGTATCCATGTTCCTGGCAGTAGCTTTTGAACATACTGAAACCATTTGGGGCAACCCTTCTTTAAACTTCCCCCATGGCAGGTTTGAATTATCAGTTATGTTTTCATTCATCACTTAAGGTCAAAGACTTCATCTTTGAGTATAGGCCTGCCCTCTCTGAAAAGGCAGATGGAAAAGGTGTAGCAAATCTTCATCTATTGCTTGATGATTAGTCCTAATTGGTTTACCCTGCTCCCCCTAGTTCCCTTCTTCTGACAGAAGCTTTATAGCAAGGACATAAAAGAGGATTCTCTCATCTCACTTGTCTTCCTCTATGAGCAAATTGGCACTGCTTCTGCTTCCCATTAACTCACAAGTTTCCTAGGAATTGCAGTCTGTATCTTTGCAGGTCCAAAAGTGCACTGGACTACTGTGCAAATTGCTCTATGTCCACTTCTTTCAGGCTGACATTTTGGACCCTTTTCTGAGTACTACTCAGAAGTTTGGAATACTTTCCTCCCAGGTTGAAATGCCTTTCTGTGACACAGATGAAAGAGAGAGGGTGGTTATCTGAACAACATGGCTCTTGCAGAGCTGGTTCTGAGATAATGTATTGCACTGAGTGAGGAGTCTGGTTTCTGCACCAACTTCTTGGTGTTCTTTGACCAAAGCCATTGCCCTTTTGGTTTTTAGGTCATAAAAAAGAGCTTTGTTTCCCTAGGAGGTATTTCTATGTCTCCTTTGTTTCCTAAGCAAGAATAGCTTGGAAAAATGTATTGCATTTGGACAATTCATACGGTCACTCCTAAAATGCAGCTTACATTTTCCAGATGGCTTAATAGCAAAGATGATTTAATATTCTTTACACTTATACGAAAGTACTAAAGGATCTCACAGATCCCTGTGCCTTGATGAGGTGCTCCTGAACCGAGGACTACCAAATACAGAGCTACTTTGGATCTATAGAAAAGCTTCACAACTTTGACCTGTTGCTAACTAATGTATCCATAAACTTACAGTGAGGGTATCAGAATCCGTGCTGCTTTTTCTTGAAGAAAACTGTTTATGTTCCTCCTCAGCAAAACAAAACACTGTAAAAACTGTTTGCTTTGTCTTCTGGTGTCCTGAATTTACTGAAGAAGGTCATGGCTTTTGTCCTCATTGACCTCCAAGGCAAAGTGCTTGAAGAGGAAAAATGGTTCTTTCAGACTGGAATGTTGAGGTTGCAATTTATTGTAAGGGACCTGAAAGAGGAATTTTCAGTTCCAACCTGTTTGAAGAGGAATGGGCTGGTGAAAGAATTTAAGGGCACTTCTGAAATGCAAAATGTTGCCTGTCTATGGAATGGCCTAGAAAGGAAACATCCGAGAGGTTCTGTAGCTCAGATATTCCACACTGCCTGAACAGAATAATGAAACACTTCTCTTGAGATTTACGAGCCTGGAAAATATACTGCAGATTTCCATCAAGGCCTGAAAATACTACACACTCTAGTTGGAGTCTCTAGTACATCTCTTTTTATACAAGCAGTACAAGGTGGGACTATTGGGAAGGAATCAGAGATGAAGTGTAAATGCAAACACAGAAAATAAATATATTCTTTACTGTCATGAGACTCCTGAGCTGAAACTGTGAAAGAAGTTTTATCTTTCTAGTGCAGATTCCCTGTCTCTTCTTTTTTGTTATTTTGTTTTCACATCTAAATATTGTCTCCAGCTTCTCATCATTACATTTCAGGGCAAGGGGTGGTGGGGAAAGCACAAATTCTCTTGGAATTCTCTTTCTTTAGGAAAAGCACAGACAATGGAGTTGGAGAGTCCAGACTGCTTTACTTTCCTCCCTGAAGGCCAGGGACTGTCAGGAGCATGCTGTGAATGGTGTTTCATCACCTGATGTGAAAACTGATTCACCCTTTCCTGTCAAGGGAAGGATGAGCAGGGCAGTGAGTTGTGCACTTCATGATGCTGCCATTTTGTGTCAGAGAGTGGAAATCAGAGTTCTAGAAAGTAGGATCTCAAGATTAGCCAGATTGTCTCTGCCCCAGTACAATGTTGCTCTGAGAGGTGTGTGATGGTTGTTATTCTGTCCCATTCCTGACAAATTGCGGCCCTTGAGATTCCCACCCTCAGTTTGTACTAACTGCACAGTGGAATTTTTCCTTGGCTGTAATGCCAATCTCTCTTGCTGCAAATGTTTTCTATCAAATGTATGTCATAAACCATGAAGTAGATAATGTTGCTTGGCAGCCACATCTGCTGGTGATATTGTTGGTATTATTATTTTATCACTGCTGTGTTTCTGAAATGTTCAACCCACAGGCTTGTGAATGACTTTGGATGTGAGAAAATCTTTGTTACCTGATGAGACGTCAACTTAAGGAATGAAATCTCACCCACCAGTCCCAAATCTCAGTTCTAGGAGTGGAGATCAAACACCCTTAAAGAAGGACTAGTTTTTGCTGTCATCTTTCAGCCACCTTTCTTAGCACCAGCCTCAGCAGAGCTTTAGAGGACCAGCTCTGAGCTTTGCTGAAAGCCCAGCTTGCAATTTGTGTGTCACAACATGGAGCTGAACTCATTCAAAAATCTAGTGCTGAAATCCATTACTAAGAGAACCTTCTGTGCAAGGTTTCCCCAAAGGCATCCCAAAGAGCTTATGGACTAAGCAAAGAAAGTGAGTCAATCCTGATCTATACCTGTGGAGCTGAACAGCACCTGGAATAAAACAGGTCTGTGCAAAAACTGTGAAGGGGAATACACGCTCACATCGTAGTTCTTGTAAGGATATAGATGAGGCTTTTTTTTTAATTAATTGTTTTCCTAAGACATCTAGAGAGGAAAAGAAATAGGTTTCAATGGCTATTTGGAAGAAACACATATTAAGGACAAGGATTGCTCTGTAAGTAATCTCTGTCTCATATATATCATGACAATAGGTTGTTGTCATTCTAACACAATTTGTTTCTCCATGGCTCTGCATCCTGATAGGAACTGCCTGTAACAAACTCACTGCACATGGGCTTGGCTGGTGATTTCCTTGTGAGGTGCCATGTGCAAGGACAGCCCCAGTTGCATTTGCAAGGAACTATTTTGTGGGTAAAGAATTAGAACAAGTGCCTTGTGTGTGATGATTGATACTGCCAGGCGGACAATAATTATGATTTACACGTGATTTCTTTATTCTTGAGGGGAAATCCCAGTTGCCAAGTATGTTAACGAGGTATGTAATGGTGTGTTAACGGACACCGTTAGTTTGCTGGACAAAACTGAGACCTCTGCCAAAACAAACCTTCTCCAATGGTACGTTTTATGGATCAGCAGATTCTGAAAATGCTTCAGAGTGGGACTGAATTGTGGGGCACATGCTTCAGGAATGGCTAACAGTTTCCTAACCACAAGTTTAAAGGTATCTGTTAGTAATTAAATGCACTTGAGCAGTTGTTAATTTCAGTGTTGTGCAATTTCTCTATGAGGTGCAATAATTGCAGTCCGGAAATAGTTTGTTTTAACGTTATGACTTAGATTAGTACAAGTAGTCCCAGCTTGTAGCAGCTTGTGTTAACTTCCATCACCAGTACCAAGGCTTTTGTCAGTGCTCGGGAATGCGCTCACAGTCCATGGCATCCAGGGACCTGTATCTCCCTGAATCCTTCCTGGCACTAACAGGACCCCGTGCTGAGGTTGTGTGATATTCCTGGGAGATGACCCTGGTGCAGTAGTGGCTGCAATGAGGGGTCTGGTAGACCCTCTCGGCTCAGAGTGATTTCTGAGAAAGCTCTTGGTTCAGCTGCTTTTGAAAACAGGAGCAGCTGAAAAACTCCTGCGCAGATGGAATCAGGGTGGCTCAGCACATCCTTAAGGTGCATCAAGGTCTGGGCCAGTGTAGCAGGCCTTGGACTGAACCTGAGTTAAAAATGATTGTGGATACAGGTGCACGTTCTCAGTGGAGCTGCCCACAGCCTGGGAAGAAGAGGTTGTCCTGGTATCACATGCTCCCAGCCTGAAGTGCTTTCCCTGAGAAAGACTTAACTCAGTTTCTAGTTTGAGTTTTTCTGTATAATTCATAGATCACAGAAAATTTTGTTGACTAGGACTTCTCTATTTCCAATAAAACTGGTTTAATTCAAATTGTGGGGACATCTGCAGTATTAGATGTGTCACAGAGCAGAGGACATACCATCCTGGAAGTGTTGTGCTACAGTATTTGCCCCAGGGTTTGGATCAATGGACAGATATGAATTTCCTGAAATCTCAGAAATCTCCAAAGTACATTTTATAAAACCCAGACCTTGTGACCCATTTACTCCAGAGCAGAACTTCCAAGGTCCCCTGTATTTCTTTCTGCTCAGCAGCTCAGCATAGATGTACTCAATAGAGGTTCTTAAAGCAGTTTATTGCCTCCATTTTGAAACTTCATGTATTAATACAAGAACTTTGGAGCAGAAATATGAATTAATAAAAGGCTGATAAGGCTGGAGTGATCCAGCAATGATGCTGCTTCTTCCTTTTAAAGGTTTCTATTAATCTCAGACATGATAGTCTAGTCTTTGACCGAGACAAGAGTGTTACCTGAATAGTTTCCAGTTGTGTTAATGGGAGCTGTGAAAATCCCGAGCATATCAGCAGGAGAAATGGCCCCTTTTTCAAAGGAAATGTTTTTGGTTTCTCCTTAGTGCATTACAATAACCAGTCACCAGACTCAATTGCTTTTTGTACCACTTTCCCTCCCCTCCTCATATCTTTATCTCTTCATGCCATAAAAATATTGAGTTTTAAAATGAAATCAGGGAGACAGACATGTTTTGCATAGAAGAAGAAACATGTGTTAGGAGTAAAGGCTGGAAATGGGCAAACATATTGAAGACATACATGCCTTCCATCTCCCCCTGTGCACCCTTGCAGGGAAACAGCCGTGAAGCAGATCTCATGTCTCTTCTTGCTAGGAGGGGGCTTGGTTGTTTCTGCAAAATCAGCCAGCCATCCTCCCAAGAGAGGGGTCAGGCAGGTTTGGAGCAAAGTGGGAAGTTTTTCCACCTTGGGCTGTTTCGTGTGGATGTGAACATGTTCTGGTATTTGTACTGCAGCTGAACACGCTGCTGGCACAGGCCGGTGAAATTCATCTGACAGAGCCAGAGATGACCCTGCTTGGTTTTTAAAGGGAGTGAGTTGTTCTCATTGCTCCTGGGAAAGACAGAGAGGCATGGATTAATCACGTTCATCCTCCGTGACAATTCCGCTTAGGACATTCAGTGTATGCTTGTACTATAATCAGATGTGGGTCAATTTAAATGAACTGTGGCTGGCAGGGGTAATCCAGCATGGATTATACAACTTTCCCATGAAAATGTTCATGTTACTCACTTACAGAAACCTTCCTACTGCTGCTGACCTGCTCCCCTCACCTGAGCTGTCCTACAGGAATGCCAGGGCAGGCAGAGCTGAAGAATGAAGGGCTTTCAGGGAATCTGACTCCACCTGCGCTACTCCTTCTTTTCTTCTTTGCCAAGAAAAATAAAAACATATTCTCCCCACCAACTCCTTTAAAAGGCTGAGGGGGAAACTACAGAAATATTTTAAGTGCTTGTTGTTTTTCCTAAGGGGACAAAAATGCAATGTGGTTTCATTCTAGCCATGCAAATATTTATGTGAACAAGAGAGAAGCAAGATCAGAGAGAATAACTGGGTTTGGTTGTGACACAGGCTTTGGTGCCAGAGATGTGGATTTACTCTTGGCTCTGCCAGAGCTTGCCTGTGTAACCTTGAACCAGTCACATTCACCTCTGTGCCCGCAGCTCCCATCTGCTGCAGCTGATGAGAACTCTTTTTTTTTTTGGTATTAACTGCATGGGGTTGGGACAGCTTTGGGGTAAAAAGGAGCTTTTCAACTCAACATGAAGATCTAAGCACTTAGGTGATGTAGTAATAGTGGAAAATTATGGCAATTTGAGCTCAGGAGGGTACCTCCAAAATTTGTACAGTACCGTGCACACTGTGTTGGGTTTGCTGGAGTCTGCTCCGTGCTGCTGTAACACAAACAATGGTCTGCATTCAGTAAGTAGCTCCTCAAATTTCCTGTGGATATCCCCAGCAAATCTGTATTTAAATAAGCAATAGTTTCTTAATCCTGGACTGCAAGTTGCTGGGGCAATTTGTACTCAAGGTGAATGCTGAGGTTAGGGAGATGTTGAGATGTATAAAAGAAGCTTGCCATCAAAATTGTTTCCAGCTGTTTTCATTATGCCCCACTCCTGCAGAATAAACCAAACATTTTAGCTTTCAGCTATTTCCTTCTGGACTCTGTAAAGCTACCTGTTCTCAAAAGCATTATTTGGTGTCTTTAAGTGCTTTAGTCTGATGTTTTTACAGTTGTATTCAGCCAGTCAAGAAAAATGCCTCTAAATAGATAAGAAAGGCAGCTGAAAAGATGGAAAAGCAGTTTGATTAAATGAAAATATCCATTCAGTTTGAGTTGTTGAAAGCATAAAAATATTTTGGTAATACATTTTGGATATGCTAGAATTTCTTGACAGTCTTTTCTTCCAGTTCTCCCCTGCTAGAATGTCCAGGGCCATAGAATTTAGTAAATAATACATGAGCTCGTGCTCAGTTTCCTCCATATTTCTTATCATATCCAGATGGATGCTTCAGCCCAAATGACTGAGAGTAAGGCTCAAACCTGTGTTGCTGGGGCTGTGGGTGACATGTCAACCCCCAGTCCAAGCAGAAATGGGTAAAAATCTGAAATCTTTTGTTAGATAAACATCAGTCTCAAAGAAACTAAACATTTTGCTAAGTATTTTTATGTAGAGGTGGGGTGAAGTGGCAAATTATATCAAAAGAGTTTTAAAGAAGTTTTTTTGACTTTTGCTCCAAACCTCAAAGCAATTAAGTGTCTGATGCAACTATCCTGTACCTTCCCCAGGTCTTAAAAAACAGAAAAAATCAGATCTTTCATTTAAAAAGATGTCTCTCTGGTAATTGAAAAATTTATTCCCAGAAGCGAAAACATATTATGCCCTTTCTTTTCAGTTAATCTATTTCTGTTTTGCTGTGAAGAGTGATTCTTATGTGCTAGTTGCCCAGTTGCCCAGATGTATATGTTACCTTAAAAGAAAAGTAATTGATTTTTGGCCAAAAGGACAGGAGAAAGGTTAGGAATGTGCAACACAGTTTCTCATAACTTTGGAGGAGGCAGATGTTTCTCTTCTGTTTCCAACCTTCATTTTCTTTGCATGAAGAACGAGTTCTTTAAAACCAAATAAATATCCCTTTGAGAAGAGCATGGTTCCCACTGTTATTCTTTACATTAACTCTTTTGTAGCTAGGGCAGAGTTTAGCTTCTTGATTTTAATTGCAAAAATGAAAGAAAGAGAGACTACAGTGTAATTTTTTTTCTATAAATGGCTTCAATTATGGTTTAAGAGCTGGTCAAAAGAGCAACAACAGCAACAACAACAAACACTGACATCTGACATAATATGAATTGTCATTATTCATTCTAGGTAGTGTAAATATGACTAAAAATACTTTCTTCTTGCAATTAAGATTTCATTTAAACATTCATAATTGCAAACATAGCAGCACATATTTCATTTTTATAAAGATAGCAGAGGGGACTCTTGTATCTACAAGAAATAGCCAGCAAAAGCCTCCTACTGAGGCAGGCAAAAAGGAGATACAAGCAAGGGTTGTTATTCATGGTAGAAGTGCACAGGGTGGACGTCCCCTGTCCCTGACTGACTCCTCTGAGCACACAGGACATGCCATACGTGTCTGGGTGATGGAGACAGTAGGATACCATTCACCTCCTTGGGCACTGAGACCAAACTGGCAGGTAGGCTTAGAAAAGTCTACAGCATAGAGGAAAAGTGAAAAATGTCTGATTCCAGGTTAATGTCCTCCCTCTGGGGATGCCCCTGAGGCTAATGCAGCTAAATTCCATGCTCTGCAGCCCCTGTTTCCCAGGGAAAAGGACTGAAATGTTTACCAGGACAGAAAACCTGGCAGGGGAGAGTATTTGTGTGTGGCTGGGAATGGACACTCTGAGATCTCTGGGGCCTACTGAAGCAAGGCCAGAGGCTGGGGGTCACTGATAAGGTAACCTTGGCCACAGTTTGTCTTCCTAGGGTCTGACTGATGGGAAATGTAGACAAAAGCCTTTGTGAAGCTCTGCTTGCCATATGTAGCTCTACGAGGCTACTGGGGAGGCTGGACCTGTTTACTCACCAGGCCTGAGAGAGGCATTTGGTTCCTAAGTTTATAAATCAGCATGGTGACCCCTTTCCAGGGAATGGAGGGATGGCTGAGGAATTATAGAAACTTTTGTCTGAAGTGTGAGTTTGGCCACGATGAGATCAATGAACTCTAGCATCTTCCTCTCATCCCTGCTCCGTGCTGGGCAGTAAGGACTTTCAGAAGTCCCCACTGGGAAATCTCAGGAGGAAGAGAAATGTGAAAAGCAGAGATAGGTAAAAAGTGCCAAGGAAGGGTGAGACAGCAGTTGCCTCAAAGGATGTCTGTTGTAGTCAGTGAAGCAGAACTAGTGTGCTGAAAGATGTGACATTCCTTGCATGTACTGAGTTGTGATGGGAATTTGGATTAGCCAAAGCAGGATCTAGTGGTGTAGTAGCCAAGAGGCAAAAGTGAATGTGGAGTCAAGACTAAAACCACATCATCCAAGCAAGAACAGACTTGAGTGGTTCAGCCAGTTCTCTCAGACTCATGGGCTTCCCTGCCCAGGGAGAGCTTTATGGGTTGTGAGACCCTTTCCAAGAAGCCTGTGCTGGGTTGAGATTAAGATGGCAGATACCATCATAGAGTCAGGAGAAAGGGGGCTTTTCTCATTTAAGAATCAAGGGTGGCTCTTCAGGGCTGCCTGTGATTTATTGTTTCCATATTGCGTGAGTGGGGGGCTCTCAGCCCACCCACGCTCAGGCTTTCTTTCCTATAACAAACAGAAGAACATGAACGTGAGTGAGTCTCACATGTTCGTACTCAGCTGGCTTCTTCCTCACCTCTCTGATCAGTACTGTCCATAGAATCACAAAATGGTTTGGGTTGGAAGGGGCCTTAAAGGTCTTCTCGTTCCAGCCCCCCATTTCAGCTGAAAGAGCATTTGGTAGCAAAGTCCTGGGTCTATGGGGACAGCTGGGGACATTTATGTGCCTTTGCAGAGATGTGTGGCACAATGAGACAATGTTCCCCATTCAAATGCACCTTTATCTAATCTTAAAGAAGGGGTTTTCATGCTGATTGTAATTTTGAAGGTTTTCAGGGTGAACATTTACGGTATTTTTCCCTTCCCTCTCACTTTTCCTCCTAGACCCTCCTAACGGCCCAGTATTTGGTATCTGTGGAAGATCCTAGCAGTTGGGTAGCAGCTGTGCTGATCCAGGGAAACCTGAAACTCAGTTGCCCCATTCTGCTCAGTGTCAGTATTTTGCCTCTGGGACTTTCAAGTGCTCTCACCTGAATTTCTGGCATCCTCTCGCTGCATGAGAACAGAGGCATTACTGTCACTTCTGGATGATATTTTTCATAGAGCCACTTGAGAGTGAAGAACTGGTTTCCTGTTTAGAGCTCAGAGAGCTCAGCCCATCCATTTCCTTGCCAAGGGTTTTGGAAAGGAACACTCCTCGTGTCCTTCCAAGCACTCTGAAGGCAACTGAGTTCACATCTGACAGATTGGTACAGATGGATCTGCCTGTTCCTGCCCACATTCTGTCTGAGTGGGGTTGGGGATCATGGCCAGATCCAGGGCTCTGTGAGAGGCTGGATTAGCACACGCATGATTTCATCCTACCAAGGTGTGTGGCTTCTGGCCTGGAGCTCCTGGCATCAGGCCATTAGACATCAGGCCTCTGTTGTTTTACACGTGTCCTAAGTAAAGCCAGTTTGGAGTCCTTATACTTCAGTTCCTCACATGATTTGCAATAACCCAAGCACAAAGTTTGTGTTCCTGCTCTGTTTGTTTTGAAGGCATTTCCTAAGCACGAAGTTGTGCTGCTCTGGCAGGATAAAGAGGATAGTTACACCTGAGGATTTTGTATATGGATGTGCCTGTGTCTGTTTAAACCTGGATAATTTCTGGCAGAAAGCACTAATCCTGTACAGCCAGTGTGAAGTATCTATGCACATGTTAAACCAGAGTTTAACAGCTTACACAGGGATGTCTTCCAAGTGCTTTGTAAGGCAACTGGTGCAATACAACCATGCAGGGAAGCTGAAAAGGTGCCTGGTTTTGGGTTTTACACACTGAGTCTTTCCAGATCACATATTTCTAAGGCCCAGAGCAATATACTGAAATGCTCTACATGACCTGTTCTGAAAGAGGGGAGGGAGTCTGGCTACTCAGGGCTGCTATCAAGAGATAGTACTCTGTAATCTTACCATCTAAAGCTCTCCATCTGCTGTTATATCATATATATTTGATGCAGCTGCGAGGCAGTGACAATTTCCATTGTCCTTCAGACTCCAGGAAAATTTCTGTGCAATTTAGCTGAAATTCTGATAAACCTTTGGGTGTTGCCATAACCTAAGTAAAAAAGAGCATCTTTCCTGCTCCAACAGTAAGGAGGAACACTTAAAGTATTTTCTAGCAGTCACTTCTGTACAACTCCACCAGTTTAGTTCAGTTTCATCCTAAGGATATTTTCATTTAGGACAGTAATACTGATGCTGGGTAGGTATAGGTTGTTCTGGAACTGGAGGAATCTCTTTAGCATATAAATACCTTATTAAACCTTAGCACACATCTCCTAGCAGGCAAAAAGTCCATGCCCTAAGATCTGAAAAAGCATTCTGTTGTGGGGGGAAGGATATTATATTCGATAAATCATATGGAACTATTTATCAGCAATCACTTCTTTAACTTTTCCACAGTCTTCAGTTTCAAAGCACATTTTGAAGTGACTGAAGTTTGCACAGAGAAGTTTATTTAAAAAATTATTTTAGGAAAATTACCTCAGGGTTGATTGTGTATTTATGAAGGGTTTCTCTTTTCTTTTTTTTTTAAAATATTAACATAATGTAAGAAAATTACTTTATTAAGAACAGTGGAAAAATGTGTAGAGAAACAGAAAAGATTTTGCAGCAGACAGTCTGTAATGGGAAAAGTTTTACTTGTCGTGCAGTTACAAATGGCAAAGTCAGTGGAAAGACCTTGATTTCAATGGGCTTTGGATTAGGCTTGTTACCAGTGTGGGATTGTTCACTGCAGAACCTTGAGCTCTTTCTGGTTATATCTACATCATCCTTAGTGAATGTATTTTGATTTCTCTGTTTTTCTCTCTTGCTATTATAAGTGATTATTTTTATTACCTTCATTTATCTACCTCATTCTCCTTGCTTGCTGCCTTCTCCTTAACCTGAATCCTGTCCTGATCTTCAGTTAAAAACAAAATTATCATGCTCATAATTGAAACAAATGAATGTTTTTTACTTCGCAACAATTGTTGCCTGATCTCTTGGGAATCCACACTGACCACTTTGTGCTCCTGACATTGTTTATTCCTAAAAGAATTCTGGTCTACTGCAGTTTAATTATAGTGTCTTTCAGTACACAACACAGCATGGTGCTTACAGTGATGACAGTGATTTTCTAAATCATGAAATCAATCTGATTGTGAGTATTTGGAATGTGGTTTACAATCAGCTGGATTATGACTTTTCCCAGTGTAGTCAGTCTTTCTCTGGTGAGCCCAGAGGTTGGAGTAGAACTAGATTTTTGCTGTGGATTGTTTTGGGCTTTATAGCTGTTTTTATTTAAATGAAACTCAGTGTTTTTCAGGTATGTGGCATCTATCTGAACCATGCTGGCACTCTGTGGGTTTAGCTTGGGATAAGCTCAAATGTGAAGTTTGCATGAGCTGTACAGGCAGGGGCTAAGCTCCTGGAAGGTAGGCTTCATGTCATGGTCTCAGCACAGTGCTGTAGGAATCCTGCTGATTGCCCTTGGAGCCAGGAAGGGAGCAGGGAAGAGGTGACTGCTCAGGTCAGTGCCCATGCAGGGCTGGAGGTGCAGGTTGGAGCCCTGGACGTGCTGGGATGTCAAGGTGCAGTTTGGATTCCCTATAGACAGACAGGATTCTTTCCCAGGCATCCACAACTGATGAAAGGGAAATTGTTTGCAGTGACTTGGAATGGATTAAGTAGACAAAATATGAATGTTTGAATAAAGTAGTAGCCACAGCTCTTGTGTAGACAGTAAACAATGGTTTATTGACAGTAAACTCTTGCTCTTATGGTAAAAAGTCTTAAACCACTTATTTCCTGAAAGGCTCAGGCAGGGTGTCTTTGGTCACTCACACATGTTTTGTACTTTATCTCAAATCAAAACATCCTGATTTCCAGTCTCTGGAACACATTACTGGTCCATGCTTCCCTTGTTTGAATAAAAGGTGGCAAACCCAGCTGTGCAGTCATCCAGGCTGTTTAAAGTAGCATCTATGAGTTAAGAAAACGTTGTGAATAGATGACACCCTAGGATTTGAGCAGCAGAAAACAGCCCTGGACTTGGCTTGACAAAAGGCAGTTGTGCTGTTGGATATCTCTTCTTAGTCTCTTTCCACTTAAACTTGGACGTGATTGCTGTGAAGGAACAGAGTGTTTTGTCTCTCCACCTGATCTCTACATGCCCCAGCCCTGAGTACCCAGATGTATCAGTACTCACTCTCTACTCTGATACTGTCAAAATGAGTCAAAAAAAAAATCATCCCACTAGAAATAGTTGAGGGATCTGTTTGTTTTGGCAGCATTGGCTTTAACAGTGATTGCACAATCACCTGTGCTGGCCGGTGTGATGGGAGGGCAGAGGAATAACCAGGGATGTACTGAGAGGAAACCCAGGCACACAGAACTCACTTGCTTCTACCCGTGCTGAGACAAATGTGTGAAGGAGACAGACATGGGATCTGGGCACACTGGATGCTCCCTGGAGTGGGTGATGTTTGCTCTGTGGTACCCAGCCGTGTGCTGACTCCTGTTACCTGTGCACAGGTGGCACATCCATCTTCCAAAGCAGAGCAAAATGACCTAAATTACTTTCCCTGGGCTGCGAAGACGTGCTCATCAGCCCTTCTTGCAGTAAGGTTCGTTCAGGACAACATGCTCATGTGTGAGGCAGTGTTGGGTGGCTCCAACACAGGTGCTGTGCAGGTGTCGTGCAGAGATGAAGCTCCACTCTGAGACCATTTGTTAGGAGGAGAGCACAGGACAGAGTTGGGGAGCTGGAGGGCTGGACTGGGCTGGCAAAAAGAGATGTGCGGTGAGGAAAACAGGGGGAAGAGAGCAGAGAGTGTGGGGGCTGCCTTGGCTCTTCCTCTCTGGAATGAATCTTTTCATCAAGGCTAAGATGATTGGGGTTCTGAGTAAACTGGTCTAGTGCAAGGTTCCCTGTTCATGGCAGGGGTAGTTGTAACTAGACAGTCTTTAAAGTTACCAAACCATTCTGAAATTCTATGATTCTATGATCAAAGTATTGCCAGTGGTCCTGAATAGCCCAAAGTCTGGACTGGTCACTTCCGAAGTGTCTCCTGCAGTCCTTATGCATTCAAAGGACTTAAATCTGTGATCCTTCCAGATTTCTTTTCCAGTGAGGGACTCACTGTGACCCTCTCTCAAGGGCCCTGGCCTCAGGAGGTGAAGATTGCTGAGCATTATGTCAGCTGTATCCAAAGTGGTTTTTGTTTAATGGTCTCCGCTGCTGTTTATATTTTCTAATGTGCTGCGGCTGGTGTTTGTTGCCATTAAAACTTCATTTGTTTGGAGGATCTTTTCAACAAACTGAAATCCAATAAATCATGAGAAAAATATTTATTATTTCAACTGGATAAGAAGGGGAGGGGGAAGTCGACAAATTTGTATTCCTTCAGCACCATGTTAAATGGGAGACCACGGGGGCATGTTTGCCAAAAGACTTAGTCCCCAAAAGAACAATTACTTGGCTGGACAGGACCAGCTGAGTGACAGCTTCACATTTGGAAGCAGAAGTGGAGCTGAAATACTCTGAGTACTCCAGCTTTATCCTGTCTGCCCATGTAATCACATTCACAGATGATGGTAGTGAGCTCAGGGCTTCTGGATTAAAACTGTCAAAAACACAAGCCTCTAATGCCCGAGTTAGAAATCCTGGGCTAATAAACTGGTCCCACTTCTGCTGGTGGCAAAGCTGCTATTGTTTGAGGTCAGGATTTCACTCCAGGTCTATTTTAGTTCACAGACAGTAGCAGACTCCAAACTCTCCATCCTGCTGTAGGGTATGTTACGTTAGCTTGTGGTGGGATAAATGACGTGGAGATCTGGAGCAGAATGTGGAAAATGTCATCACAAGCATCATTACATTAGAGCTGTGTGGCTTTATTTATTTGTTTAATAGTGAACTCAATTAAAAATAGGGTGGGATTTAGGGCTGTTCATGTACTTTTGTGTTCAGCCAATGGCTTTGGCTGAAAACACAGAGAGAAATATGGGAAAGTTGGACTGTTATTTCAGCATTTCAAATAGAGGATACATTGCCTATTCACTTGGAAATTATGTTTAATTTTACAATGCGACATACTTTTCAATGCCAGAAATAAAATAAAAAAATTGCTTTTGGACTGACCCGAAAAGAAATAAAATAAAAAAATTGCTTTTGGACTGACCCGAAAAGAAATAACTCTGGGATCTGTTTATGGGACTACAGCAAAATCTCTGCGCTGTCCAGTTAAGCTCAGAACAGGTGTAAAGTGTGAATCCAAATGATTAGGAAATGTAGCAGGTTCCATAAGAAACTCAATGCATATGTTTAGTATTTCAGTGGAGAACTGGCATGTATGTGTGTATAACTATGACAGAATCTGTCTTTTCAGTAAGGAAGATGCCCTTCTGCACCTGTAAGCCAGACTCTGGCTATAAGCAACTCAAAAATATTCATGCAAAGATTTGGACTCAAAGTTTTACATTAAATCTGGTTTCCTCATCCTGCATGATAACTTCTACCCCACAAAGCCTCAAAATTCATCTCCTTCAGTATTAAAGCCTCTAGATGGTCCTATAATAACATAAACATGTAGGATCCTAGATACAATAAGTTAGTGTCCCATCTGTCAAAAACAGGACGTGCAGCAACCCTTCCCAGTGAGTCATCTGTTCAGCATTCTCAAGTCTTTGAGACCTCTGCACTCACCAGGGAGCTCTGACATTTACCAATGTTATCTTTCTTATTTCAGTTTTGGCACCTTCTTCCTTTCCTCAGAGACCGTACTGGGCAAAAAACACACGAAATGAGCAGCAGACATCATCGCTCATTTTTGTGAAAGGTTATTGAGCTTGAGTGTGTTGTTTGGCCTCAGATGGCGGTAACTTCACCAGAAAAACAAAAATTCCACCATACAGTGAAAAAGTCATTAACTGGCCAGAGTTTTATAAGAAGGATCCATTTGTTGAAAGGGAAGAGTTATCTTTATTCATAGTGACTTTTGGGATGACTAAACCCTCAAGAAGCAGATTAGAAAATGTTATGAAATGCTTTTCTTACTGTTATTTACTGTGAATCAGCAATAAAGCAGGCACCCCCTTGGCAGCATTCCCACTGAGGTCAATGGAGCTGGGGTTTCACCCCTGGAAGTCCTGCTCCACAGGAGGTGCTCTCTGTCAGTCTGTGTCCAGTTTTCACTTCTGTGAGCAGTTGTGAGTCTACTTACAGTGTTTCATAATGCAGGAACAAAGGGGTTATTCAATGAAAATAAAGGAGGCAGAGATTTAAAGCAGATGAGAGTAAATGCTCACTGCACAATAATGTCAACACCTGGCGTTTTATTGTCGGTAGACGTCAAAGTACTTTACAAGAGTGGTCAGTGCCAGTATCTCTGTTTAACAAAGAGACAAAAAAAGATAACACTACCTGTTCAGGGTCACCAAACAGACAACGCCAGAGTGGAAAATATCCTCCTACACTATGCAGTGGCTTCTGGCTAAAGTCAAATTACTCTTATGCTACAGAGCTCATTGCTCCAGGTGGACACAACACCAAGAATTCAGTGGCACGGACTGTTTATGTGAAGAACAAGCACATGGCACTGGGAAGAAGTAAAAAAGAATTCAGGTCAGACAGCAGCCTCTCTTTTTGTAGTAATCTGTCTCATGCCAGAGAACAGAAGACTTTGGCTGGATGACATGTTTAATTTTAATGCTAATTCAGAGTGCAGAACTGGCTTCTGGCAGTCAGGGTTGTCTTGAAAATCCTGCTGACTGCCCCAGGTATTTGGTGGTCCTTGTAGGAAGGGAGCTGTCATTTTGGAAATCAACCGTGTCTGAGGTGAGCAAAGGTGGTTTTGGTTATCACCAGAGATATTCCCATATAAGGATAAAAAATTACCCGTTTTTCCTGGAGTTATTAAAAAATGGGCAATGAGGCCTAAGCTGAACATTCTTGTGAGGCTTCAGGCTTTACCCAAAAAATAAGGCAGGACTCATGGATCCTTGCACCTCCACACCAGGTCTGGTGTTGTCCTTTCAAATGCATTCCAGGAGGCTTTTGCCAACCCACAGTGAGTGCAGCTGGCTAAACTGAAGGTGAGAGGGTCGTGCACCCTCTCAGACAACTCATCTTCCCGTGATCGTGCATAGTCATGCAGTGAGAGTGAAGCACATTCTTCAGCTGAACTACCATCCCTCCTTTACCTCTCTCCAAGAAGTCCCCAGCAGCCCATTAACCCTTTCCAGACTTGCATGGATTCACACATGTGCTTTTTAGTGGCATAATTCTTGGCAAGAGAGGCAACCTTAATATTGCTGTTGGACCTATGTGCATGTCTGTTGTTCATCATGTGTGAATTAAATGGACGATCCTGAGCTGGAGAGAGAGAAACTAATGATTGCCATATTGTTTCCAGCAGTCGTCAAGCAAAAGGAGCTGTTTGAACTTTCCCCTAAAGACGCTTCTGCCTCTCGCAGTGATTTTAAAATCTTGTGTTTCTACCCTTTTCAAGGTGATTAATATTGTAATGATGCCTTTGCTACCTTCCCCTCCCCAAGGGAGCGAGCGTGAAGGGGGTGGGAGGTAGGACAGGGAGAAGGAACTTTCCAAAACTAACTCCATGTGCAGCAGTAAAAGGTGTGATAGCTGCTTCTTTTCCTCTTTCCTCTAGTTTCCAGCAAATTCCCATGTGCTTTTAGGTATTTCATTATGTTTTGTTTTTAATTCCTCTTCAATGCGCATATTGACATGTTTCTTTCTGTCTATTTCCGTCTTCCTTTACCCAGTAAAATGATCCCACTGGGAAGGCGAAGGTCCAAATAGAAGGTGGAAGGAAGGAAAGCATCTTTCCTCATTACTGAGAGCCAGACTGATTGATTGTGTGTGACTCTGAGGCAAAGACCCTCCTCGAGGTGGAGATCATAGCCTCATCCTTAACATAAGGACAGGCAAGAGGCTGAAACTAAGAATGGGGACTGCATTTGGAATGTATGACTAATTGTGGTGCTTATCTGGCCCTCTTCCCAAAAATCAGGGGAGAAATGCTGTAGCAGGCATTGTTTTCATCCTACAGGATATTTCCAGTGCTGTGTTTTGTGACTAAGGAAAAGACTGCATCCCGCTATGACTGGCAATTAGAGCTGCCTGTGACCAGAGATGACCTTCTTAATATGGCTTTTAAAATCTGCACTTGAGTATATCTTGATCCACAACCTTGAAATGGACAGTAAGAAAAAGCAGCAGAAAAATGAGAAAATCCCTCACAATTTTTGGACTCTCAGTAATAAATATGAGGGAGTGCAAAAGGCCTTTCTTGTTGGCATGATGACCCCATCATCTTGATATAAGAAAGAAATATTTTAGAGTAAGAAGAATTAATCACAGGGATCATCAACCAAACTTCCCCAGGGATATGTTAGAGGCCTCATCCCTGGAGGCTTTCAAGATGTGATTGGAAAGGGAGCTAGATCGTCTCGTCTGGGCTCTCTTTCCCTTCAAAGCTTGGACCAGATGATCTTTTGAGGTCTTTTTCAGCATGGGCTTTTCTGTGATTCTGTGACCATCAATGTTTTGGTGTCTGGGTGTGTAACGTTCTACTTAGAGGTCATCAACCACTGTTGTTCAGTTCTTGCCATGAGTGAATCTGTGCTGTTTGCACTTCATTCCTTTATTATCCAGTTTCCTTAAAATCTTACCTTGCAGTTTTAGGAGCAGTTCAGAGTTCCTTTAAGATTATCTACCTGACTGCTTGGAGAAGATCCAGGATGTTGGAGACAGGGAAAACACCTGCTGTGCTTATCTTGCCCTTAACCACAGATGAATGCACTTCCTCCAGAAGCTTCTGCAATAATGTAGGTCCCAGAAGACCTATCATTGTGAACATTTCAGCAAGGACCTTTGTTCTTAAAATTGCTGAGAATTTTGAAATCTAACATAGGAGATAAGTCTGCTGCCTTACTGGGTTTTCAGATTTTTTTGTATCATTATTTGATTCTGCTAATATGCATTGTAAAGATAAAACAGGCCAAGTCTCAAACAATGGAGTCCAAGAGGAGACAAACATGACAGGGAGAGCTGACAGGCGTCATGGAAAGAACCAGATTCAGGGAAAAAGTGAGCAAAACTGATGGCAACTATAATATGGTCTGATAGCTTAGGTGAGTAAAGTGTGGGCTTGGAAAGGGTCATGAATTTCCTGGATTCACAGGAGACTGAATACAACATCACTCAAAGCCTTCTCTCCTCCAGGATGCAATTTCCTCCCTATTCTACTGACGGATCCTGTTCTGCTGTGTATATTTTTCTTTCGACCAGCTCAGCAAAAGTAGTGAAAACTGGCAAGGCAGCTCACAACAGTAAGTGATCTTGAACAAATTCTTTCTTCCTTCACAGGTTGTTGAGACATACTGTAACAGAGATTACAGATAAAAATGGCATTTTCTGTCAAAGATAGTAAAGTATTTCCACAGCTGACCAGTTGGAGTGCATGTGTCCTGGCAGGCCCTGAAACCACTATTTTTACAGATCTCTCCAGAGAACTAATTAACTTGACCACTGGCATAACTAGCATGATAACCTTGACTTGCTTGCTATAAATGAAAGAAGGGCTTGAATAAAAGCAATGGGTCAGATTGTTCACCTCGGTGGCTCTGTGGTACAAACCTCCTGTTACTTAACAAAATACCTAGACCTTCTGTCTATGACTCCTTATTTACCCCTGCAGACAACACAGACCCTCAACAGACTCTCATAAATTTCAATGTGAATTGCCTATAACAGGCTGAGTTCCTGAAATCAGGAACTTAGGCTAATTCTTCGCTGAATGCACATCCAGTGGCTATATGAACCATGACTAGTTTTGGGATCTTGTGTGCAGTAAAGTCATTCAGTCATGTAGCAAGTACAGACTCTGAATTTAGGTTTGGTTTTTAGAGTATGTTGAGGTGAATTTGGGCAGTGGCTCATTCCCCAGTTCATCTTTGCTCACTGCGCACTCTGCTTTGTTTTGTTGAGAATCTGCTAAGATGGGCATGAAAACCAGGCTCAGGTGTAGTGCTCTTGGGAGGGGCAGCAGGGTGAGACTCAAAATATCTTTAAAGAAGAGCTAAATCTTTCAAACTGGACAGATCTAGCACAGATATCCTGAAATAAGCTGTTGCTTAGCCTAAGGTGTTTAATTTGAGCCTGAACTGGAGCAGTGGGAACAGAAAAAGGTGTACATGCCTCCTGCAAAAGACTGCTCTGCAGTCCTGCTGGGTAGGCACAGCCTTCTCTACAGGGTCAACAATTAATGCATTAGCTGATGCTGGGAAAGGCTGCAGAGATCATCCATCTTCTCTTTAGAATGTTATGTGCCTCTGGGAGAGGAAACAACTAAGATTTGGCTTGAAGGGTAGAGTGCACAGTTGTGGAGAGATGACTGCTTCGAGAACCACTTTGCTGGCTGAGGACATACCACATTGTTAGCTCTTTTGAGGGCAGAATCATTTGAGAACAGTAAACAATCATGGTTCCATGCAGGCTTGCTGAGTCAGTCACAACTACAACAGATGCTGCGATCTAAAATCAATAAGGTTCCTAGAGGTGTGAGGTCACTTTTACTGCTTGACACTGTGAGCACATGGCTTATGAAAAATGTCCCTGACCTCCCCAAAAAGCTCTGAAAGAGACAGTTCTACTGCCATCTCTGCTTTGGGCATCAGAGGGGCAATTTGTAGAGGTAGGCTGTGGCTTCTCAACAGGAACCCATATAGCAGTTGTAGGGTCTGGCCTCATGTAACCTAACTAAGGTTTGGAAAAGTGTGTCATCATGAGCTCATCTGAAAAAGTTTCAGGTTGCCCTTGTGGAAGGCTGGATTAGCTGACCTCCAGGATTCTCTCCCAAGCTTTCTCCTGAACGTGGATAGGAGCGTTGTGTGGATATCCAAGGGCCCTGACAGACAGGCCCTGGCAGTGACTGGAGGTTTCACTGTCCTCAGCTCTTGGTCCATGTCTCTGACAGAGGATATCATGTTTGGAGCAGCAGGGAAGGTGTGAACTAGAGCAGCTGGGGATGCTCAAATTGATTGTTCCTGCAAGCTGCATGTCATGGGCCAGTCATGTTTTAGACCATGGCAGCCAAATGCTCAAATAATGGGAGACAGAGCTCTAACTCTATGCAGTCAAGCTTGGAAAATGAAACCAAAGTGACTTGGGCTTGCCTTGTGTGTGGAAAAATGGATGCTGCAGTCCTCTATACTGTCTGAATGCTAAACAAAGCACAACATGGCCCAGAACCCAAATGCTTACGCAATCTCCCACCTCCGAATATCAGCTTTGAATTGGCTTTGATTTTTATTGCATATTTGTCCACAGCAGCTGTCAGAAAGTTTAAACGCTAGAATTACTGCTGTAATAAATATATCCTTCCAAACCCTTGCAATGGTTCTCCCTATTGGGAGTTTATGTAACATACTAAGTGGTACAAAAAGTATGCAGAGAGAACATTCTGCTTCCTGGAGATTTCAGCTTGGTTTGACAGCTCAGTGCTGACTCACTGTCAGGACCTGGGTTTATGCTCTGTAGTAAAGCAGTGAGGACTGGTGCCTGGGAAGTACAGCCATAGACATTGCCACAAATGGATGTGAAATCAGGCTGTTACCATCCTGGGTGACTTTTTGCCTTGGCAGTGAAAATGCCATGACATCCAGCCAAAGACCAGCTTGGAGCAAAGGCTGATTAAGGTGAAGAAGCAGGAAAGATCCCAAAGTGGTCTCAAAATGCTAGAGGAAGATGAACATTCCTTTTAGTGCTATTTTTATCCAATATTCTAATTTTATCTAGTTTCCTTACATAACTTTCAGAGTTACAGCTGAATAAACTTTCAGCGAAGAGAAATAGTTCTAATAAGAGCTCTAACTGTCTCCAGATTCAGGATCTGAAATCATCCACAAAAGTCTTCCAGAGCATGTATGCAGTGTAAGTCCTTTGTCTGTCAAGGAAAGGGTAGAAAGAGATCCAAGTCCTGTAACAATTGAGTTTGTTCCTCCATGGCAAAAAGCAATTATTTTGCTTGGGTTGTTTCTGGCAAGGAAATACAGTTTGTTGGTAGTGATGGAGTAGTTTCCAAATTGGTTTAGTTAGATAGGCTAAACTTGGGTGGTAGTTTAGGGGCTGTCTTATGCTAAAGGCATAAATTTGGCTAAAGTACTCGGACACCTAATGGCCAGATGCAAAGCACAGTGAATCCAGCAGGAGGTTTTCCAGTGGCTTCTTTACACTTTGGATGACTCTTAACTATGTAGGCAAAATAACATGTACAAGTAATCAACATTCACCCCTTTTTGGAAACGCATCAGTACAAAGGGGCTGTGGCCATGTGTTTGTTATTGCATCTTTCTCTGACACCCTGTAAGGAAAGTGCAGATCACAAGGAAAGTGCAGATCACCAGCACACGATGTGGCAGTGCTTGAGACCTTGAATGTGGAATTGTTTATTGAAGAGTGACAGGCTGCTGCACATCGCTTTTAGTACTGATGAGGAAAGGTTTATGCAAGCACACATCTGCACTTGGCTGGGCACAATAATGTCATGATCCTGATTAACCATAAATTTCTCTGAAGCACTTGCTGGAATAGGAGCACCCATGGTGACCGATTTTTGCTGCACAGCTCGTGTTGTTTCCACTGCTCCAAACTTGGTGTGCAGCAATGAAACACAGCCCTGTAGAAGTGCTGGTCCTTTTATTCTGTTCTGCTTCTGTTACACAGTTTCCCTCTGTTGGTGCTGCTTGCACCCTGCCAAGAATTACAGATCTTTAGTCCCTATTAAAAGTAAGTGTTCAGGGCCAGGTTGGGTGGGGCTGGGAGCCACCTGCTCTGGTGGAAGGTGCCCCTAGATATTGCCGTAGGAATGTATTTGCAAAAAACATAATAGCTGTTATCTGGTGTGTCTTTATATCCAGATTATTTCATTATTCACTTTTTTTTTTTGTTTGATGGTTTTCTAGTCTCTTATTACCTTTCAGATTTCGTGGGACATCTAAAAAATGTCCAGGTGTGAAGACAGAAGGAAATGGGGAGCAAACAGCAGTGAGGGCTGAGAACAGTGTTTCCTACTTGCCCTGATAACAGCTAGTCTGACATAACAATAATATAAGCTGGCTTTCTGCCTTTTCCAGAGTTACCTTTGGATCCCAGATATGAATCCTGGACAGTGAAAAGGAAATCATCATGTCTGTCCTAATGTTCTCTGTCATTTATTGAAGCTCACCTGATACAGCTAAAACTTATTCTGACATTGATCTTTGGTATCTGAAGAGGGTCCCCCAAGTAGTCCTTCTGAATGGGAAATGCAGGATGAGCAGAACTTGCTTCCGTGTGGGGAGGAGCAACTGAGGTACCAGGACACTGATTATTTGGAAGCAAGGGGTGAACTCACATGCTCTATGTCAGTACCTTTATTCTTGCAAAATGTTTAGGAAGCAGTCAGTGGTATGTGTGACCTCTTCTGCATTTGAAAATAAAACGTGGAGCTCCTCTGTATGAATTAGAGCAGTCAGAGAGAAACTATCAGATAAATCTGAGAACGAACGAGGGATCAGAGAGGGTCCCCCCATGGCTCCCATTCAGGAGCACTGTATATTATTTTAAAGGACCCTTATGCAAGAATTATGTTGCCTTCTGAAAGAGGAGATTGTTTTACTCACTTGATGTGGGAAGGTCTTCAAATTACAGCCCTTCCTGCTTATATTATTACATTCTAGGGTTCATCCTGCTGCAGTTACCCTGTGCTATATGGGAAGCAGGATCCATGGCAGATAAATCCACAGCCAAAGCCTGCTGTTACAATAGAAGTCTCTTGCCAGAGAGCCTGAACTATTTCAGACTTCTCACAGCTGAATGCAGTTAATAACTACTCTGGTGTGCTCTGGAAAGTGTGTGGGAGACAGGTCAGAGTGTCCAGGAGCACAAAGTCACTGTGTAGCTTCAGAGCAAGCATAGTGTAGAACAGAGACCATGGTGACAGGGGATGGCCATCACATTCCTCACCATTGCAAAAACAGGGATGTGATACAGGACTGCATCTCCCTATGAGGCATGAATGGAACTTGAGTTTTGAAACATTTTAGTTTTGCCTCAAAAGATTGTTATTTTGGGAAGAAGTTTCTGACGCACTTTCTAGCCTGTTGCAGTTGAACTTGAAGGTTCATGATCTCAGCAAGGAACGGGGGCATAACACAAGCATAACATCACAGCCCTCTGGTTGTTCAAGAAACAACAGATAGAAGTTATTCATAAGGAACCTAGTTGAGAGCAGTCTTGAGAAAACATTTCATAGGGAATAAGGTTGGAGCTCTGCAAATCTCCTGGGATCATCTCCTGTTCCTGAAGAGCACAGACAAATATTGGTGCTCCTTGGATGAGGATCAGAGCAGGTGGGTGCTTCATGTCTCAAGTCTGTCTTGAAGTTGGGTGGCAGCATCCTTCAGTGGATAAGGGCTTTTGCAATGCTTGCTCCGAATGCTTTGCTGCACAAACAAAATGTTAGGCTGCATGTATAAATTAAAACACAGTAATGCAGAATCAAACCTTTTGAAGCAGCTAATTCAAATCAAAGATTCAGCTCTTAGGCCCGGTCACAGATTCTAGACCCTTATAAGGATAAGGGACATGGGTCTGAAGCCTGGCACCCTCTGGCTTTGACTGCAGGGTGTTTTCTTTGCCATGTATATGGCATTTCTCAGGCTGTGCTCTGGGCGGGCCATGCTATATTTAAATACATTTTACTGGTGAGGGACTAAAGGGCCTCCAGAGTTGTAACTTCCTAAGGGCTATTCTGCAGATTCCTTCCTCCTTTCTTTTCTTGTTTTCCTTTAAAGGAAACTCTCAATCTTCTTAGGAAATAATCTTTTGTTTATGTCATGAAAAAACCTGTGCTCTCCTGGCCGGGATCATGGAAGAGCCAATAGGAAGAAGTGCCACTTACGCGTTTTGATACAACCAGGCATGTCTTAAATAAACACTTGTTTATTTTTCTACTTTTTTGTTGAACTGCATCGTTGCCAACTTAGAAGGTAAAAGTATCCAGTTCAAAGAAGGCAACTGCAAGCGTAGGCTGACATCCTGTCGTAAATATAGAACTGGTCTCATGACAATGCCCTGCTCGGAAACAATGGGAGCAGGGCTGGGAGAAAGAAATTTGTGAATTAACACAGCCGAGGCAAATGATGAACAGCTGATGGAGGAAAAGAGCCGTGGGCCAGGCTGTCTGCTTTCAGGGCTACCCTCTGAGCTGGCCTTTGCCACCTTCACAGAGCTGTGTGATGTCTCTGCCTTGCTTGTGTGCCATCAGTGATGCCACCTTGGGGATACCAAGGACATGGGACAGTCTTCTGTGCCAAATCACAGAGTACATTTCCCTCTCCCCTTGCCCAGGCTGGGGCAGAGCAGGAACTTTCACCTGCTTTTGCCTCTCTCCCACCTTGCCAACAGGACACCCAACCTTGGAGCAAGGGCAAGTTTCTGCCCAGCCCAGTGCTCAGATCAGGATTTGCAGAGTTTGGGGTTTGCACCAGCAGGGACCAGCACTGGGGAAGCTGCAGCCAGACTGATTCCCTGCCCTCAGGACAACCCTGGACAAAATCTCTGTGGGACGGGTGATGTCTGCCTTCCGTTGCATTGCACTGGAATGGACAATGGAGACCCATTTCTACAAGCAGCATGAAGATCCCAGGCACTGTCAAGACAGAAAAGATAAGGTTCATCTCAAACAGGCCTTACCATGAGGAAATGGAGTCCCAGGTGGATTAGGAACCTTAGTGATACTTTTTGTGACACCTGAGAAAACCTGCCATGACTTAAGTAAGAACCAGTCTGTGGCTGTCAGTTGTTCTTGGCTCTGGCTGGGGACCTGACAGAAGTCACCACATCCCGTTCCCACCAACAAGGAGCAGACTGGGAGAAGACAGGAGCCACATGCATCTGCAGCTGGTTTTTGCATTTACAACATGCCTGTGGGGACATTGTCATAACCAACGGCTAAAGTGGGTGCATTCTTATGCATCAAGGCAAGATTTTCTATTTGGTGAATCCCCTGTATAAACTGTATTGAGTTTTAAAAAATTGGCGGAGAGAAGCCTAGTTTAGCTTACCTTCATCCTCGTTTTTCTTTGAAAAACTGTAGTTTTTTGTGACTGTCATGTGGAAAATGATGGCTCTCACTGAGCTGGCAGTACTCACTTCACTTGCGTCCTAAGCCACTTTTGGTTCCCAGGCCAAGCCAGTAGACCAGCAGCCACAGTGACAGCAAGTAACTGTCACTAGTTTATCTTATCTAGCACACAGAGTGTGGCATTCGAGAGCTGAAGTGCTGGGGTTTCTCCTCTTGTCTTTCTGTGCAGCACAGGGTGTGCCCCATTTGACCTAAATATTTGTGAAGTTACATCCTTGGGACAGGCTGACAAAAGGTTATAAACTCATTTGTTTTCATCTTTTCCTAAGGCGGGCAGGCTGCAGTGAGGGATGACATCTGCCTCACATGGGTGCCTCACACCTTCCTCTGACGCAGCTCGTGCTGGCCAACATCTGAGACAAGATATTGGGCTAAACGGGCAGTGGGCCTGATCCACACTAACAATTCCTGCTTCCATGCTGCAGCAACTGTAGGCATGCTGTAGGCATGGACATGGAGGCACCATTTGGGTTAACCAGCGAATAGTGTCATGGGAGATTAGGTGTCACTTCACTGTTAGAGGGGCTCTGTCCACCCTTGGGTGTGATTCACAGCTTAGTGAACCCCTGTGAATCAGCACAGTGCTGTGGGGGTCAGGATTTTCCCACTGACGTCAATGTCATTAGGTTGCTTTGTACCTGGACCATTGTGCTTGTCTTCGGAGGAAGATGGAAAAGTGTTAGTTTTGAATGTTAGTGGATAGAAACTAGGCAGCTTAATTCCAGAGGTGAAGTGTATGTGCATAGTAACACCAATTTTTACATATCCCCAGCATTGTTTAACAACAGCTGCATTGAATTATGGTTGCGGCACTGCTATTTCTTTTTGGAACAGAGAGGAGTGAGGTGCAGTCTTGGAATTTAAGCATAAGACTGAGCAGAAGGCATTTTTGCACTCTTGATTTCAACAGTGGTCAAATTCCTCAGCAACTTCAAGAGCCTTTCCTAATGTGGGTGCCAGCTGTGCCCAACATCTGGGCTCCCCGGGGTGAGAGGCTGGTCCTGGCTGCCCAAATATGCCTGTGCATGTGGCAGTCTTAGATGCTGCATGAGGAACACTGCTGTGTCTCAAGCCAGTGCTACAATACAGACCCGTGGACTTGGGCAGAAAACAGCAAGGATAAAATATAGAGGATATTCTCTGATTTTATGATTCCTTGAGTGTCTCGTCTTTCACAGGGTATTTTAGTTTTCAGGCTGCAGCATCTTTGTGCTCATGTACCACTCCGTAGCATACTTAGAGAGCTCACTCATGCTGCCCTATCAAACAATCTCCTCAAAAAGCTGAACAAATTTTCAGCCAAGTGTTCAGTGCAGTTTCCATTAAACCTCCTGGCTGTGCTGGGCTTTGGAGCAACTGCTCTGAAACAGCAGGTTCCCCTGTTTGGGTAATATCACAGGTTTGGGGGAACACTGAGATGCATGCCTACAGATCTGTCAGCTGGTGGGTGGAAGAGCATTCTTGGGAGTGACGGGTGACTTATTGCAGGAGTCAGCACAGCCCAGAAGCAGAAACATGCAGGGTATGAGGCTGGTACTGCCTGTGATTTGCAATGTGTGACCAGCAGTGCTGTGAGCCCGATGCCACTATTTGCTATGCTCTGTTATCAGAGCTGCTCAAATGTTTTCCATCAGCTAATCCTTAACCCTATGCAGATACAGAGTAACCAAGGACTGGAACCAAGAGCCAGATCAGAAATAAATTCTTCCTATTTTTTCTTTGAAGGCTTTTTGTAATCACTGCCCCCCACATCACTAAAAAACATGTGAAAATCATTTAGAAAGAAGCAGCAACCATCAACCCTGTTCTCTCAAGCAGGGGATATTTAATAAGACAAGGACAAAGCATCTGTGGAACAAAGTAATTTGAAAAAGCCAACAGAAGAGGATTGGAATCCAAAATTAAAGGTGACTTTCTCTGAAAATTGACCAAGTGATGCAGTGACATAAGTGACATTTGAAAAAACAAGTAGGCTTCCTGGAGCAGACTAGACACACCTAAGCAGGGCAAAGAGAGTTGAGTGCCTGATGGGTGTAGAGGACTTTCCCTATATAACTGATAAAGATTAGTTGAAAAACTATATAGATATAAAATTTCTGGGTTCTAGGCCAAGTGTTTTACCACTCTCAGGGCAAAATTGTTTTTTCCTTGTAGCTGATCTGAACCTCCTGCGCTGCAACTTGTTCTACGGCCTCATTGGCTCAACCCCCTTCCTCAGGGCTGTGTCCTGGGAAGCCCAAACCTGGATGGAGTATCCAGACTTGGGTTCACCAGTGCCGAATAGTAGAAGAACCATTTCCTTCAACCTGCTGGTTACACTTTCGCTGTTGTGGCCCACTACAAAGCTGAACTTTGTCCCAGGAACGGCACACTCCTGTCTGAGGCTCAGTTTGTTACAATGCAGTAAATATCCCTCTCTCCCACTGGCAGGCACATCTGCAAAATGTCCCTGACTGACCTCCCATGAGTCTATATAGGCACCAGGGCCAGATAGGGACTTGAGCAATCCTATATAGCTTCTATTTTTTGTGCAGTTTCACGTTGCATGCACTTTCTGATTGACCCTGTCTGTCAAGCCTGGCTTTAAGTGTTTGTAAGCTCATAGCAAATTCAGCAGCAAGAGCAGAAACTTATCTGCTCCATCAAATTACTGTCCCAGGATCTTCTCTTCCCTGAACACTGTTCAGGTCTGCGGGAAATACAAAGATCTGGGAGAAATTTCAAGGGAAACAGCATCTTTCATGTGTACTCTTATTTCACCTATCTTGGAAGACAGGCTGTTCTTGACCATTTGGTACTCACTGTGGTTGCAAATGAATAAACAGGAATGTAGCTGGAGTAAGGAGTAAATAGACTAGACAAACCCTTGTGTAAAAGCTTTCCACCCCAAAGAACTTGCATATTGGTAATTGATTGACAAACACATTATTTGTGTTGCCTGGGGGAATGGCAAATGGAAATTCTAGGAGGAAAAGAGGAGTCAGTGGGGGCTCCCAAAGTGTTAGTTATGTCCTGAATTAACAGCCAGATCCTCAGCTGTTGAGCACCAATGGGACTCCATTTATATATACTTTGCTCAGTGTTTAGGAGGGTCCTTTTTGGATTCTTCCAAGGCTATTCATGTAATTTCTTCTGCTTCTGCCCAGTTGCTCTGCTCTAATTCTGTGCCTGGGGTACACAAGACTTGCTTTGCTCTTTGACCTCAGCTCCCAGCTGTGCTCTACTACCGTGTCTGGTGATGCTGGAAATGGAAGTCCCACCACCCATCCCCACCAATACCATGGAGCCCAAGGTCCCATCAGGGCCACGCCATGACCTTGGATCACCTGTGCCAACAGGAGGGTGAGGTTGTGTGCATGAGCCAACCAGGTGGCTCTTGGCCTAAGCCCTGAACTTTTGCACCATGCTAAGGGGAAGGTGAATAATTTGGGGGTTGTGAGAAGCCTGAGAATACAGGAGCATTCCTGTATCCAGACTAGGCGGGGCAGCGACAAGGGGATATTAGCTCTCTCTAGCAGTCAGTGTCTGAAACTTCCTTGTATTGTTTGTCCAATGCTAAGAGTTTCCCCCCAGCACTAAAAATAGCTTTTTGTTTGTAGGTTCATTTTGCATTCACACTTCCTCTCTTGGTTTTCTCAAGAGGTTCCTTGATATCTTTAAATTTGCTTTACCAACAAGAACAAAAGGCAGCAAAAGTCTCTTCGTGTCAAGATGGGGAGGTTTTCACCTCAGAAAGAGAGAGGGGGAGGCAGCTTTTAATATCTTTTTATATTTAGTGCAGGTTTGATGGGTAAGAGCAAGCACCATGTTCAGCTTTTATTCCGTTTACCCAGTAAGAGCAGAAAGGGAATGCATTGTCCTCCTGGGATCCCAGGGAATAGTTGGCAGTGATACCATATAGAGAAAAAATGTTGTTCTCAGAAATACTCAAGCAACCACCAAGTAACAGCAATCACTGTGACTCTTAGCTCTAGTCCTTGGCAGCTCTTATCTGGACCAGATGTTGTCTTAAGTAAAAGGGAGATGCTGTTTTCTGGAACAGAAGGATACATATTTGCTCGATTGATTTCTTTTAAAAATAATGCCTTGTAGAATGTTAATAAATAGCTGTTTATTTTGACAGCAGTGTCAAGAGCATGCTAACGTGTTATTGTTTGGACTGTGGACGCTTAAGACATATAAAGGGAGTTTGTGTTGCTGGTTCCAGGGGAGCAGGAGGGTTTTGCTAGTGGTGGACCCGGTCCAGAGAATGTGCTTTACATATGGGTGTTTATATCTTGCTCTGTCTGTAAGTGTTCATTTGCTTGATGAAAGATTGTTTGCTAGCACTCTAGGAACTGGCAGGGAGGTATTTATACCATTGTCAATTCTGATAAAAGTTTCAGATGTTACAAAAGCTCTTGGATTACAGCAGGAGAAAAAAGGATAATTAATTAAATTTCAAAAATGAGCTGCCTTGCAGGCCTTCGAATCTGGACTAACCTACTTGTTTTCTATTACAGTGAGTCTGATTTGAAGCCATGTAGTTCTGCAGTAGATGCCTGTCTGATCCCAAGAATGTGGAGCTTCACGTGGTTTGGGAAACCAGACTGTGCATCAGGTAAGGCAGCTCATGCAGTAGTTGCAGTTGGTTTACAACAGTGAAGATGTGTCTGATAAGTCATGCTCTCCACAGACAGATCCTGAAACCTAAATCCTGGGTGTGAGTCTAAAATCAGAGGGCTAAAAAAGCCCTCCTAAAGAGTCACCTCCTCCATTCAGCTGTGGAGCTAGACTGGCTGCACCCACATCAGCTCTGGCTCACGGCTGGTGATGGGAGAGCCTGCAGCCTATCCAGGGTGCCTGATGCAACCCTGTATTATCCCCACTGCCTGGAAAGTGTCCTTCAAGGTATAATCACAGCCTTTCTGGCTTTGGTTTACTTCCTATTGAAACTGCAGTGGATACTATGGTACTGCAGCATGAATACTCAGGTCTTCTGGAAATATTGCATCTCTTCTAACTGCCTTTAGCTAGCAAACAGTGCAGTGCAACCACTTCTAGGCTATTTCAGGGTCTATAATATACATGGGAAGAGAAATTAAATCTGTGAAACAGAGTCCTTTGTTCATACAAGAGTAGTCCTGAAGACATGTGAATACCAGTTCTTTGGTGAAGGAATATATTCTCACATCAACACTTGTGCTGGAGCAAGTGCACAGTGTGTGGTTGAATCATCTTTACCTCTCTGAGGATGCATCCCAAAGATACCACGAGTTACAGCAGCAGGAAAGGTCACAGTTCTTTGCCTTTGTGACATAGTATGCATGAAACAATACTTCCTCTGGAAAGGTCATGGCACTGAGTCGTGCAACAA
The DNA here is from genome assembly GCF_001715985.3 of Manacus vitellinus. Taxonomy (NCBI): domain Eukaryota; kingdom Metazoa; phylum Chordata; class Aves; order Passeriformes; family Pipridae; genus Manacus; species Manacus vitellinus. Next base: position 7,843,808 of record NW_021939546.1, on the reverse strand, counting down.
GTCTTATCAACAAGTAGGCATATTATATATGAAATGTTACCTCTCATACGTGTGAGAATGTTTCTTAAGACAGCATCTGAATTTATGTAGTGTTGGTAATAGGTGGATATATTTTCCACTAGCAACAAGTATAATAAAATCAGATTGCAAATGAAGCTAAATGCTAAATTGAATCATAAAATTAAAATAAAAATGAAGTGTTGGTGGACTCCCATCTAAATCGGATTCAATTAAAGAAACTGTTGAGGTTAAAATTACTCTTGAAGCAATTGTGAAGGACAGGCCCATAATGCCATTTTTGAGTCAACATTTGAATGAATTACTGTCCCTCAAATTCCCTTGAATTCACACAAAGGAATGACCTTTTCAGCTGGTCTTTCTGAATTATTCTGCCTGTCTACATGCACAGTCAGGTTATTTTGGGTTGTTTGGGGATGGTATGAGGCTGTGTCCAGGGAGGATGTGCAGCAGTGCCTATTGAGATCCTTTGAGTCTTTCCAGTTTTGGGTGCTTTGCTCACATCCAGGACAAAGCTCCCAGCAGCAGGGTGGGAGTAGAGTTTTTTTCCCCAGATAATAATGAAAAAATAGAGTGCTGATATCAAATTATCTTTAGTCCATCTGGCTCACATGGCTTAAGGATATGGTATCTCTGCACTAGATGTTGTTCCTACTGAACACATTTTTGTTGGGCTCCTACCAGTGCCTTGAAATGACTGATCCCTGACTTCCACAGGAGCTTCCACATTGTCTTAATGAATTACTGTTTTAAAATATTAATTTTTATTTTACCAGGATTTTTTTTTTATGCTCTCATTTGGCATTTTTTTGGAGTTGTAATTATGTAAAATGTCTGGCCAGGAGTTTTCTGACTGGGTTTTTGTAATCAGAAAATGTTGATCTAAGATAACCTGTTTGTATTTGTATGTACAAGGGCCAATTCATTAAATATCTCAATCCTGAAAACATTTCCAAGTGGTTTCAAATACATAAAGCATGAGATCTGGATTTTTTTACAGTTTTATCTTGCTTTGCTGTTGTCTGTAGTATTAAAACCAGAATGAACATTTCAGTTGATCCACACCATTTCCCCTCCTGAGATGATCCCTTTGCAAGGATTTTGGAGCTCCAATTTTCCATTCCTTCTCAGGGCAGTAAAGCACTCCTCTGGCTCTGGTCTTGTGTGAGCAGGAAGATTTACTGGAGCTTTCTGACAACTCAATCTGAGTTCCAGTCAGGTGGAGGAAGGCTCACTGTAGGGATGTCTCAGCTGACTACGTTGCCATTTGCCACTGTATTTTTAGTACGTTTCTGGTTGTCAGTCATAGGAGTTCTGCATGCTTTCAGACACTTCTCGTTCCCAGAAGAGAGCAGTGGCCCCTGTTTCTGGTAGAAAACCCACCCTTTTCCTTTCAACCTCTTTGTCATGAAGCCTAAAACTGGTTTTGGTGGACCTGATCTAGTGGGAGGCTATAGGAGCAAACCCAGGAAGAAATAAAAAAGGTAAAACGTGATGTGCTGGGGTATCCTGGCTTTTCCTGTCCATGAAATCTTGAACAACTGTTCAGTTACCAGAGAACAGAAACAGATATATAGAAAATAGCAGACCACTTACAAATAATTGGAGTGCGGAGGGACAGGATTAGAAGGGAAGTAAAAGGAAGAGGGATATGAAACCATTCATGGAGAAGACTTTGCTATTCTAGACGTGTTTGAATTAAGCCATATTAAGTTTCCTTGGAGGCAGGTTTTTTCCAGAGAACCACAACTCCTCTGTGTACCTGAGTGACAGATGCCAGTTGAAGCAACTGTTTCCTCTGGATGAAATGGTTTACCCTCTATAAATGCCTGGGCATGTTCTCCCCTGTTCTGAGTGCCAGCACATGCTAATGATTAAAGCAGTGAACGATGCAAACACTTTGGGAGCAGCAATCCTTCCCTGTCCCCACAGGGCCCATACACTGTCCTGGGTGATGGTACAACTTGCCAGGAAGCAGTCAACAGCTCTGCAGGCACGTTCAGGCTCGACTCAAGAGGAAAAACATCACATCTTGCAAAGGGAATTCAGTGTTGGGAGCTTTCTGGGTTGCGTATGCAACCTGTTGAAGTCGGTGGCCGTAAGGTCAAACACGTCTGCTGGTGCCTGTGCTGTGGCCCCTGAGCTCTCTGTGGAAGGGAAGGACACTGCTGTGTTATCCAGCAGGGCTAATCATTTGGGTCATACAGACCATCCCAGGGAAGAAAGATGAACTTGCATTTTTCTCCAGTGATGATGGTGATGTCATGATACCGTAAACAAAGTATTTCATCTTTTCTCCTTTTCTTCACTCGGTTCCAGGAGCTAGTCAGGGTTTCCTGCCAGAAAGCTGACTTTTCTCCTGGCTGAGGCTTCAGGGCCCATCAGTGCTGAAACATCGCTGGAATGTTCTGTTCTGCAGACACGAGGGAACATAAACCTCTCCAGAGGAGGAAACACTAGCTCAAGAGCTACATGCTTTGTTTCTGTACCTGTCACAGTTATTTATTATTTCAGGCAACTTCTGAATTTATATAGTGCTCCTGAAAAGTGGTGCTGAGCCCTGAATAAGTAGATGAACAGACTCTCAGCACCTCACTGTTCATTTTGGCCAGAAAAGGGAAAGCACTGTGATGAAATAGAAGGTATAGCATCCGAAATTACTGGGTCATGTAGCAACAACTAGTGAGGCTTTTAATTCCCACTGGTGCAGCTTTGAAAGCAGCTGGTTTGAGGGCTGAATATAAATGCAGCTTGTTTGCAATTAGTTGTTGCTGACTTTGCCAAAATATGCCTAGTCCAAACAAAACTGTGTGGAGTGTGTGCATGCACACACAGTACTCATGCACATGTTCACACACACACATATTCTGGCATGAGACCACTCCAAAATGCAATCCCAGTTTGGGACATCACTGTTGCTTCCTGAGTATCCTGCTTGTGTTTGAGTACCACAGTCCTTCTCCCTCCTCTCGCTGACTGACTCTCACGAAAATTGCATTCTCAGAGTACTTTTCCCACCAGTAACAAACGTCAGAAGAGCTGAGATGAGGTCCAGCCTGGTACCCTCTGCTCCTGTAACATACCCTCTCCTGGCTGTACTCCCTTGCTTCTTCCTTCTCCTTGCTCTCTGCTTGCTGCTGATGCTTCAGGATAAAGTGACTCAGCATAGAATGGCAAGGCTGACTCAGACATAGCTGTCAATGCTCAGGAAAAGGCTCAGACTTCTTGGAACCTCCATTTAGTATCCTCTAACTATGCCTAATATGGCCTTGAATCTACTTCTTGATTTTATGGAAAATGTGAGTGGCATTAGGCTCTGTGAAACAAGAGGCTCGGGACAACAGTGGAGTTAGTCTTGGGTCAGATGTGTGTATGGAGAATGGATGTGGACCCGTGGGACTTCTGCTTTGCAGGGTTCTGGAGGCCTTGAGACCCATAAACGGTCTGGGGAATATCCTCAATATTCTCCATCCCATCTACAGAGCGGGTCTTTCTGTCTTCCCAGCAGTTTCCCATTACAGGGGGCATTTGTAAGCAGGGGATCAGGCACAGAAATACTGGTGCCATGGTGCTTCTTGTGGGTTGTGAGGTGCAGGAGGAAGCCAGGAGTTGCTAATGAATGAATCCCAAATATGTGCACACTTCCCCACTGTGTCTGCTGGCAGCTGTGGATGTGCTGCTATCCATTAGGGAGGTGTGAGAATACCAGAAACCAGCTCTTCTTCTGAGTCAGGCAATTGTGAGATGGGGAATCCCGGTTTCAAAAAATTCTTTGAAACTGGCCCTTGACAAGTGCAGTTTGGCCAAGAAAACTGTGTCTACTCACATATCTTCATGTCTTCTGCTTCTGCCTGTGGAATAGGTGTGTAAAAGATGGGGGTTTTGGTCAAAGCCTCTGTATGTTTGTGTTTAGAGTGGAGAAGCTGAAGCTGTTGGCACCTCACAATGTTTTTTTCATGCAAAGTAGCAAAGGAAATATATTTCTCTGTCATGCATATATGACAGTGCTAATTCATCCTTGGGTACCTCCTCAGTTTTGTACTGGGTCACTGGCGGGATTTTTGCTCTAAAATTCAGACTTGGTCAAAAGACATAGCTGGATAGGAAAAGCTAATTTAACTGGGAAATGTGGTTGTTCTAGTGTTTCCAGAAAGCACTGACAATTGGCACAGACTGCGACCCTCTTCCCTTGAGGACTTGTATGTACAGCATTAGAAAGGAGACCTATTTTCTTGGAATAATGTCATATAAAAGCAACCCTTCCCTTTCAATAATTTTTAATTATGTAACAGAAAACTAAACTGGAAATGTCAAGAGGAGTGAGAGAAACCTCTTAAGGATATTTTGAGTGGGTTGGGCCTTTCAAATTCAAGCTGAAACATTGCCAGGGAGGGGAGTCTGAAAAACTCTGACTAAAAAAAAAAAAACACCCCTGGAATTTATTAATCAAAGACTTTTTTTTTTTTATTTTTCCAGAAAAAAGCACAGTTAAAAACATTAAGCTGTATCGAATAAGAACTTCTCAGTCAGCCAAAAGCATGAAATGAACCCTGTGATGCTATTTGAAGTATGTAGGTGGCAGGCGTAGAACTTTTATTTACCTTTCCACTCCAGTGAGTTTATAAAACAATTAAGAGGTGTGCTAGGAGTCATGAGATGAAACTCAGTCAATAGATAAAAAAGTCAAAATTGTTTTAAGAAAAAAAAAAGGAAAGATATGTAGGGAAAGGAATTGGTCCCTGTTGAAAACTAATGGAAGCTCCATCACTTGGATCATTTGAAACTGGGCTGCACACTTCACTAAAATATATGCTAAGGGAAACAGCTGTAGGTTTGTTCCCCCAGGAAGGGGCAAGGCGACTTAATATATCTTCTTAATTTCATTTCTAATTTCTATGCTTCAAATCATGTAGACAAACCTTGAAATATAACCTAACCCAGCCTGTTAATTCCTTCCTTTCTTCCTGTCTAGAGAGAGATGTTGAGTTGAAGGCAATTGCCCAAGATTTTTGACTATTATTTTTAGCCTGGTTTCCTAAGGAAATGAAGCTTATGTGAACATAGTGTCACTGCCTGCCAGTCCCTTCTCCTTCCTCTTCCCCCAGGAAGTTCTTGGCTAAATTTCAGCAAAACTTAGGATAGGGCTGGGGACTAAAAAGATATTACAGTTCTTCAAGATTTAACGATAGAGGAAGCTGTAGGGAGAAGGAAGTAGGTGTAGCACCATTACAGAGTCTGCATTGAAGGTTAACTTGGTTTTAGCACGCAATAGTCCACAGTGAGCTCAGCCCGGAGGCACAGGTCCCAGGAAACTGGTGGCCTTCTGTCAAGGCAGATTCGTGGGTTAGCTGAGATATTGGCAGAGGTGGGGCCATTTGGCTGGAGTAACTGGGACAGCAGCTTCTCACTGGTCACAACCCTGCAGTCACTGCTCCATGGCTGCCTCTGCCGTGATAATGCTTTCCCACTTGTTTTATTGTCTCCCTGAGAGTGCTGGGGTGAACTCCTGGCAATGAGGCTCTGCCACATGGCCTCCAGGCCAGAAATAAGACCTTCTTGGTTCTCACAGGAGGGTTTTTTCCCCTAACTCCTCCTTTGAAGTCCCCTCACCCCAGGCCCGAGGAAGCTGATGTCATCAGAGGATGGGAGGCCCTGGCTTCTCTCGGCCAGTTCCCACCTTTGGAGGAAGGAAATTCCTTGGGGCAGTGCTGTTTATCTGTTGGCCCCCAGAGAGCTACGCTGAGAAATGATGTGGCTTTCTCAAAAGCCATGGATTTTAGATTCCCCCCTCACTGTGCATTCATTGTGCAGGTGGCTGCCTGGGGACCACTCACTGGTGGCAGAGTTGGAGCGCTGAAGCGTGGCGCCTTAATTACTTTTACACCTTGCTTGTGGAATTCACTCTGTAGAAACACAAAGCCTCATGCAAGCTCATTTCTGTGGATTGATTAAGGAAGAAAAGCCCAACAAACAACCTCCCTCCGGATTAGTGAGGGCAATGAGCCAAGAAGGCAAGAAGGAAAAGGTGGGACTTGCTACTCCAGAGGATACAAAGGAAGGGGCCCTGGCCACAGACTGGAAGCTGTGTTACAGGACTCTGAATTCATCAGTGTGTTGGAGAGGAGATCAGAGCAGGAAGGATGGAGAGAGTCTCAGACCATCTTACCTGAGGTTATTTACAGGTTACAGACAGAAGGCTGCAGAAGGGGGCAGGGGAGAGGAATGCATCTCACCCCAACAGGTGCCCATTTGCAGTGAGGGGTGTTATGTACCTGGCATGGGGTTGTTCAGATTAACCTTCCCTGTGAGGTAGCTTTGGCTCTGGCTCTGGCTCTTCCTCTGGCTCTGCTCTGATTGTGTTGCAGTCAGCCCCACGATGACAGCAGGTGGAAGCCAGTCTGAGACTACATCAGACTGACATGAGGCAAATATTAGGCTCAGCAACAGTGGGAGGGAAAGGTGAATTTCTTGAATATGTCCAGTGTACCTTGTCTGCAGCCTCCAGGTAAAACCCGAGAGACCTTGTTTTGATTCCAGGTTAAAAGAAACACTTTCTGCCATTGCATCCCCAGAGTGTGGTGTAGCTATGACCTGGGATACCCATCTCACAACCCACTGGGCCCACAACTGGCAGGACCAATCTTTAGGCCCAACTACAAACCCCCACATGAAGCAAGAGCTTGCCATAGATGTGGGCAGCAGGTCATGTCAGAATCCCAGAATCCCATGTCTGACTGCGGATCATCTCTGCCAAGAAACTCACTTTGCAGCCAAGAGGAAGCATGTCAGGCAGGAATGCCCTGTCTGATGGGCCCAGAGCAGCCAGAGCTTTCCCCTCACCACACTGTGTCTCAGCCTCCTTTTAGTTATTGAACAGCCTGATCCTTGTTGTAGCTTTCCTCTATCCCAGGTAAAGGCTTCAGAGAATTCAGTGTGAGGTCTCTTCTCTCCAGCAGGAGGAATGTGCTGACACACAGATATCACCGACTGGCAGCCTATGCTGGAAACACAGTTATTTTAGCCAAGAGGTTTCTTTTGATGGTGTAGTTTATCAGAGCTACCCAAATAAAATTAACTATACTAGAAAGAAAAAAGTAAATCCCTCCTTTGGTAGCACTGCATCCACACCAGGCGCTTTTGTTGGCATAGCTCTCTCTCTTGTAGGGATGATGTATTTGTTTTTTCACACTCCTAGCTGGCATAATTAAGCTTACAAAACTTCCTTGTGCAGACTAGTCCTAGCAGAAAAGAGGCGCTTCGATGCACCAGTGAGAATTGCTGTTGTCCTGAGGTAGTGCATTGCATGTGCTTTCCACCATTGTAAAAGACTTCCCACAGTGCAGAGAAAAAAGTAATCCAAGAAGCTCTGGTTTGTCCAGTCATTTTTGTTGATCACACCTTGAGTGTGTGTATGTATAGAATTTGTTCACAAATTGCCATAGCATAGAGATTTGGGCATTGGTGAAACTAGTATGGAATTTACTTGCAGTTATTCAGCTGGATGAAGAAGTGTGGAAAGAATACCACAACCTGGTGATCCTTTTTCTTTCAATCTGTTAATTGGATATGCCATGTAAAAAAGTCAGGAGCAATTTGTTGTTCTATGGAGCGTTGAATCAATGTGTTTAAATTATACACTTCCATTCATCCCCATTGGGTTGTACAAGTAGGGATTTAAAGTACTTTTGCTGAAAACCCAGTAGTGGCTGGTGAAGACGTGTTGTGGTTCACATCAGCAAGGGAAGAATAACCATGTGTGGGACTGGTGTGTTTGGGAAAGGGGTTGTCACTTTTTGTAAGGGGCAGAAAGTACTGCAGGAGAATGTCATTTATGGTGACAAGCAGATATGTTCCTGTGGGAAAAGCCAGCTTACAGGCTGTAGTGTTCTGGTCTGTGGATAAAGAGAGTCTCTTTTATGAAAGGTGTGAAAGGTGTTAAGAAATCACTTTTCCTGTAATCTGGAACCTTGTGTGTACTTTAGTGACATCCTGTGTTGAATGTCCCTTACCCAGTTGCATGATTTGAAATGAGGTTTTCTGGCAAGTAAAAATGGTTATTTCCAGTCAGAGCCCTCAAACCACATCACAGGATGTCCCAGGTTGTCCTTCTGATCCCTTCATTCCTTCTTTCCTTTTGTGTGACCCAACAGTCCCATGAAGGCCACCAGTGAGGGCTCTGAGAACACCACTGGCACTCCACGATGGGCAGCATCAAGCCTAGAAGATACTGCCTGGCTTTGAAGCTGAGTGGTCAGCCTTTGTGTTCTGAGACAGAGGGGTTATTTAGATAATGTGCTACTGGATGGAAAAAGTTTATCTCCCCCTTCTCAGACATAGTTGCAGACTAACTAAATTATGCTCAGCATGGGTATTTAGGCTCAGTTCTGCAATATAGCGTTGCACCCTGAGGAATGGTGCCTCCCAGTTTGTTGTGATATTAATCTTGGAAGCAAAACAAAATCCTTTACAAAAGATCAGTTTAGTGCATCTCCTTTGTCCTGGCAGAAGACAAATTGGAGCTGCAACATCTTTTTTTTTGAAGGGATAGTACTTTTCCGCTCTTGGTTTTCTCTGGCAGCTGCGTGCCGCCTGAAAGGCTGAAGTCAAGTACTTGTCAGGGGTACCTCAGACACTGAGCAGGATAATGGGACTTAGAGATGGGCTTAATATTTCAAAGCACAGGGTAGATTTTAATTATCTTTGCCATTATTGCCCTCAGCCCACCAACGAGTGTGGATAAGCCAAGGGGAGAAATGCTGAATCACACAAACACTTTCAGTTAGCAGAAAAAAGCATTGTTAGAAGTAGTGGCTGAAAGAAGAATCCTAAAAAATTCGAATGGGAAATGAAATTTGAATGCTCAGAAGGGATGGGAATTAATCACAGGGGGGAAAATACCAAGGGAAGTGCTGGCTTTTCTCCATCTCTTGATGTTTTAGATGAAGATAAGTTGTTCTTCTGTAAGAGATGGAGAGATATATATTAGTCAAACATAGGCAATTGGCCTTTATTCAGGCACAACTGACTGAAATTAAAGTTTTTTTTGATATAAAGAAGCCAGACCAGACTCTTCTTTGTAGAGCTTTAAGCTCTATAAATCCATGATGTTAACTGTTTTCCCTACTTTATCTAAGGAAAAACCCAAACTGGCAGGTGATACAAGTTGCCCAAGGCCATATAAGAAATTAATGGCAGCATCAGGAATATAACTCAAGATTTCCTGGCTTTCTGCCTGGTTCCCTAGTTGTGCAGCCCTGTGAGATGCTGATGCTGCAGGAGAGAGGCTGAAGAACTCAGTGTCTGCTCCTTATCACTGCAGCTGCTGCCGAGCCCCTGCTCAGGCAGTCTGCACCCCTTCCTTGGCACTGCCACCGTGTCCCAGCACCTGAACACGAATTCTCCACCAGCATTTGGGCACTGGGTGTGTCTGTGCTGCCTTGGCTCGCAAGGCTGGAGCAGGGACCTCAGGCTCTTCTTCATGCTGGGCAGCATAGGCAGACCTCCTCCCTCTGGGGTCACTGCCCAGCATCCTTGAGGCACTCCTGTGTCTGCTCACAGGGATTGCAGGAACAGGCAAAGGTCACAGCCAGGATGAGGGGCTGTTGCTTTGGAAAGTGAAAGGTTCTTCCCATGCAGGTTCAGATGCAGCCAAACTGGAGTCATGATGCAAAAAAAGGATGACTGGGCTGAGGGTGGCAGTGGTAAGAACCCTGACCCCATGTCAGCAAATTGGCTGAATATATCCTTAAAAACACATCCTGCTGAATCCCCTTAAACACATTCTTCATGCTATTCAGGGGCTAAGGGCTTAGCTGAACCAAGGCTTGCGTAAATGGAGGTTTGTGCATCATTGAAGATATTATTTTTAAAAAGTCACCTATAATAGAGGAGATAAGATCAGCTATTTCCTCAGTACATCTAGAAATAAAATATTTTTTTTTCCAAGAGAAATAAAATTCTGAACATCAGAAAAAATCTACCAGGAAACAGTGCATCAGGAAATTAGACAGACAGCATTTTTTTGTGCTCGTGAGCTGATTTGACCCATTAATAGCAATTTGCCAGCCGAAATGTATCTTGGTGCTGTCAAGCCTGGTGACTCTTGTGAGGCAATGTTACTGCCAGAAAGTGCATATTTGGGATGAGAGGGGAGGACTGGATGCCCTCAGAGACAAGCACAAAGATAAGCTGTGCCCAAGGTTTGCCCATGTTTGGGCTGCAGTTCAGCATGACCGTGGAAGTTCTGTCTGGGAAGTGACTGCTGTGTTTTAATCCTGGGATGGAAACATTGCAGCAGTAAGTGATGTAAATGTCGACTGTGGATTTTCAGTAGGGTATCTCATACACAGCCAGTACTGCAAACATTTAGCTCTCTTTATACCACATACAAGCTCATGGGCACAAGCTCATGTCTTTTTAAGGAAGTCATTCATGAATATGTGAGGTAGGTCTCACCTTTATGTATTACCTTTGGATGTTTTAGGTTGAAAGTAATTTAAGATGTTATCAGATGGATCTCATCTCCTGTGTTGTGCTGGGACTGTGTTCCCACAAAGAAGGCAGCTTTTCTGTCCTGCTGGGGTGAGACCCAACCAGGAATTTATGTCTTTTTAAAATGGTTCTATCAAGTCCTGAACCTTTGAATAGGGTCCTTCAAAGGATTCTTTCAAGCAGTGTCTTTGAAATGCAATTCTCCCCTTCCCATTTTCCTTGAAGTTTCTATTCCAAGTTACTTCTAAACTTCAGCAGCTGATAAGAGCAGTCACAGGGGAATTGCTGGAGGGGATCTCCTGTCACAGAGGCACCTGTGAAAGCAGCAGGTGTGACAACCTTGAGTCACAGCCTGGAGGTGGAAAGTTCTCATCTGTCCCCTTTGCTCAGAGGGGAGGTAAAGGTTCGCAGCTCTTAACAGGGTAAGGTAGGGTCCTGGTGCTCTCATCAGTGTTGTGCACCCCTAAAACATTCAATTTCCTGGTGGAGGCTCACAGGTGATGGTATTTTAGTAAAGGACATTTGAAGATTTTCTTGGTTTTTACAGGATTCTTTAGGTGTGGAAGGAGATCTCTTTCCTGAATGATGGGGAAGGTGAAGAGAGATGTCAGGAGCTAGTGTGTGGTAGTGGAGGGGCTCAGCTTTTTGACTTTGGCAGGAGGGAGGACAGATGGGAATGTGAGGTCAGGAAGAGCTGGTTTGAACACCATCCTGGTCCCTCACACTTTTAATGAATTCTGCCTTACCCATTACCTAGATGCCAAGAGAGACTAAACCTGTGGAAGTGGAGGATTACTGATTGTCTGGGTAAATCCCACAGATCCAAGATGTGTCTCCATGGCACTGCTGAGCTGCAGCGTCCCAGACGGGAAGAGGGCAGCATATCCTCACAGGTCGAGAAATGCTGTCTTGGGCTGGAAGCTGCAAAATAAAATTACACAAAGAAGCTATTGAAGGCCCCTGTTTCTCAATCCTTTCAGAGAAAAAGCAACAGCTTTCTGTAAGCCAGTTATTCAGAAAGAGGGTGGTCAGGCTTTTTTCTTGGGGCTTTTTTAATTTAAAAATCAGGCAGAAAAAGCCAGCCTGAAACTGCTGCAACGAAAACAGGGAGCTGGTTTCTGTGGTGTGCTGGGTTCACTCTATAGCCTTTGTTGAGTCATTTGTCTAGTCATTTGTCAAGTCATTTGTCTTCTCCCTTCCATCCCTACAAGCAGTAACAAACCAGGCTTGAAGGGCAAGATATAAAATCCTTCTGTGAAATAATAACCAGACACAACACTGTGACATGGATGTGGTGAAATTCCAGCAGACATGGAGTGAGGAGAGCTACATGGCTATGAACTTACTTGGCCACATGGTGGGAATGGTACCATGGAAATCCAGGGCTACCCAGGGACCATGGCGTGTGGATCCAAGAACTTAAAGGATGGGGCGTCACTTTCTTGGCAGCCTTCTGCAATTGTAGCCTGTGAAAAGGAGCGACAGGAATTGTCCCCTCCAGCTGGATGGTGCCATGCTGTGATGGTTCCAGCACCAGTTATGACCATCCCTGTCTTCTGCTTCCGTCAGCTCCTGGGACATAGCAACCACAGCAGTGACACACTCTGAGTTAACTTCCGAAATCCTTCTGATGGAGTTTCCATGGCTCAAATTCCCCATAGCTCGCTGATGTGAGGTGGGTGAGGCCTCCAAAAGAGTCCAAAGAGAAACATCAGAAATCCCCAGAGTGGACCCAGTTAGGGCATGAGAAGGCAGAGAGCTCTGAAGCGAGCCCTGCTGCCAGGCAGCTCACAGTTCGGAGCTGTTGCCTTTCTAAAGGGAAAACTATTCATTTGAGCAGTAAATTAATGGACCTTTTAGAAGAGATTGTCTGTCAGTGCTGTCAGTGAAATAGAAATGGAAATATAGGTGGCATCATCTGGGCAAGGTCCAACTTCCAAATCCAGATCTGCAATCTCAGAACTTTTCAGGTTCGAGAAAATAGCTTTACTCCAGTTGTATTTGGAAGATAAAATCTGCATTGGCTCATGCAGAAGGATGCCTTTCGCTTCATCTGCAAGCAAATGCTTTCCTAAGGAAAAAGTGGATTTTGCCACAAAAGGAAATGGGAAATACCTTCTGATTATGGATATTCTCAGAGGAATGCTGTGAGCACTTGCTGTGCTTTTCCTTGTGGCCCAGGCAATAGTTCTTAGAGGTGGCCACAGGACCAGGAACACTTGATCTGTGTGGTGCTACAGGCAGTGAAAGAGGAGGAGTTATGGAAGTACCTGCAGCCAACACTACCACATCCTCCAAAGGGATATTTTAGGGAGCAGGATGCTGAAATCACACCCATGGCTTCTGTGGTGAAAAGCAAAGAAACCATGACAGAGAGGTCTTATGTAATTTTTGTCTTGTAAGTTCAATTTCCATTTGTTGATATTTGTTTACAAATTAAACTACTGGTTTTCTAATTTTTCTCAAATCTGGATTTACCAAACTACTTGGAAAATGGCATGAACTTTTCTGATCATGATTGCTTCTGTGTGAATCCACTGGAGCTCTTGTTTGCTTGTTGTATATCTGTGGACAAAGAAAAAGAGTGGCTTGGAGTGTGGGGAATTCACATTTCCCATTCTTGGGTGCCACTGAAGCTTGAAATGAATTCTATTATTTGATGAGAAAATACCTTATTATCCTTTACCCATCCCAAGCCACACTTTCATAGTTCTTGGTGGAATAACCAGACATGTCATGGGCCAAATAAGGGTCAAAGCATTACCTTTTCTTTCAAACAACAGTACTTCGACCCTGTTGTGTTCAGTGTTTTCATTTATTGCTCTTGAAGCTGAAACACATTCCAGATGTGATTTGCAAGGGCTGCTGCAAGGTCATAGCCAAGTGGAGGTGTTCTGGTTGGCCTGCAGTGACCCCGAGGTGTCCAAGGGTGGGGGGCCCTGCTCCCTGCTGCCACTCTGGGCTGGGGAGCTGTCACTGTAGATAAATCCTGACTTCTCCTTCCCTGAGAGGGGCTTCTCTGTCCTTCAGGGAGAGAAGAATGTGGGGGTTTGCAGGCGCCTCTGCCATCATCTGGTTCATTTCTTGATGAGTATGATGAAGGCTGTCCCCAGGACAGCACAATAAGGGAAGTTTGTGCCTTGTGGAAGGGACAGCAGACAAGACAAATGAGGTCTGCTGTCCTAAAGAGAAGCATTTGCACACTGTAGCATGGCTCTTTTATTCTTGTGAGAGATTTTCTTCTATTAGATGAATGAAAAAAAATAAAGAAAGAAGTTGCTTCCTTGATGATATCATTCACCTCCCAATCCTTCAAGCTCACCAGACCCAAGTAATGATGCTGGTGTCTATTAAAAATAAATAGCTGTTTTTTCTGCCACTGTTCCCTCAGGACAAATTCAGGCTTAAGGCATAAAGACAACATAAATTTCTTTCTTCAATGTGAGCCAAATTTTCGAAGGTCCAAGTGCAAACAGGAGTGGGTACCACGGAAAACCCAGCTGCAAATTCCAGTTACCAGAAACACTCACGCAGGTGTCATTTCAGCCAGGCTCCTGGTTTGCATAGAGCTGTCACATCCCAGGCTGTTTGTGGGGCTGAGGTTTAATCCTCCTCAGCAACTCTAAGGGTAATGCATATTTTCACTGCTGGATAAATCAGCAGAATCCTCTGCTGCAGGCTGAGGTTTTGGGGACCTGCCTAACAGGACCCACACTCTTCAGGCAGGGCTGAGGTGCACTTAACTGTGCTGGTCATCAGCCTCTTCTCAGAGGACCTGTCACAGGAACTATTTCTGCAGCTCTGGTGTCTGTATAATGCCATGAACTTTTAGGAACACCAATCACGGTGTTGTTACTTAGGTATTTAGAACACCTTGAAGGATTTTTTTTTTCTTTCAAAAACTTGTCCACTTGCTCTTTGAACCCATGTAAACATATTTTTTCTATTACATCACATGGCAAGAAGTCCCACTTCTTCCCTGTATGTTGTGTGCATAGGTGTGTCCTTTTGCCTGATCTGAATCTGCCACATGTAATCCCCTTTCAATATCAATGTTTTCAAACTGGAAGATGGTCAGAAGTTTCCAAGTTTTGGGCTAGCTCACAAAATCTGGAGGAAATTCTGCACAGTTAAGCCACAGCTGGGGATTTTTTTCTGATAGTCATGCTGCAGCATCAGCTTGCTGGGATGAGTAGAGGAATCCATGAGTTATTCCTGTGACCTAGCAGTGTTTGTCTCCCAATACAGTTTTCATTTCTTCGATCTCACATCAATCTCCAGCTGAAAAAAACCCCTACAGGCCAAAAAGCAGCTCTGGTTGTTCTATGTAAACCATGTTGAGAGTCCAAGGTCAGGAGAACATCTTACCACAGCTGATGACTGTGGACAAATCCTATCCAAATATCTGGCCATTTCAATCTGGGTTTTGTTTTTTTTAACCTATGAATCCAGTCTTCATTCCTATGAAACTGATTTTTTTTCCTCTTTTTCCAACAGTCCTGACTCTGGTGCATTGAAATGTGACAGACATACAGCACTGCTGGTGTTGGAGTAGGGTCCCCAGGTGATTTCCATGGGAGTCTGGCACTGGTCAGTGATGTGGCTGCCAGCTCTGGGCTCCTCCTTGGGAGACTCCTGGGCTTTACTGGCAGTCAGGCACTGAGGGTTTTACCCTCCTGGGTCTCTTCCATGTCTGTCTCACCTCTCCCCTACCCCCTCAGGGTTGCTCCCTGCAGCACATTGGTGAGTTCCCTGCACAGTTAAGGGTTCAACCGATGGGATGGGAGCCGGGAACGGCTGCGACCTCTCAGGAGTGAAATATGGCTTTGTGTCTGCAAAGAGGTTAAAGCTGCTCCCCAGTAAGACCAGCGGAAGGAAATGCCCCGTAGCTAAGTTTCATTTTGGTGTACAGTATGAGAACATATGCAACCCATTACAATAAAGCCCTTGCTGGAAAATGCCTAACCTATGCACTGTAAAACGTAATTAAGAGATTCCTTAAAAACACTGTTACCAACCAGTATCAAGGAGTGGATAATGAGAGGCTGCTTTGTGTAATCCAACCCTTTATCTTTAGGCCTTCGGGCTGTCCATGGCCAGGGTCTGTCCCCTTGCTGTTGCTGAGGTCTTTATTACAATAGCGGGTGCCTCCAGCACCCGCTAAGAAGTGTTCAGCCTTCTCTTGTAAAGCTCACTGGCTCCACTACAGCTTCCTAATGGATACAGCTGTCAGTTCCTCAGACAGAGCAGCCGGCTGTGACCTTGGGGATGGGGTTTCTGCAACCACTGGAGAGTCAGCACGCAGGGAAATGTGTTTAGCCCAACCAGACACTGAAGGATACAGGTGATGTACTTAGGCTCAAAAGAGAGATGAAGGTGTTTTTTTCTCCACCAGAACAGAGAAGGACAGGGAGAAACAGAAATACTGGAGGTTGTCTTCCTCTGAAACCTCCCCAAGCCCAGAGTCATCTTCCTGCTACTTTTGCCAGCTGACATTAGCTTTTCCAACATGGATGGAAAAGGCTCAAGCTCTTTCCTCAACAGCTGCAAGTGAACATCTTTCAGAGAACATCATCTCTCAGGACCGTGTCAGAGTGGTGGAGTCTGGCCTAAGCAGTTTCCCAGTTTAGCAGGCAATAGCAGATGCCTGGCATGACATGAAGAGCGCGTGTACCATCCCTGCAATCATGCAGAAACTTGTTTGCAGTACCTACACTTCTCCAAATGTGTAAACCAAATAAACTATCCCCTCCTGATGCATGGGTACTCATATCATGAAGTCTCCATTTATTTTTGACCTTTATTTTGGTGAGGTTGGCTCCAGTGCAATAACTACCTAATTCCTGTGTGACCTCATGAGGACAGACTCCAGCTCCAATCTCCTCACCTCGTCCCACTGCTGTTCTTCAGAGCCTGTGAGGGACTCCCTCCCTCACAAACCAGACAAAATCACTTACAGGAATCTGGAGGTTTTCTATGTGGTCTAACACATCCTCAAACCCCACCTGAAGTAGGCAGGTAAGGTCTACTTAGTTGGAACATTCTTGGCACTATGGGTGGACATAGGCAGAGACTTGTTGCTGGCAGTGAACAAGGGCAGGGGTTTTCTGCAGGTCAGATAACCTACAAGCACTCTTATTGCCATTAAGCTCACAACATTATAAAAAGTGTTTCCTGTTGTGGTCATGGTCATTCATTTGACCTTTCATTATGTCAAAACAAGGAGTTCCATGTCTGTATGTAGGCAAATCCAACAGGAGCAGAGGCCAAACCCTCTGCTATCACTGTCTACATCTCTGCCCTCCAGCCCACCAGCTGGGCCTGAGAGCTAAGCTGAGTTTTACAATATCTGTAATTAGTCATTTTTATGGTGTGCTCATTTGCAATATTCTAGGTAAAGATCTGTCAACGTTTTCATTATATACCCTTCTGTTTCCAGGGGTTTATAACTAGGCCATAAAAAGACAAGCTGGCGCAAAGCTTGACATATAAATTCTCAGCAGAGAACCCGTTTTTGTTTTTGTTTTGTTTTGTTCTGTCATGTAAAAATACTACTTTTAAATGTGTGGTAAATATAGAAAAATTTTTCAAGGCTGTGTTTAACAAGGTTTCAGTTTAGCAGAGACATATTGCAAAAGGGATTAATTTCTGTGGCTTTCGGGTAGCCTAAAAAGGAGAAGTTGGGTGTAATTGAACTGAAAGACTACCTGTAATCTGGCATCTGGATTTAGGGTTCTATTCACCACACAAGCTGTGCTGGAATTGCTGACTCTTTATAACTGCAAGAGGGTAGTTATATCGCTCTGCCTTCAGCTCTGACAGTGTATATACAGACTCACATCCAAAGGCTGTATCCAACACTCAATTTCTATACCTGTACATCCAAGGAAGGGGTAAATTTTAAATGAAATTAGGATAGAAACAGAAGCCTTAGTACTTAAACAGAAGAATGAAGTTTCAGTAAGGATTTTGGGTGGATGAGGGTTTGACCATGCTAAAGTGTCTACAGGCTTAATGATCTTTACTCATTTTTAGTGAGATTGGAAACAAAAATTCACGTTGATGTTTAAGATTTCCTGTAAAAACCAGAATATGGCACACTGCTGTTATTCCATGAGAAATGCAATGCAAGGAGTTTTATGACATTAAAGCTTTAAGTTGTACCTGTCAGGCAACACAAGCAATTCTCTCACTTGGTGATATCACCGCTTTATAAAATGCTTTCTCTGCTTCCAGAAATTAGTGGTGGATGAGCTGCAGCATCTGCTGCTTGTCACCATGCTGGTGGTATGCTGAAATTCACGCTGGCACATCCAGCCAAGCAACAGGAGAGAAATTTCTGTTTGGGGCAGCTGTCCTGCTACCAGACACTCCTCACAGGGGAGACGCCAAAGGACTAACTGGCTTCAAGGACTCAAGATCAGTTAAGAAGATTTTCTGTGTCTCCAAGGCCAAGTTTTGCAACCCTTTCCTTACATAAAATATAAAGAATTGATTTATCTCCCTCAAGAGCAAGGGCTACAAAATCTGCTCCTCATCTTCTTTTGATGATTTTGTGGTATGTTTCTGTGATCCTCAGTCTGATCCTTTTAATTTCAAAAGCTTTAATCAAAACCTCTTAACAATACATCCACTTACTGGTTTTGCGGTTTACATTTAATTCTGATTGATTTTTTAAAAGGATGGTTGCATTAAGATGCTTCTGTTGGAGTGATTCATTAATATATGCCTGGGATGGCACAACCCCAGTCGGGCTGAAGCTTTTGCGTTGACAGACCACTAAAATAATACCCTGTGTGGGACTTCCCAGGGAGTAAATAGAGCTTTTACCAGGGAGATCTTAAACCCTTCTAGTATGCTGCAAGCGTGTTCAGGGAAGGCCTGGAGACTCAGGTATAACACAGAGTGTGTGTCAAAGGGCTGTGCAACACTTGCTCAGCGTGTTTTTGCTGACAGCTCCGAGGTGGAGTTTGGGTTCCCCTTGTCTGGGCCAAAGTGACCTATCAATCTGCATGGCTGTGCAATTCAAGTGGGGTGAGCTACTACCAGATGAATTAAAATCATAAGATCTGTTTTTCAGGTTTAATGACAGGACTAGTGAAGGAGAACCACTTTTGCAGGAATGTTGTCTTGTCAGATGGAGGAGAGTGGCTGCAGGTGATTGCATTTAACTGAGCTTTACTGGAGCCAGTTGCCTGGTGTCTCTGAAAACTGGTCTGCTTGCTGCCCCGAATATAAAAAATGTTGAGTATCTGCTTTATTTTTATGAACTGAAATGCAGATTTGATTGCAGAAGTCCAAACAACGCAAAAGATCCATAGTTTATGCAGCTTAAAATCACAGCTTCTTCCTTTCACCGGGGCTCTGCAGAGTCACAGTATCTTGACAAACATATGAGTCAGTTGAAGCTGTATTATCTTTTCTAAATTGACTTTTGGCATTGGTTTCTTTAGAATAAAAAATATTATTCATTTCCTCCAAGCTCCTCTTTTCAGCATCTTTGCCAAGAATCATGTCTAGCATGGAGAAGAAAGTAGATTTACACGAAGCGAAAAAAAGTCTCTGTCTTGGTTAATCTAAGTGCAGTGATTTGATGACAAGGGTGGGGTTAGCCTGGGCCCAAATTAATGTCATATTTTAACATGGAAACGGAACAGGTGGTAAACAGGTTTTAAATGGAGTAATAAAAATGGTTGTGAAAGTTTATTTTCTTTCAGCTCCATAGTGATAGGAAAGGCTGTTTCAGGAACTAGGAGAGAATTTAGGGAGTGGATATATGTGAAATAAAAGAACAGAACAGCAGGATTCTGCAGGGACATTTCCAAAAGGGCAGGTGCCTGCATGCACCCTGATGCATGTGCTGTGCCAATGTGTGCTCAGGTGTGAGGGTCTGTCCCACAGGAGACCACTCAAGGAGAGTTAAGGCAGTGCTGAGCTGAGAGACAGGGATTAAAGTGTGCAGAGAGCTGGTAACGCTCCCCAAATGTGGCTGCTGGGGCACAGAGGGGTCATAAGTAATAAAGTTGTGAAGGGTAGGTTTGTGCACCTGGGATATGAACCAGCATAGGGCCATATTTCACTCCTTAAAACTCACAGAGTCTGGCGATAGCAGTGAGAGACTGTGTGCTCAAAGGTAAGATGTGTGTGCCTTTCATTTTCCTGCCCATCCCAGATAGCAGCATATCCTGCATCCCTGTGTGCCACGGATGTGGAGAAAGAGCCATGACAGGGGGCACAAAGACACCTCTTCTTCCATTTACAGAAGAACCTTGTGGCGTGTAGTACCGATACTATGAAATATCTGTCACATGATGCAACTGCTGTCTTTACAGAAACACTCAGCTGTGGCCTTTTATCTCAGCTGACTGGCTCTGGGGCTCTTTGCAGCTCCCTTGCAAAGCACAGTGCTATTTAAATCTGTCTCTGGGATAAGCAGGGAGGAGGAGTTTGTCCTAAAGGTTTTCTAGTGATTTTAGAAGAGGAACGTTTGTGTTACTCAGGAAAGTTTCATTTTGCATTTTCTTTCCATTTCTTGATCCAGATACTTAGAAATCTCTCAGCACCTTCACACCTGATTCCCCCTGACAGGCGTACACCAGGGCTGCTTGGACGCTGCTGCAAGAGGGCTCCAGCCATTAAAACCCCGCAGTGTTCATGAGGAACTGTTGGTTTCTGCAAAATGTAAGGTGTTTTTTTTTTTTAAAGAAAAAAACTATTTTCTTAAAAACATTCTTCTACTTTGAAGAAAGATCTGAACATTTTTTGCAAAAGAGTTAGAAACTTGAGGCCAGGAAACATTCCCATGCAGCCATAGCTGAATGACAAGCAATTTTAAAAAAAAAAAATTCTGAATAGAGGTTTTCTTTTCCAAAGGCATTCATGCTATAAGTTCATGTGAGAAAGGATTTGGCTGTCTTGGAGTGGTGCAGATTTGGGAACTGTCGTCTCCAAGTAACTTCTTTGAAGCATCTTAAAAGTCCTATAAATTAAGCCAATCTCAGCCCAAATCCAAGAATAATTTTGTCTGCATTAGAAGAAAGCGATCAAAATCAGTGCTCTTGCTGGCTGTCCCTGAAGAAAAGTCCCCAAGTAAATGAGCCATGAAAACTGAGCTCTTTCACTGTGCTTCATCCAGCCAAGCATTGCACCATATTTTTTAGCAAAGCACTGGGGAGGTTTGTTCTGGGTCTATACAGAGGGCTTACATCTTCATAACTGTCCAGCCAACCCCTTTCAGGAGGTCTAAACTCTCTATATGAAAGAAAATAATTCCGTCCTGTCTTATATCTAATGCCATGGATCTGAAAGAGTGAGGGAGCATTGCACACTGGAAGAAAATAAAAGGGTGAAAAAGCTCTGAAAAGGCACTTGTGTGGGATCTTCTCAGGTATTTCTATCTTCATCACATGTATTCATGACTTGTGACTGCAAAATTATTCATCATGCCCCTGCTAAAATACTGTACTGCTTCATATTCCCTTTTCCCAAAGGAGTTTCCATCTCTTTTCAGCTCAATTACTTGAATTAGTATTCAGATAATATATCTATTAACTAGAATGAGCTTTCTTTCTTCTCCATCAATTTTAAGGGAATTCACTCCTGGTCCTTTGATAGACCAGCTTTCTGTGTTAGTGAAGTTTAAGGAAGTCTGAACTTCCTCGATAAGCGCTGAGAGAGAACAAAGGAGCAGCTGACCATGTTTTGGATCCTCTTTCTTCCTAAAACATGAAACAACTTTCAGCTGGGGCTGCCCTGCTTCACCAGTTGAAGCCACTCTAGAAAAACCACCAACACACAGCTGCACCCTGGAGTGGCACCTCTCCCTGGGCTCAGGTGCTCCCTGTCTGGCCACACAATTTGGGCCAATTAGCAGCCCTTGAGGCTAGGGAACTGCCAGGTGGCTGACAGGAAACTTCAGGTGCAATAAAAAATTAGTCTAGGGAAATGTCATGCCGGTGCTGGTTTCTATGAAAAAGTTCTTCTGAGGTTTTGGGAGAGGCAGTGGGAAGCCCTCCCCCAGCTGCTGGGTTCGGCAGGTGAGAACTGATGTCCTGTTTTCCCAGTGACAGGCTTGGGACATGCTGGGTAGCACCAGGCAGCTGAAACGGCATCGCGTGCTCCTGGTAGGATCTAGACAATAAAACTTCCTCCCGTCTCCCAAGCTCTGCAGCTTTCTGATGTCAACAACAGCAGCAGGAGGCTTCAGGCACGTTCCCGGCAGCTGATCGTATTTATCAAGTTCATGTTCCTTGCTTTTTATTTTTTTTTTTTTCCATATATATATCAAGGTCTGGGAGCCACAAGATGGCCACGTTCCAACTCCAGCCCCTTTGAGCATAGAGAAATGTGTGCTGGGGGCTGGAGCAGGGACATGCTTTCTCCATGTGAGCCGAAGAACAAACAGCAGAGCCCTCCACGGGGACTGATTGTTGACATGTTTATGATGATGAAGTGGGGTAGAACTCTCAAAGGGGGATGCTAGAAATGAAGAAGTAAAGTGTGGCACTGCTGAGGGCCTATATAATGCTAAATATTGTAGGAAACTGCAGTTTCTTCCTATTTGTGACCGCTTCACTGAGCAGTTAGAAAAGTCCCTTCCCAGCTGTACATCACGCGTTCCCCATTCGGAGCTGTAGCTGTAACAACAACAACAACCACCCAGCAGGCGCCAGGAGTACGGAGGGATTGGACTGGAGTTACAGGGACTCTCGCCATAATTTATAACCCTGCTCAAAAAGTGTGAAAGATATGATGCTGTGTGCCGGGAAATCCTACCCAGAGGACAGCTTACAGACCCAAAGTGGGTATTGGAATAGCCTGGCCGACTGAGGCTTGCCATCTTGCTTGGGGTCACAGGAAAAAGCACTTCATCTATGCCTGCATGTGCACATGTGGGTCTGCCCTGTGGGACAGTCCCTGGATCTGCTGCCCAAGGTCAAACCTCCCACCTGGCATTTAAAGGATGAGGGAGCTGGGTTAAATTCTCCCTTGTGGTGATGCACATTCTTTTGTCTGCAGCAACCTCCATGGGCTGCTCATCATGACTCTGTGGCCATGCTTCCCCTGGGACCAAGCTGCAGAGGCACATGGCTTTGGTGGGAACCTCCATGCACATTGCACTGCCCAGCATCAGGGCTCTCAGTGCTGGCTCCTCATCAGAGCTCATAATCTGGCTCTGGGAACTTGTTTCACTCTCCACCTTCCACTGTGCAAAGTCTTCAGCTGAAACACCTGTAGGGGAACAGCAGGTCTCCCAGCTACACAGGTTGGGATTGTGAAATTGGGGTTCAGCACAACTTTGGCCAGGGGATGTGTGCTTGTCTGTAGTCAGACCAGGGCAGAGATAGTCAGCTGAGAAAGGGTCCAAGGTATGATGGCTATAAGAGTTCTAGATCACTCAGCTTTTGTTTGGTCAGCTCAAAAGGCAAGAGGGGACAATATGGATCTGTTTGCTATTGCCAGTGTAGTCAAAGCAAAGGTCTCCTCCAAGTTACTCCAATTCCTTCTTTTGGGTTACTCGCAAGCTGAGCAGCTCCAACAGTGTGCAAACTCTGTCCCTCTGCCTCCTCCACACTGCAATAGCTGCTTGAAAGCAAAACAGAAGTGCATGTTCACAGGCTATGCTCTGTAGGGTCACTGGGGCTGTTGTCTTTTGTGAATCTGACTGGCTGACTCTGGGGCAGAGCAGCTTTCACTCTGAAGAAAAAAAAAGAAAACATCTTTTTCAGACAGTATTACAGTGTCTTAACCTGCTTTGAGTTCCCCTCTGGGCCTCTTGAATGTATGAGGTGGGAGTTGATAGCTTTGCCTTGGTCTGAATTCTGCTACTACTGTACTGGGAGCTGTGTGTCCCTTGCTGGGATGATAGGCTTTGGCCAGTCACTTTTCCTCCAAAATATAGTGGGTTTTTGTTCAGAAAACATGTTTTTGGGCTTTTTGTTCCTAATAGAACATTTATCTTCTCAGCAATGAAATGGAATTGTCTGTGGGAAAGGGATTGTTGAGGGAGGTGGTGGTGTCTCTCAAAGTAATCATTACAGGAAGACTTGTAATTTAATATATTACAAGGTGATGAATCTTCCCCAGAAAGCAGAATAAAAGTTGTTTTTTTATCCTTATTTTAGTGGTATAGCACCTGTATTTCTGTATTTGTCTTTTGGCTCACTGATGTGTTATTCTTCATTGATAAGAGCATGTCAGCCTTGCTGGAATCACTTCCTATCTCCCAGCTTCTGGCCCCACTGCAGGACTCCTGATTTTCCTATATCTGCCTTCTTTTGCATCTTTAATATTCCTGAGCTATAATGACTCGAGGCTCCCAAACCCCACCTGATACCAGCAACCATCGCATTGACATTCCAGTCCTTTTCAGCTTTTTCCAGGCTGAAATAGGCTTTTCAGCTCTATTTCCAGACCTGTGCATGGGAAGGACCACCTGAGAAGCCATATCAAACTATCTGTTTCCTTTTCCTCCCTTTCTGTGCTTTTCACAGCATCTCCAGTTTTATGATCCTCTGAACTATAGCATTTTCCCTAGATCTTTTAAGTAGATGTTAGAGGAGTTAGACCTGGATTATTTCAGTGATTCCTTCACCTTTCAAGAAACACGAGTGCTGAGAACTCTGCACCCTCTGTTTATAGTCCTGTCAAGCTGAAATCCTCCCGCATCTGCCTGTATGAATAATTTTTGTGACCTCTCTGAGTCCCAGAAGTACACAAGTATCATTTGCCACATGTCCAGCATCTCACAGGAGTGAGATACAAGGGGGAATGTGGACCTCCCCTTTGGCATAACTGTATATCGGGCCAGAAGTCTGTAGATTCAGGGGAAGTGGAGCTTCAGGATGCATGTCTGTCTTTTTTTCCTCTGAACCCACCGGTGTTGGTGGCTCCATGTTACTCCCTACATGTTTTACTTTTCAGACCTGATTTGCCAGAAGAAAGTCACCGCACAGAAAATCTGGCAAACAAACCACAAAGAACATCTGATCTGATCAGAAAATACGTAAGCCCTTTAGTAACTGTAGGCATGGCAAGGGCCAGCATTAATGGAGAACATATTTGTTTTTAAATCCCATCCACATAAACCGATCTGAAACAGATGTGAATGTTGGGGATATTAATAAGTGGGCAAACCCCAGGGATCCTGAAGGTACTGCTGCATGGGGGGAGAAGGGGCAATGACACATCTTTGCTATCACGTGGGTTTTATGAGGAAGGACTATGTTTTTACACTGTACCTTGCTTTGCACTCCCTGTTGGGAATGAAAAATACAGCATGAGGAATACAGTGAGAGAGGTGGCAGATTAAAGCGAGGATGGTTGCCTTTGGGAAGAGAAGGATGATTGCTTGTAGAAGAGTTGGGGTGAAAGAAACCCAGATTCTCTGCCCCTCATCTCAGTGCAGCTGGGCTGTGTTGACGTGGTTCAAACAGTCCTGCCATGGACAGGAGGATGAAAGGCTAAAGTGTGTCCAGGAAAGATGGAACCACAAATGTAAGAGGCTTTGCTTGCATATAAAAAGGCTTTTCAGAGCAATTTTGCTCTGTTAGATTTGATAGGTTTTTCACTATTTGAAGATTTCCAGTCCTTTCTCTACAGCAGGAAGACTCTAGAACTTTGCAAGACAAGTATGCTAGGATTTTTTTGTGTTGCAAGCCCCAGTATTTTCTCTAGCCATCTTCTCTGAATCAGCTGAACCTTTTTATTGGCTGACAGTTAAAAAAAGGAAGGGATAACAAAAAATTCAGCCCAAGGCAGACACTTGGCATGGAAAATTGAAGCCCAAGTGGTTTAAGTTTAACCAAGTTATTAGCAATTGAAAACAGGGCTTTATAATTGGAAATGTTTGGCAAGCTAAATAAGAGACTGTGCTACCAGCCCTGCCTCTCAGATGTGTGCATGTATGGGGATGTGCAAATACCCGACAGAAAGACATGTTTTTGTGTAAAGATGCTTACAACTGGAAACATGCACAAATACCACGACACCACTTTTTATTCACCTCTTTCTTCTCAACCCTCATTCTTCAAGTTTGGGTTGCCTTTCCACCTCCTGTTATAGTTAAAACCAGAGTGAAAATGCTACTTGTGCTCACTGGAACAAAACACTGACTCTTCTCAGACTCTGAGAATTATTAAGACGAGAATTCAGACTGGCTTTGGGGTAACACAAAGCCAACTTCCAGGGCACCAGGACAGTAGCGCAGATGTTTTGTACCCCTACTTTATTCTTGCCCACTGCAGTGAAAATGAAATTGGTTTGTTTTCAGTTTCTGTGCATGTGCTTGTGGCCCTTTGCATGTTTGCATCTCATCGGGTGGAGATGCAAGATTTTTGGGTAGCTCACCTGACCAGAGGGCAGGTGACCTGGGGTAGCAAGTGTCCTTGCTGGGCTGAGTTGGCCAGCCTGTCCTCTGTTTGCTTTCGTTAGAGCTATCTGTGGTGTTTGCTGCTGCTCCATCACATGTCCCAATAAAGTTTAAACTCTTGATTACCATGAGCCCCATTTCAGCCAGGAAACGACGTCAAGTTGAGTCATCATATTGTTTGAATTACACCAATATGAAAATCCATGAAAGCCACAGGGAGCCAGCATTTTCCCTTCTATATAAAATGGGGTTACGACCATATTAAAAAACACAACAAAACCAAGCAGCTTTTAACAGGAGATGGTGGAACAGAGGCCTTGAGTGAATGCCGAAAAAAACCAAGCATGAAAATAATTACATTTGAAACAAGGCCCTGCTCTTTCTTCTACTCAGCTTCATGATGACTTGTGCTTTTGTCACTTCTACATCTCCTACTCTGCCTTTCATTTTGGAGGGGGGAGAAGAGCAGCTTTGTGCTGGGACTGTTGAGTGGCAATCCAAGGCTGTTGGGACTGACAGACAGGGGAGGGAGACAGAGGTCTTGGCACTGCAAGGCACAAGAAATGCCAACCAGGGTGATAGATCAGAGATCCTCTTTATTTATTGTCATTGTGCATTTGTCATCAGTCGGTGTTGGTCTGGCTAAAGGCTGCATAAAATCAAGTCTGAGCAGTGCCAGGTTTGGGGGTCTTTGTTCCTGATTTTCAACCCAAATATGATGGGGTCTGGGTGTGGGTGGGATGCTTGATGTCTCCCCAGGGTGCAATGAATAGCCCTACTCTGTTCAGAAAGCCTCTTCCCTCTGACCAAGAAAATTGTGATCATGCACAAAAGGAAAGAAAAGATGGGGTTCAGGAAGGAAACAAAAAGTGGCTGGAAAGGAGACTGTTCTCCTGCCCTTAGCTGTTTACATGACAATTTTACCAAACCCTCTAGTAAGCTGCAGAGCCTTTTCTCTGACAAAACCAAAAGGGAACTTTTTAAATCAGCACAGAGCAGATCCCTGGCACTTTACACCTGGGCAGCACAAATCCTATTTCTTTCCCCTGATATCAGCATAAAAAAATGGGATGAAAGAGATGCTTTCATCCTGTTCTGTGAGACTGCCAGACCTTGGGCCATGCTGTACAAGACCATCCCTACCCCAGTGAACTACCAGCAGGTGCGGCTGAGGCCAAGGGGAAGAAGGCTCAATTGTCTTCCTCTTTTACAGGCAAAGAGGAAGCTGAGATATTCTGATGTTCATGTTTTCTCACAGGACCACAAAAGGTGCCACTGCAAGTCTGGGCTTTGCCACCCTCAGTGTGCCAGTGAGCAAAGTTCACTGGAAGACAGATGTCATGTTCTTCTCAAAGATTTTGCTGGTTCTCTGTTGACTTCCACTGTTAAATCTCACTGTTGCTAAATCTGAACAGATTCATGCTTTCAGATGCTGCCAAAATCCCCTGAAAGTCTTCCTACTTCTTCTTCAGAAGCAAAGTCATTTGTGCACTGAGGCTCATCCTGGACATTATTCATTTGGGTTTTTGCTCTGTCTCCAAGGCTCTGAGACTCTCACAGCTCCAGACCCAAGACAAACCAGCCCTAATGAAATCTGGAGTGAAACCTTCATCCCTTTCAGGTTTCTTGTTTGTTTCAGTGTTATGGTGTTTGCATGTTTTTTAATCACCTCAGCTTGAGGATTTCAAGTCCTTTGCTGTCAGTAATTTTGATATACTGCTACCATGCTACACACCAAAAGTATTTTTACTTTCTTACCTCCACATATGTATGCAGTCAGGAACAATTACCAATGTCAATCCTGTCTGCCTGCTAACTTGCTTTTTTTTCCTCCTTGGTCATGCTGTAAATCATTTTCACATTTACAACATTAAGAAGGTGCTCTGAGCAATCATTCTTGTAGTCAACAAACTCTTACTGCTTCTCAAGTGTCATGGGTCACTACTTCATTACTGGATTTCACTCCCAGTTAAAACCATTAATCTTGTCCCCACCACCTTTCTCTGGGCCTCTCAGTCCAGTATGTTTTATGTTAGGCACATATGACTCAAAGTTTTTTCATGCCAGCAGAGGTTCTGTAGCTTGAATTTCTGGGCTTGATAAGCAAGATCACCCAACTTGGGCTGGGTCACTCTTAGCTGAGCCTTTCTACAGACAACTGCATTTTTCAAGCAGATACAGATACGAAATACAGCAAAAAAAAGTAATAAGTCAGCTCCAAGGTAATGA
This sequence comes from Manacus vitellinus, assembly GCF_001715985.3. Taxonomy (NCBI): domain Eukaryota; kingdom Metazoa; phylum Chordata; class Aves; order Passeriformes; family Pipridae; genus Manacus; species Manacus vitellinus. The sequence continues at coordinate 7,815,700 of NW_021939546.1, read as the reverse complement.
TGCCACCTCAGCCATGGGAATCTCCAAGCTTCATCCCACCAGAGGATTATTGCTGCCTCAGCTGTTGCTTGAAGCCAGAATGGGTAGGAGCACAACATGGAATTGAGGGTAACCTGGGAAAGCAGATGTTTATTTATGAGTCCTGAAGGTTCATCAGGAGTTGAACTTGCCTGTTAAAGATTGCACGTGCCTTTACGAGGCTTGGCTTCTGCTCTCATTTACTCTGCCCTCGAGCAGGGTGGAGGCAAACAGCCCGTGTGGATGGCAGGGCAGCATCTGACTCCTCCCATCTGTTATTGAATTGATGGGAATTCATAGGTGTTATATTAGACAGAGAAAGGCTCCCCTGTTGTTCCTTATATGAAATTGCAGCAAAAACATATTGAGAATTATAAGCACAAAAATGGAACATAAGGGCTACAGAATTCCAACAAAGCTTGTTTCATAGGCCACATCCACAGCACGTTCATGCAAAATGCCACGTGAATCACACTTAATTTACTACAGAATATATTTTGCTGTTTAAAAAAAAAAAGGCAAAAAAAAAAGGAAGAAAAAAAAAAGCAAGCCTGTGAAGGGCAAGAGCTTTGCTGCATGTTAGCTGTAAAAGTTCCACAAAGTATGGAATCTATTAAAACCATTATTTGTTTATGATGTGAAAGTGATTAGTCTGTTCCAAAAACAAAAACATGAAAACTCTTAAGTACTGGGACCTTTTGGGAGAAGAGCCACTGAATCTTGATTATATTAATTTATATAATATGGGTCTTTTTCTATTGTATTTATAATTACTGTAGCACTTAGTTGCATTAACCACAGTCAAGGTCCTCTTGCACATTCATCTAGAAAACACATTCTCTACCCTGATGGGCTTCTAAGCAGGTGGGAGCTGAATGGTCATCCCGGGTTTGCAGATGGAAACTGAGATAAAGACTCAACATTACTTGCCCAGGGTCACGGTGAAGGGGCCGTGTGGCAGCTCAGGTGCCTCGGCTCCGCTCTCACCTGGAGCTGCGTGGCTGGGCTGGAGGAGTCAGAACATTCCAGGGCAAGCACAGAGACATCCATGTGGCCCCAATTACAGACCCGGGGCCTTGGTTTTGCTTCTTGGACTGGATATAACAACAGGATACTGGGATATTTAGGCTGTGTTCACTGCAGGGAGTGTTTATACTTTAAGCAGAAAAAAGAGTCTGTTTCCCTCTAAGACGTCAAGTCATGGAAAGATGGGGATTTGATCTTGTTCTATATGTAGAAACCTCACCCAATTTTGGTTTTACCACTTCCTTTTATGATGCTGCTTACTTTTGATTTTAACATCCTGCTAAAGTACTTCATGATTTTTGGGGGGACCCTATATTTGCTGTCACTCTCCCTTGCTGATGTTCACCTGGATGTTTGGATGCTCCATGACCTGCCTGCCCACAGACACACAGCCTCGGTGTATTGTTGGGACCTCTCACAAACTGTTTTCAGGGCCTTTAAGAAACCAGGTCTGGAACTCCTCCTGCTTCCCAGCCTGCCCATCCTTTCCATGTGCTGCTTGCCCTATCCCAGAGCTACCTCACACCTTTGAAGCCTGGAGCATTTCTGACAGACAGGGCATGTGCAGCGAATACCTTGGTTGAGATGACTGTGAAAATGCCATTTGAAAGCTGATGTCAGGGTGAAAATTCGGGTCCTTCACTGATGGGCTGATGATCAAAACAAGAGTCTTAAGGTTAACAGCCTGTTGGAGCTTTTGCTTTATTACTCCCAGGCAGAGTATGAGCCTCCTCAAGGTTTTCTGGTATTTTCTGGCACTTTAAGCCTACTAAATTTAAAGGTTTCATTTAAAACACCTTTAATTTGGGATGCAATTTAAGCCAAAAAATCCTCTTTTGGTTTCTGCTCCTGAAAATGCTTCCCTCTCTACTAATCCCTCAGACCTTTCTTTCATATGTTACCCTGTGACTTTACCTTCTTTATACACAACTGGACAAAATACTCCAGTACAATAGTGTTATCACTTCCCTCAGTCTACTGAAAGTGTTATCCAGCGCTCCCAGGTCTTTCCACCTCAATGAGGTTGCAGTGATACGTTGCCTCACATCTTGCACCACAAATTTCTGTGCTTTTTCTGTGACTTCTTATCTCAAGATCCAGTTAGTGTTAAACTTCTTGTTCTCCTCTTTGTTTGAAGCATTTCTGAAACTGGGGTCATCAGCAAGTTTCATTAGCACTTTTCTTACATTACATTCCATGGTCATTAATGAGAATACCCGGCAACATTCCCAGGACCCAGCACCGAAGATCTCCATGAGTAATTCCCTTTAGTAAAAGAATTTCCTTTTCACATAATGTGCTTCCTTTCATACAAATCAACACTTCATGTACTTTTCATAACTTGTACAAATTCCTGTTTTTTCCTGTAAAGAGCCATTTTCCATGTGGCCCAGTATGACATACTTAATCGAAGTCCAGATCAATTGGATTCACTGCATGTCCTCTAGGAAATCTCCAACAAAGAAACCAGATGAAATGAGTATCTTTGGCTAATCCCAAAGTTGTACTCTATCCCAGTTCCCATATATACTTATGTCTTTAATTACTCTTCCATTTGACTGCTGTTTTAAAGCCTTGTGTACTATTAAAAATGATTAATGGCAACTGATTTACCTGCTGCTATTTGTAATCTTTGACCAAAAGGAAATCTTGGAGTCCAGGATGCAGCTGACACTTTTCTGGAGTGGGATTTTTAAACTCACTGGAAAGAAGATAACCTGCTCACTGGATCCCGTCCACGGTAAGGAGAACCAGCAGATCTCCAAAGGCATCTGGACATTGCAGGATCAGGTTCTAGCATTCCAAGTGGGATCTTCGGCCACAGAAGGCATTAGAAGAGCTGTCATTCCCCTCAGCAGTTCTCAGACAAAGCATGGGGTGTTGGTCATTTTTCTCCATGGTTTTTTGTGCCCAAATGTGGAAATGAGGAATTTTATTTCTCCCCTTCCCCACTCGCCCATCATATGAGAAGAAACTGGAGTTGATTTATGCATTCATTCCCTAAATTATTGATTTTTAGGTGGAGTTAGTATTGAGTGGATGTGAAAGGGGGAAATTTATTGTCATACTTTTTCTCCTGCTTGGAAACACAAGTTTTGGCTTGTATCTACATCTATATTCATAAAAACACAGATGCATAGAGATTTATCTAAAACATGTAAGACACCTGCCTGTGCTTGAAATAAAAGAGGGGATAATATGGGTAAAGAATAAAAAGAGTCTAAATAGACTTGGCAGAAATGGGAACCTGGTAGGTGGAAACCTGAATACAACAGAAGGCAAGTGGGAACTTACACAGATTGTGGCAACAGGACAGTCATTGTTAGATCCAATAGAAAGGAGTGGATTTGAACTGGGAAGGTAAGCAAGGAGAAAAGAAGAGAAAAATTCAGCTCTTTACTAAGACAAAATTCTTCATAAAGAGTCTGGCACAGAAAAAGGCCTGGAACGGATGAGAATCTGGATTTCCAAGTGAAGGAATGTATGAGATAAGTCAAGAGGGAGAGAGAGATTTAAGGAAGGCAAAGATTTACTTCTGTATCACAGATGGGGGAAGAGATAGCAAAATAAGTTCCTAATAGCTTGAAAATTTCTATTCAAAAAGAAGACAGATTGAATTCCACACCCCCCCCTTCCCGCCACTGGCTTTCCCCCTTCCCCCTGCCCTGTAAAAATCAATATCTTAAACTGAAAAGAGTGGTGGATCTCTTAGGTGAAACTGGACATGTGGCTTGCTTGGGCTTTGGCATTTGGCAGGGAAGTGTTCTTTAGCATATCTGACCTACCCTGATCTTTATTTTGGGTGTGCCACATGTTCAAGTAGGAATAGTGAGTGGCACTGAATCCTCTGAGCAGTTCCAGTCTCCCAGCCACAGGGAGGGAGCTTGGCTGCTGTGTCCTCCCTTTGCAAGAGCACAAAATGCAGGATTTAGGAACACTGCATAGGGCAGTGAAAGGCCTCTGACTCAGTGCAGCTCTGCACCACCAAAGTGAATGAATGATGTGTATCCATGTCTGTGGTGCAGTTTGTGGGACTGAAGCAGATTCCCTGGGGTGTGTCCCGTTTTGTTCCAAACAGTTCTTAAATCTAGTAATTACTAGCAAAGGGTATTCTGTTAAATGTAAATAATATCTGAAATATAATCTCTATAAACATGGTTCATTTAACCATTAATTTCATAGATTTTTGAAGTAATTAACAGTGCATAAAGAGGACTTCCTCCTATGCAAATGTGATCTTTTGCTAAATGGACCTTTGTAGAAATCTCTAAGACAATGCCACAGAGTGGTACTGGAATTTCATCTTGCCTTTATTCCCTTATTTTGGTATTTCTAACTATTTCTAAAATTATCTTTCTTTTTGATGTGCTGACTTCTTGTAGTTTGACTTGTTTCCTTTTGTGGGTTAGTATAAATAATTCTGAAATCAATAAATTAGTGTCCTTTAGATAAGTTAGTATTCTTTAGGTAAATTATTTAAATACTCAAATATATGAACAAATGTGGTTTTACACAAAAAGATTGGCATGTTATCTATAGATGTGCAGAATCTGCAGCATGAACAGGGTATCTTGTGGGGTGATTTTCACTTTGTTCAATTTGTTCCCTCTCCTCAAACACAAACTGGTTTTTTTTTGGTTCTCTGAATGCCCAGTTAGTAGCTAGAAACCATTTAACACTACAACAGAAATGAAGATCTCAATTTATTTTTGCTGTCTAAAAGTTATATTCTCCCAGTGGGAAATCTTCCAAAGAACAGAACATCCTCTCCTACGTTGCTGTTGCTGCTGTTCGATCTCTGTTCTTCACCTGTAGGCTCTTCCACCATTTGTATTTACACAGATCTTTTGCAATTTCATATCTGTTTGTAGATGAAAACACTTCTGCCTTTCTTCTTGGAGATTTTGGTCCTTCTACTGCCAATAAAAAGTTTTACTTTGAGAGTGTGGGAAGGATGACAGCTACAGAAAAAGCAGCACAAGTAAGCAAGGTTAATGTACCCTCACTGGGCATAACCTCACTTACCTGATGGTGCAGGGAGATAGAGATGCTCCAGACAGGCCAGAGATGGCCAGAACTGGAGACTTTACTGTATTTCCCTAGGACAAAGGACAAAGTTGGACTCATGTTCCTACTCTCAGAACAGCAAGAACCCCAAAAAAACCAGAACAGCCTCTAGCTGTGGATTTCACATGGTCGTGACTGGATTTTCTTGCCATGCATTCAGTGAGAGACGGAGTTGTGTCTGTAGTGGGTAAATCTACATACTGTAGCTGTCACATGGTTTTGTTGAGGTATTCAAAAAAGACTGAATATCCCAGCTCCCTCTGTCATTAGTGGTCAGTTGTCTGTCAGGATGAGCTCTTCTCATCTGCCCTGATTGGATTCCTTATGCAAAGACAACAAATTTTCAGACATGCTTTCCCCCTGTTAATCTTATTCAAATAAGTTTGCATCATTTAGCTCCCAAGATGTCCTTACAGTGTCCACGTCTGTTTTGGTAAAAATTTGTTAAGTGAGTAGCTACAACTCAAAATCTTTGCTGTCATAATATCCTTGCCCTTAATGAAATTAAAAGGTGCCCATTTGGTATTTATTATAACAACTCTTCCTTCCTTGTGTGAATGAAAAGATATCTTATTTCTCTCATTAGAGTAAAATATAACCCTTTTAATATGTTGGTGTATCACTGCATAAATTACGAGGACTTCTCTCTGTTGATATGGAATGCAGATTTTTCAAAACTGGAGCACAGAGATGCTGGGCTGTGAAAATAAAAAGCAGATGTCTTTCTCCCTCTCATTCAGGAGGTTAAAGCCTATTGGGGTATTTTAACTCCTGAAGTCCTGTGACAGGCAACTTCTGTTGAACAGAGGGAACCAGCACTTTCAGGTGCAAGATGGGACATCCAGTTAATCCTTGTTTCCTCCTGGGACTTGTCACAGGGTGAAACAGAGTGTGACAAATATGGAAGGGAGGTGTTGCCAGTGTTGGTTTGAGTTTATTTGTTTGGGGTTTTAAATGTAAATAAATGGTAAAAAAAGTGATGTGTAAATACTTATCTGGCTGGGTCATTGTCCCTTTCTGGAGCCCCCATGGCAGACATTCTCATGGAGTTGCTTGCTTGGTTTGCTTATCAATGTGAAGTGTTTTTCCCACTCTGCACCCATCACCATGGGGCTTTTGTGTATCACTCACGACATCTAAACAAATAGTGGGAATCTCTTTGAGTGAGAGCTGAGACACTTGTGCTGCACAGAGAGGTTGAAACATGGAAAGAAAGACACAAAACAAAACAATCTACATCTTACCCATAACCTCTGTGCAGAGCAGCAGGTGCCATTTGTGCCATGTTTGGGGATCTCTTGGACAGGGGGAAACCTAATATGTTCCTCTAGGTACCATTTCCAGACAGCTGAAGGCTTTGGAATTGCACCTGCAGCCTGAGCCTTCAACAAGAACGTGGTGGTTGAAAAGGGTGATGATTTCCCCATGAGAAAATTAACTTAGGACATGGAAATGCCTCCTCAAGGGCTGTGGGGTGTGTGTGGAAGAAGAGCTGCATTTAAAGAAAATCTGCAGAAAACAGATATTTGTCATAGAACGTTGATTTAAACAAACTGTGAGAGCCAGGCAGATGACTCTAAAATGTGTGGCTGGCCTGTACTTCATGGTATTGCCACAGTGGTTTATAGTGTTTGGAGGAAGAGTTATGACGCAGAACAAATCAGATAAAAAGCTTGTTTAAGTGTGATTAAATGGGTCTAAAAGCTGCCCGCTTTATGGGACAGAGACGCAGGCATGACGCCAAGCTGTAGCATGATGTATGCTTCACCAGCTTGTCACATCCATATGGGCTGATTCAGAGGAATCTGTTTTAAAGTAATCCAAACTATTAATTTATGGGCATTCTCATCACCAGGCCTGAGTGCATGAAGGGAAGATACACCCGATGAGGTCATAAAGTGGTACCAGGATCTTCTGCTTTTAAAAGCAGCAGTTTAGATGGTTGAAATTGTCATCCTCTGACATCACCCCAGTAACCATTAGCACTGGTGGGGTGGTCATGGTCTTGTCATTCCCATACAGAGTAGCATTTTTTGGCAGCCAGCTTAAACGAGAAAGGATCACTAGGACTGGACGCTCCTGTGAGGGAAGTCGTGTTGCAGATGGACCAGATATCCTTTCAGTGAAAATGCTCCTTCAGCCAACAAGTTTCTTCTTTTCTGGCTTATCCCAGAGAATTGAGCTGGTCAGAAATGTTCCCATGAAACATCATTCCTTAAGCCTGGCTTATTTTGCTGGAACTGCACTGAGCACAGTTGACTTTCCCCATGCCTGAGGAAGAAAGCTTGAGGAAACCCACCTGTACTCCTGGCAGATCTCTTCCAGGACAGGAGAAACATAGTGTGTACAAGTCCCTGGCTCCCGAGCGGATGCACCTGGTGGATTTGCCCCAAGGCCAGGGATGCTGGGAGCTCTGCAGCTGCCCACTGAAGCTGACAAGCTTTGACGTGCATTTCACTGGGAGGCTGCAGCAGAGTCTGGGGAGCTTCTGGCTTCCTGGAAATTGCTCTCTTTTCAAAAAAAACTGAAAAAAGTTTCTGTTCGATTTGGACAAAACCCAAATTTTATATATATATTTAAATCCTTACATTTTCAAGGCACTGGAAACACTGCTTTTCGGCCAGTTCTACTTGATAGTTTTATAGGACTTTGCCATAATAAAAGCAAAGTGAGACGAAACAGAAAAGCCCTGCTTAGTAACAACAGGGGGTGGGGGAGTGGGAAGGGAGGCCTTAACCAGAGACAGGCTTACTGAGTGACTTCTCTGCCAGCAGAGGACAAAATACATGTGCCAGAAGTGGGATTGAAATCACATGGGTGCAAGGCTATGCATCTCAGTGGCCCCTCCATCCAGAAAAAAACCAAAGGTGCCTCTTTGGGAAGTGGGATGCTCTGTCCTGAGTGGTCACTGGTCTCTTTGCCCATGAAAACACTAGGTTATTTCTCAGGCCCATCTGAGCAGATGCTTTTAGCCTCTTATGGCTGTCTTCCCACATATGGAGCTTTGCTTTGTCACCAGACCCTGCCAAAGACCCAGTCCTCCTTTTGACAACAAAGAACTGTTTTTATTTACTATGAAAGCTGATCTGGCCCTGGTTCTCCATTTTGTATATTATTCATCTCATGTCAGTGTAGTGGAGCTCCTCTCACGAGTTTCTTTCCAGTAAGCTGTCAAGTCCAGGTTTGCGGGAACAAGGAGGTCATGGGAGGGAGTAGTAAGTCATTAAGCAGCCAGGTGATCATCTCCCCCATCTCATCCTCCACTTGTGCTGCACGTACCCATGGCCTGTCCTGTTTCTGCATGGGAGATGGAGTGATAGATTAGCAGTTACAGTCAGGGTTTTTCCTGACAAGCATTCACCTTCTTGCTTCCCAGCTCAGTTCCCTGCTCAGTGGGGGTACTTGTCTGAATGACAATTATAGAAAAATTGGTTGCAGGGTATCTCTCAGTTGGATCAGGACTTTCGTCAAAACTAGATCAGATGAACGACGTCTTGAAAACCACCATGGAAGTAGATGCAAGATCACCTCTAGGTAACCTTTTCCAGAGCTAAATTATCTGGTTACATTAAAAGTTTATGTAATATTCAAGCTCAGCTTCCTGTATTGCAATTTGCGTTGCACCTTTTACTAACTTCCTCTACTTACCTAGAAGTGTTTGGCTCCATGACCATTGTAACCTTCTTTCATGTAGTTGCACGTGACTGCTGGACATGTAGACTCTCCCTTTGCCTCCTCTTCACCAGGCTGTACAAGCCCAGCTCCTGTGCCCTGATTTTTTTTCCCAGCTGGCAATGAACTGCTGAATCATTGATTGCCACGCTTTGAGTCCAGCTGTCCAGCCCATTTTCAACCCACAAAATGATCCATTTGTCCAGTCTATAATTCCTCAGCTTACAAAAGAAACTACTGTGGGAAATAGGGCCAGAAGTCTTCCTAAAAGCAAAGAATGTTACAGCAGTACTCTCACCTTGTCTCTACAGCCAGTCATGTCATCACATAAGGCAATCAGACTGGTAAAGCATGATCTTCCCTAGGTGGTTCATCATCAGATTGATCACCTGCGTTGACTATTCTTTATTTATCTTAGAGATCATCCTATGCATGGAAATGGACTCCAGAAGATGTGTTCTATGGTTCTTCTGGGGGTGGATGGAACCCAGCTGCCTGAAATCCTTTTCCCCACCTCTCCGATAGATGGGCAGATGATTGCTCAGCCTTTTCCTGGTCGTTAAGGACTTCCCTTGGTCACCGTGACCTTTTGCAGATAATAAACACTGGTCTAACATCACAGCATCCATCTCCTTCAGTACCCTGAAGTGAAACCCACCCATCTCCACGGATCTGAATATTTCCACCTACCCTGTGTTGTCTCTAACATATTACTCCTCCTCTGTTTGCTGTCCCTTTCTTTCCCAAGCAATTCTGGTTTGTGCAGATGTCTAGAAGGAAGATTTACTGGTGAAGACAAAGGGAAAAAAAGGATATTTAGTACTTGGGAGTTTTTCAAGCTGTAAGTGGTTGCTGTCAGAGGGCTGTCTTCCATAGAAATTGCCATTTTTTCAGTGACCTTATCCCATTTGAACTGGGTAATGGGACGGCAGGGTAACATGTTGTAATCATCCAGAGCTCAGTATGAGATAGGGATTAGCTTTGCTCAATATCTGAGTTCTGGCAGATCAGTCTCATATAATGTGAATCCAAGGGAGGATGAATTCTCTATGCAACTTTGATATGCTTGTATCTCCTCTTGTTTTCATGGATATTTTGAGTAGTAAGCCCCTTATCTTCAGCTATGTGAACAGTTCTCTAAACATCTGTCAGTAGCACCCATGCCCATCTTGCTAATTTGGAATGCCAACATGCCTCCAAACCCTGAAGAATCTGTATCTCACTACTAAAAATGCAATGCAATTTAAATTGTGATGTGCCTTGCTTCATTTTGTAAACTTTTATTTGCAAGGCAATCTTTAGCCGTAGGAAGAAACCCATTTCCAGAAGGAAAACGTTAGCGATGGGTGTAGTTGTGAAGGGTGGGAGTCAGGGTTGTGACTGGGCCTTGGAGGTCAGATGGTTATAGGAACCAGCTGAGCTTGAAAAACCAAGTGAACAAATAGGTCTCTGACATTTAGGCACTATATTAAATGGGATTTGTGGTACTTTCTGCTTCAAGCTGTGCCAAGAATAGCATGAGTAGCCTTTCTTGTTGAAAACTGGCACATCTGGTCCCAGTCCTAGCTGGAAATAGTGGGATGTGAAAGAATATGCTGCATTACTAGTATTTGTTTTGAAACCTTTACTGGAGGATCCAACCCAGGCTGGACATTCATAGTGTTACGTGATCTTGGCTTTCTTTCTCAAGCTCTGCACTCAGCAACAGAGCTGCTCATGTGTCAGAAAGCACTGATCATCAGGGAAAAATAGGATCTGCTCATGCTCTTCTCCTGTGCTCTATTTCCCCACAGTCCCTGGGACACAAGCTCTCTCCAGCACCATCTTTCAAAAGTAACACAGCATCCTTGCACAGAGGAAGAGTTAACTTAGCCAACCTACTGAAGGAGAAAGAGAGGAAAAATGAATTTATTTGGTGGGGCAGACTGATGACAGCAATGGGAGGGGAGCTTGGGTCTGTACTGGCCCTTTTTGGGTCCTTATTCCCAGGCCAGCTTCCCCATCACTGGCTCATACCACCCACCGCACTGTGAGGGAAGGCAGAAATGAGAAGTGGGTGGATTTAATTCACTATTTCAAAGATGTTGCTGCTGCATTTGCAGATGGTGGCAGCAGATGACAGAAATGAGCTCATTTTCCCTCTGAACATTTCTTTCATTCCTAATAAAAAAAAAAAAATCTTAAAAAAAGAGCTCCTAGTAGAATTGTGGAGTTTTCTCCCTCTCCATTTCCTTTTCTTTGAGAATAAGGTAACCAGAGCAAAAGAGAATAAATTCTTGCAATAATTTCTGGAGTATATTTTCCAGATATCTCAATGATGGTCCATTTTACATAACTCCCTTATGGGCCCAAAACTGAAATTACCTGTGTGCTTCTTAGCCCAGCTCATCCCCCCTCCTCAAGATAGAACTGCCCTTGACATTGACTATTTTTCATTCTTCAAGTCCTTATTATCAATTCTTTTTGTTTTTCTGTGTCAGAGAATTTCTACAGGACATGGAGTGATCTTCTCCCCCCTGGCTGCAGCTATTCTGCTCTTGGAGCTGTTTCTGAGCTCCTGTTCCTTTCTTCCATGAGGATAGAGAATACAAGATGGTTGGTTTCCCCTTTTAAGAGTCAGCTGGTTGATCTGGACAACATCCAGACAGGAAGAAAAAATGTGACAGTATGGACAATTAGGCTGTGTGGGACCCAAATGTGATTTCCAGCTCTGAGCTGACCCAAAAGCATAGACTGAGCTCATGGTGTCAAGTGGACTGTGCACTGTCTTGGAAAACTTCCTGATTTTTCAATCCAGTCCTGTTCAGCAAGACATCCTTGGAGATCAGAGATGGAACTTCAGGACCTGCTTCCATGTGTTTCTACATGACATTTATTTCCCCTAGCACTGCCCAAGGAATGAAAAGGCAAAGGGAAATTTAGCCATCAGATAAAATCCTGTCTTAATGCTCTCGTTGACCTCAGTTTGCTTTTAGACTCTGCAGGCCTGAATTAGACAGTTGCACTGCCAGTCAGAAAGAACCACCATGCTCTTTTTTCCCCCTTTTTTTTATAAAAAAGATACAACAGGTTGTTTCCCGGAGGGAACTCTCCTTGCATGATTCATACTCTTCAGCAACACTTCTTCCTCCTGCATTCTCAGTTTTCCACTTTGTGTTCCCGGTGGGATGATTTGTGCTGACCTTAGCTCAACAGGCTTTACAGGTCTCCTGGTTACAGCCTAATAAGTGGGGTGTAATTATTAAAGGAAAAAACAAAACCATACCAAAGCCATCATGACATTTCTTAAAATAATATGAATTGCCCATTCAGCTGTTCACACACTACGAAGTAGAACCCAGATCCCTTCTTGAGCTGAAATCCTTCTTGAAGCCTGGATCCCATTGAGGATTTAGGACTGGATTCTCATTTATACTGAGGTCTCTTGAGCCAGCAAGCACAGGATGTAAATTATTTTTACTCTCACTTTCACATGAGAATTAGGCCTTTAGAGTCAACTTGAGTTACCTTGTGCTGGCTGCAGCAGTCACATATGACCACCTGTTGTTTCTTGGTTAAGCTTAGCAGTATTTAGATTTTTTTGGCAGGAATGCTTCCTTTTCTGTGTGTTTTCATAGCCCTGGCCACTAGGTGCTACTGCAACACAGACACAGTGGTGGTTAAATTGAGCCAGCCAAAATCATGGCCCTGGTAGCACTTCCAAGAACTGCTCTCATTCCTCTCAAGTAGTTCATTTATAGATCTGAATCATAGAGTTTAGGACTAAAAAGAGAGCTTGGACCTTCTCGGCTGATATCCTCAATGTAGTAGATATTAGATTTCAGTGGTTAGCTTGGTGTGGAGAACAGCTGATTATGTGGTGGCAAAAGGGTCACTTCCAGAAAAGCATCTTCTCAAACTTAGGACACCAGGAGAGGAACATCACCTGTTTTCCACGATTATTCATACTCCATGTCTAACCTTGTTGTGCCTTCCCACTTGTTTGATTTCACCTACCTTGGAATAGGAAAGAGGTTTTCCTTGAAAGTGTACAACCAGGAATCAAACAGGGAGCAAAAATATGTGCCATAGATCTACTCTGTATTATTCCCTGCAGTTTCTTTCTGGTTTATATTTTGTGCTTTTACTTTCCCCTAGAAGAAAAGAAATCCTTAGTAAAATGGAATTTTTAATTAAAACAACAAACCAAAACTTGTTCTTTTAAACCTCAAAACTGAAAAGTCTGGTTTTAGGAAAATCCTGCTTCTTGGGCTGGCTTCATTTGATATCTTCTATCCTCAGCATGACGCTGTCTTTCATAAGACTTAATTTGTGTAATAGAAGCCAACAATAAAGGCAGCAAATGTTCCCTTTGCCCTGTTGCTAGCTTTAATTTATCTGGGCTGGCTTCAGCACCTCCAAAGAGGCAGGAGAGGGACAGTTTGTACAACTCAGCCTTAGAACAAATATATTAAACGGAGACAGAGAGTCCTCATTCTCACGGGCTCTGATTTGTCCCTCTGAACAGTTTTCTTGCTGCAGTATGGCCTAAGGACCCACAGGTCTTACGGGTTCCTGCCCCAGCTCAGTCCCTAGCGCTTCTCCAGTTCACACCGTTGCAGTCTGGGCTCTGTACACTGAGATCTTTGTGTGGTTCTTTTTTCATGGTGAATGGGCCATCTGCCAAGAAGGTCGGGCAGAGCTCTGTGCATTTGGTAGTTCTGAATAATTCTACTGCTCTCTTTTGTAAAATAAGTGAGAATGCTGAGAATTTTGTTGGTATCCTCTAATGCTCTGATAGTTTTACTCTTAGCTTCTACGAAAAAAACAAACAATCTTTATCTATTGAGCTTGTAAATTTTGATTACTCTTGACATGGTCTACTGTTCTATGCTGTTTTAATTACTCCCCTGCCTCGTATCCAGTTGGAGCAGGAATTCAGAGCTGATTTAGTTTATCATGCATGTAATGCAACTTAAAGAAAAGCATTTCACAAGAGAGCTTCGACATTGTTCACTTGTGTTTTGTCCTTGTTTCACTGCTAAGCTTTGCCTTTCCTTAGTTGAATGCAGGATGCAGACTAGAGCAGACATTTGTGAATAATCTTAGTACTTGTTACTATTTTTCATCTGCTGCCTAAGAGGCTTGACTGTTCTGTGTTGAGCCCATGCAGAATGGGAGTGTGTTTGCACCAGCCTGAGCCCTCCTCTAACGTGGTGTATTCCAGGAAAGATGACGTGACCAGTCAGGGGCCACAGCAGATCTAAGCAGTGGGATCTATCCTGTGGTGCCAGTGGGGTTTGACTTGAAACCTAAATCCAGAAATCAACTCACACCTCTTCTGAAAATGGTGTGCTGGGTAGTGCATGCTGAATGCAGGTAGTGCTGGGCCATGAGGGGACCTGTGCACAACTGGCACTTGGTTGCTCTTCTACTAAGGCTGCTACTACTTGATTTGATCTGTTTAAAAGCAGAGGAGTATTTCCCCCCTTTGTGCTGTCATTCAAGGTCTTGCAAAGTTTCCAGGTCCTGGATGACCTTTGGTGCTGGTAGTCACTCAAGGACAGAAATCACTATAGTTTTTAGGCGTATCTTCAAAGTTTCTGCTCAGCAGCATATGTTCGAATGAGAGTTTGCTAAGGAATGAACTCTCCATCCAAGCAATAAATACCTGAGATGCTAGTGTGTTTGCTTTGTCAAATGCTGAGCCTCAAACCTCACCCCAATCTGAAGGCCTTTAAAACAGCTCCCCAAACCTGGTATTTTCATACGGGTGGGGAAGAGCTATTAAGAGAACTCAAAGAAATAAGTCTTTGGAAGCTCTTTTAATGAAGGTTGAGGGAGGAGAAAAGTTTGGCAATGCAAGATAAAGCAGTAATATTACACAATTTTAATGCTGCCTCCCACTGAAGCCATGCTCTATGATTTGTAACATTCTGAGACAAGAAATATGCACCATCAGCATTAATAAGCTTGAGAGAAAGAGAGTTTGGCCAACACCAAAAATTTTAGATTTGGATTGAGACTAATTTGCCTTCCAATTTTTTATGTTTTCCTTGTACTCAAATTGTGCTTCTTTTTGAAGGCACTAAAGCAGACCAGTTAATTCCTGCTGCACCAGTAAAACCCTGCTTGGACACTTTCCTACCCATAGCAAAATGCCCTGTTTGTTGTCCAATGTCACCTCTCAGCCACACAGAGTGATTCTGTTGTAAATAATAATATCAGGGTGAAATTTGTCACAGTGCCACATTGCTGTTGCAGCTTGAATACTGCTTTGGGAGGAAACAGTTTAGAAGAACCATTCAATTGGTGCTCTTTCAGGCTCGGATACTTGAAAAAGAACAAGACTTAAAATACTTTGTCAAACTGTTTGCTATATTGCAGTGGACTGGCTGGTGAGTGTGTGTGTCACCATTTTCTCCGAGACAGGATATGTGTCATGAATCTTGTAGTGCCAAACCTTAAAAGATATTTTTCTTCAACTCAAGTGATGGATTGTGCTTTTAGAATATGACTGCAGGGCTTAGTGTAGTGACAACATGACATTTTTCATGGTCATAAAGTGGTTACAATGGATCTGAAGTGTTGTGAACCGCAAATAGTTAGGAACAAATTTTATCTGCTACTCAAAGTTTCATGTAGATTGCTACATCTTTCCTTTAAACAATTGTTATTGTACTTTCTGTGCAAACATTTGCTTATGAGCTGAGCCTGGAGGTTACAAGTTCAGAGTTTTCCCTGGGCAAGAAAATGGTCTTTATTGTTGATTGACAGTGGACCCATTGGATCCTCCAAATGGGGTTTTACTTTGGGAATGTTGATCTTCAATGTTTTTTTCTTTACACGATCATGTTCTTTCCATCTCGTTGTCTCTGTGTCAGAACACCCCATTTTGCTTCTGTAGAGGTCACGTACCCCTTCAGGCTCCTGCTGTAGGCCAAACTAGCCCCTCAAATGAACTTTGTTCTCAGTACATGCCTGGAGCTGTGAGACCTTCTGTAATGAAAATGGCACAACAGTTAGGGGCACCCCATTTGGAGATGCCAAACCTGAGCACATACGGCAATAGGGATGATATTTATTGCCAGGCAGCAAAATACATTTATTGACAGGCAAGCACTGAACACAGACCTCTCTAAAGAATTCTTGCTGAGGTAACAATTGAAAATATATTTAGTCACAGACAACAAAATGTCTTACTGAGACAGTGGCCTTATTTCTATAGAACTTACCAGCCCGGGAGTAGCACTGCCCACCTGCAAATCCACTGCTTCCAGAGGTAGCTGGTGTCCAAGGGCACCCTGGAGCATCTCCATGTGGGTGCAGTCTGTAGTCTTACGGCAAAGTTAATAAACCTTCCTGGAACCACAAGACCTGCAAGTTTCAGAGAATTGACTGGCTTCATGGGATGCCAGTGGGGTGGTCCAGAAATAGTAGGTATCATGTATGTTTTTAGTTTGTTTGGATAATCCTTAATCCTTGTTGCCTCAGATAATGGAGGGCTGAATGTATCCTGAAAGTATATGAAGGACTGTGCTGCAAACTAGGCTCTGCAACAGCTGGTACTTGTGTTTGGCTTTTGATATTTATTAGTAGGAGTAACAACATCAACATATATGAACTCTTTTTGCATCCACTGCTTTGAGGTAGGGCTGGCTTGGCTTCGGTCACAATGCTCTCCTTTGTTTTCTTGTTCTTTCTTTTGTTTTCTGCACTGACACCTGGATTTTTATCTGCTAATTTGTTATATTTCTGGCACTGGATACCTCTTGGGGCCAATACCTTTTAAGAGCCTCTAGAGCAGGATACAGTAAAAGAGCCAAATCTGAAAAAAGACTTGGAAGACACATGCAGCAGAGCACACAGGTGGAGCCATGGGTAAGGGCTGGTCTAAAGGAATAGGAGTCAGCTTTCATCCAGAAGGCCAACCATCTGTCTGCACTCACTGCCTCTGCTGCTGACTGAGTAATTCCAGTTTCAGGTTGGGAAAGCTAGTGTCAGCTGGCCTGCAGGAGTTGTGCTGGGCAGTGACTGTGGTCTGCTGCCCTCTACCACCAAAATCCTAACTATGGACTTCTTACTAGAACTAGTATGGAAGTAGTCCTAACTATGGTTGGACTCAATCATCTTAGAGGTCTTTTCCAACCTAAAGGATTCTATGGTTCTGAATGTTAATGTGACAGCAGGTATTCCTCTTTATCATCTGTGTAGGTTGATTAGGAATTTGCTTGTGTTCAGTCCCTTTCCCTTCCTTGGATTCCTAAAATATGGAAACACGTGGTGTTAAAAACCTCATTCACTATGACTTAATATGCTTAGGTGGTCCCTTCTTCCCCTTAGAGATTGTTCCATGCCAAACTACCTGGCCTTGTCGCGATAGCAGCAGTCAGGCATGGCCATTCCTTGCTTCACTGCCCAGTATAGAAACATCTCTTCACCAGAAAGGGTTAAGGATGTTCCATGTTTAACAAGATTAGGTATACACTGGCAATGTTAAAATTCACACATCTTCCTGATTCAGTAAGGACAGCTCTGAAGTGACCTCATGGAAAACTCTCTGGAGTTTCTCTATGATTTCACGTGGGCATATCCCAATCGTAGATGCAGAGGGCCAAAAAGCTGCCTCGTAGTCAGCCTGCTCATGCCTTTTATGAGTCCTCAACAGATGAATGAATCTGGTGCTTACACAAGAGAAAGGATTATTTGTTCTACCCCCATGTTTCAGAGATTTTGGACCATGCTTCACATAATTTTGACAACGTCTTATTCCCCATCCAAAGCATTCTGTAAAGCTCAACATTACTCATCTGGGAGAAGAAAAGAAACCTGAGTAAGGCTTTTACAGGGCAGCACAGAGTGATGAAAAACTATAATGTGACAACATTGTATCAGCTCAATTTGAAATTATTCAAAGCTCCTTCTCTCTTTAGAAACTCACAGAGGGCTTGGGCAGGCCACCACCACCATATAGCAGTTCCTAAATCCTATCTATGAACTCAGGAGGCCTCTGGATACTGCCAGCCAAATTTATGGGTGTGTCTCTGAATCCCAAAGTGGTGACTTGTCCAGTCAAAGCAGTAAGAGCAGAAAGACCCTCTATTTGTCCTGCATATGGGGTTTATCTAAAGTCTCCCTGAAATCCATTGGCATATGGCTTATACATCAGGGTGATAGTACAAAAGCAGTCTGTGACTGAATAAAAAATTGTTTTGAAATGATTCTGCTAATTTAAGGAGAAATTCTGCAATATTCTCAACCATTTGCATTGTACAGACCCATGCACTGAGAAAAGCGAACAAGTCAGAAGACAGTGTTTGTGTAGAAACATAAACAAACCCCTGAATACATTTTAGAAGCTGAATGTTCTTGCTCTGCATCCAGAAAAATAGGCAAGAAATATCTTCCCTCCACGTATTTCATTATTAGAAGACAGTTTCCCAATCACAGTAACTCTATCTTTCAAGCTGCAAAATATTCCAGTTTTTACTCATCAGGAGTAAAACTTAACTGTGCAGCCTCTTCAGCAGGACATCACTGCTTGTCCTTTTCAGCTGTGGCACCATAGAAATTATATAAATATTGTAAAATTGTTATTTCCTCTCCCTCCTGCTCTCCCTTACCTACCCACACCTTGGCATGTGCAAAGTTTGCTCTGCACACATGCAACCTGCTGGTTTGTACTCCGATAGCAGGCAGTGGGGTAACAAGGCAAAACTTCCAAAATCAAAGATCCTTTGGCATTGTGCAGTCAACTGAAATGAGTAGCTATCATCAATCTGCCTGAAAAAAGGCCAGGGTGTAGCAAGAGTAGGGTGAATTAACCTTTATCATTGACAAAACTAATGAATCTTCATTTTTCCTTTGGTAGAGAAGGCAATGACTGCAGCAGCATTTCTTCTACTTGTGACAAGAAGTAAAAATACAAATGTGATGGGGAAGCAAATTAATTGTGAGGGTCCTAATTAAAATCACTGGGAGAGGTATTACATTACATTGCAGAGAAGCAGATGAATATGACCTTTCTGTGAACTTCTCAACCCTACTAGAAGCATAAATTTGAAGTCTCCTAGCGGAAAAGTGTTCTGGCAGTGAACTGGTGTCTACAATCAGGATTTTGTCTGCAGGTATCAATGCACAAAATCTCTGCCTCGTGGAGCTCTGAGTCCCCTGAGGCTTCTTATGTTTTGCCTTCGTTTGTTATAGTCCATGTCAGAGGGTTTCGGTGGCCTGGCCTGGCTCTGGCTGCTCCCCACTCCTCCCAGCCTCCAACATTTCCCTGATACACAAGGAAAAACTCTGCAAGAAGGTGGTGAGAAAGACCACGGTAACCGGAGCAGAACAGAAAGCTGTGTACTGCAGAAACATTTGCCAGAGATATATAACTTTTGTCTGCTACCAATTGTCACAAGCAGTTAAGACAAGCAATTTATGGCTGCATGGCTCACACTTACCCTGATAGATTTCCATCTCTGACTCCTACCTGGCATGTTGCACCGATTCCTCCTGATTTTTAACTTAGGGCAGGGCAAAATGAGCATTATGAAACAAATACACTCCCTTTCTTTAAAGAAGGGGGGGGAGATTGGCTCCCTCATCATTAAGTAAACGCTTTTGCTGAGTGACAGCTGTTTCTGCTCAGAAGCGGGACACAAAGTTTGGCTTTGTTTTAATCCTGGGATGTTTATCACAGCACTTTGAAGCACACACCCTTCATTTTCCCCTTCTCTATCTCTCCAAAGCTTTGGGGTTGAGAAGGAACAGGAAGAAGAAGGGTTTTCAAAGGGATGTTTCACTGTTAAAAGTTCAGCATTGCTCTCATATGTGATTTTCCTGCTTGGCAGCTTTATGGCTAAAACCTCTTTTTTTAAAACTGGTGCAAACTGGTGATATCATGAACATGCTACATGGTGTCTGATGGCCTTTAGTGACTGCAGAGTTATAGCATTTTCCCTCATAAAAATCCTCTCCCTTGCCAAAAGAGGTCCAGCTGGAGTTATGAAATCACTAAATGGACCCTGCTACAGTGAGGAAGTTTGGCCTTTCCAATCCCCTCCATCTGTTGCTCACACTGCACATCATAACCTGGTACACTGGAAATCATGCAGTGTCCATGTGGTACCCTCAGAAGGGCTCCCATATTCCCATAGAGACACGGGATCTGATATCATTTGTGGTCCTTGTGTGCTGCTTTGCAATTAGTAGGAAGTTCATCTTATTCAATTGTCATCAAGTTTTACTGAAGACTATGCATAAGATGTAGGCAGAAGAGCCAGAATTCCCCCCCTAACTGTGAAATATTGCCCCCCTGGAATTAGATTGCCTCCAAACAGACATAATCCCTTCTGGAGTACTTGGGAAGCAGTTAGTGGAGCTTGGATGTCACCATGAAAAAATCTTAGTTAATAATTCTTTTAATAGGAAATGTGTTCTGAATCTTCTGTGACTCTCTGACCACTAATGGCTTTCATGTTGCTCGCTGTGAAATTCATAGGCAGTTACGGGAATGGAGACAGATCTGATGGCTAATTGCTGCAAAAATCATCCTCCAAATGGTTGAAAACCAGAATTCCTCAGCTGAAATCCACAAATGTCTTCATGCAAATTAAAGAGAGCCCCCAGTGGCGCCTGTGTGATGAGGATTTTGGGATACTAGAGCAGTGTGGCGGGACTAGCAGAGACAGCATGGCTTTCCCATCACTTTAGAGTCCCTCAGATACATCTCCAAAGGCACGACTGGCTCTCCTGGCTATGGGGCATTTGCAGAGTTTGTTGGAGGGCTACCCTTAACCCTATTGTCTTTGGGGAACAACTGTGTCATGAATTGAGTGTAAGGGTGACATTTTTACGGGACTAGAGAGTAACTTAAGCTCCAGCTCCCTTTACCATTTGGAAATACCATTCTATGTACTAGTTTTCTAGCCTAGACTTGGCTGTGAGCCATATTTCACATCACTTGGATGGTTGGAATCAATCCCAGGAGTGTGTCGCTCCCCTGCTTACACCACGTTGGTGATGTGTCACACTACAGGGCAATGAGGGGGTGGCTGGGGCCGTGGCTACTGGACCTGTGTCCCAAATCCTCAGCTGAGACAACTAAAGTCAGAGTCTGGATAGCCCAGGAACAGCTGGTCCAACTCCCTGTTGAAAGACATCTTGAGGCTCTCCTGGTCGCCAGTGAACAAGGAGCCTGAACTAAGAGGTCCTTGGAGTTAGATTTGCATTCGACGGGGTGTTATCAGAGAGGGGTTTGATTTGGTCTAGTTCCTCACTTGTGTTACTTTTTGGGAGAACACTTCTTTTTGAAAGGTATTACAGAAAAGATATATATATTGATCTTTATATACATATATATACATGTTATATACATTACATATAAATTTAAAAAATATATAAAATTTGTAGATGACACCCTGGCTGGGTCTCAAGGGAGTGAAAAGAAAAATAGAAAATGAGAAAAGAACAGTGAAGAAAAGATGTCTCTGTGAATATGGGATAAGAAACCCAGAGAAATCACCGTGTGTCTTACAGTCTGGAAAAAAAATCAGGGTGAGAGAGTCAGCATTTTTTGTTATGATTTTACCAACACCTTGGACTAATGAAATGAGAGGGCTGTCCTAGTTGGCTTCGCTTGCACAAACCCATGACACTTGGATCTGTGATATTTGTGCTGACCTCTGTCAGCCACGTAAAGTGAGAATTTAGGGACTAGATCTGAGAAAAAGGGGATAAAAGAACATGTTAGCATTTTGGCTTTGATTGCAGCAGCCTGGCGCGGAGCTGAGACGGGGCTCCTGCATCGAGGCCCCTCCAGAGGGAGGACACAGAGAGGGCTGTGTTTGGTTCCATGCCGCTTAACATTTGTATTTATTTATGAACCACATTTAATTCTTTATTTATTCTTCATGTGAGCATGGATTTAAACCTGGGCTCCGGGCAGTCCTGTGTTTATTCACAGGGCTGCAAACGTTCAGACTTTAGGTCAGACAATAGGTTTTAACCCCAAATGACAGGGCCACCTCTAAGTCTGCTGCCGTAATGCTTGTCTACCCCTTTGGATGCTGAGGAGCTGCTAGTGGCTTGACTGACGGGATATTTACTCCCAAAAGCAACATCGAGGTCACTAAATTCATGCCCAGAGGCCAGAATCATTCTCTGGTCAGTTGTGGCTCCTGGAGAATGAGGTGCAGAGACCCAGATGCTGAAGGAGTGGCACTGAGCTGCTGTTTGTCAGCAGAAGGGAGCTGGTCATGTGGAATGGAGTTAATGGAACATATGCTTCCTTGGCCTCTGTTTAATTGTCCTTCTATTCTCAGCAACAAAACAGCCCCTGAGGGGCAGATGCCACCAAGTGTAGCAAGGGAATACTCCTGTGGATGCTCTGGCTTCTGCTCTGGGCTGGACAAAAAAGGCAGGAAACCAAAATACCCTGTCCCAGAACCATGTCCATGCCCTTGGCCCCATTCACACGCTACATGGAGCACAAAAGCAACAGGGAGCCAATGTGTCACCATTGTTCATTGTTACCAGCTTCAGATCTGAAGCAGTGAATGGGGAGCCAACATCCCACTCCAGCTTGCAGGAGCCATCCAGTTCCCTCTTTGTTTGTTGGCAAGCAGGGGGATAACAAAGGGAGCTGCTGAAATCCAGCAGCATTGCAAAATCTGCACATAATAGTCACGGAGTCAGTTGAAAAGGAGGAAAACAGGGTTTTATGAAGAAAAATTGCAGATCTTCAAGTTACTTCTGTTTCTCAGGATGGTACCACAGCCAAAGGTGAGTCCTGCAGGGGTTGTCACGGCTGCCCTGAATATTGCAGAAGAAAGACAAATACTGTGAAGATGTCAAAGGAAAAGGAAAAAGACAATCCCACCAGACAAACAGCCTGTCAGTGCATTCAGTAGCGAAAGGAAGACGGGGCAGGGATGAAAAAGGAACAGCCAGCAACTAAAGAAGTGGGGAAAAAGCTTGCAACACTTCCATTTTCCAAAACACAAAGCTTATGTAGACTCTAGTTTGTTTTTGTTTTAAAATCCCCTTCAGTGAAAGAAAAGATCTAGTGATTGAAAATGATGCTTTTGGACTGAATCTTTTGGGTTTGGGAAAACTGCTCTTTCAGTAACATAAGATATTCCAAAAGGCTGGAGGTGTTTGTGAGCAGAGCCGTTACTAGTGAAGGTGATTCTCAGATTAAACAGTTGTTTCTCCCTACTTTCACCTGCTCTGGGGACAGTGTGATGTCTCTTTTCCTTACAAACTCAACCACATGAACAGATGGCATATTTTGCTGTGATGGCCATCAACTGAGGCTCTTTCACATTAAGAAGGTGGTCAGCAGTAGATGACAGCTGAAACAACTTCTGATGATATGGTACCACATCCTTCAGTGTTAGTAGCCAGGAACTACAGAGGTGGCTTGGAGGAACTCTTTCTGGAGGACACAGTGCCCATTCCCTCTCCACAGAGAACCATAACCAAATGTTAGACTGTGAATGTCCCTTTTCCACCTGCAGGATTGATCGACAGGACATAAACACTACCTGTGGGGATGAGAACATCCACCAAGGCGTGCAGAAATATCACATTGCCTTCATTTCACTGCACTTCTGTCCCCCACCATCCTTTCAATCCAGACGCAACTCTTCATGCTGCTGTGAGAGGTTAATATTGCTGACAGGAATCAATAATGTTGGATGTGGAGCTCATTTCTTGGCAAATCGGTGCAAAGGAAGTAAACAGTGCCTGTTTGTTTTGACTTTCTTCCCTCGTTAAATCTGGTTTATTTTAGTAGATGGTCTTTTGATTTCATTAATTAAAATATGGCTGGATAGGGAATGAGAAGGAATACAAAGGACTTACAATTGATATATACAAGAGGGGAGGAATAGCCTTTGCATTCCTGTTGCCACTAAGGAAGTTGTAAGAGATAATGTAGATCTTCATCTCTTGGCTCTGTAGCTTTAGGGAGGAGATGCTGGTAATCTTAGCTCTCCGTGGTGCTTTGCTAGAATTTAGGGTTGAGATTCAAGGTCTTTGACAAAGATGGGTTAATTAATGATAAATAAAACATGCTGAAGATAAGATACAGCAAAATAAAGCAAACTAAAGCAAAAATATATATTCCAAAACAATTATTACAAAAGCATCCAGTATGTTTAGTGTGTCTCCTTTTTTGTTAGCAAAGCACTTGGGAATAGGAGGTTTTGTCTATTTATATTTCAGCAAATATTAATAAGCAATAGGACTATCAAAGTGTGGACTCTTTTCAAATTGTTTACACAGATTTTTCTAAATGTTTTCACCAAAATTTCTCCACTGCGCTCTTGCACTTTCAAGACAATCTTCTCAGCTCATACCCCACTTGCTATGCTGAAATGAGAAACAAGTAGCTGTGACCCTTGATGCTGAAATAGTAAATGTATTAAAAATTACAGCTTGAGAAAGACAAACTCTACTTCAAAATCAAGTTTTGGACCTCAAAATGATGGATGGTGGCCATAGGAAGGAATGTAAAAGGCAAGATGCACTGTTTCAGAATTTTGGAAAATGAAATACTTTGGAAGGGTCAAAGTATTTATTCAGAATTTTGCATACAAATTATTTTAACTTTCTTTGTTCTGTTTAGTCTCACAATTCACATGTATTTTAAAACAGATGCTAAATAACATTTTAAATTTTCTTTTGGGCTGAAAAACATGCCTCATTCAATCAGAATCTGTTCCTTTTTGGGCCAAATGCTTTCAGTTGACTCAGAATTGTTGCTGTGATGGGCCTAGGATATTGCAGGTGTGCAGGGAAAAAGCAAAGTAGTCTACATTTTGATTTGACTTGAACCAATCTTTTCCTTATTTTTCATGTTGCTGATGACAGGAAAACATGACATGATTCGCCCTGAGCCAAGCCTTGTGATCAAAACAGTGGTTCAGCCATTTACAGTCATTGGATTCTGAAGGAACTGGGCTGGTGGCTGCTAGGATACTGTGTTTCCATGCCTGAGCCCTGCACAGGCAGCCGGGTGAGGATACTGCACTGGCAAATCAGGGATTTCCCCAGGTAGTCTGGGTTGAAGACCAAACCCATTGGTTTTGGCTTCAACGTTGGAAACATTCAATTTTCTCCCCATATTCTCTGTTTTGTGCAATCCGTAGGAAAGTTTTATTTTTGGAAAGGAAACTGTTTCCTGCCCTCCCCAAATTTCCTGCAAAATACTAATTCTGCTTTTTACTGGCTTTCCTGGAGCACCGTTCTCAACAGGACTGGTCTTGGGCTTTCCTGAACTTGAGAAGAAACATTGTCAAGGGCTTATGTGCACCATGCAGCCAGCTCACCATGTGCTTCCATGACAAGAAAGAGTTTTTATGACTTCCACTGGCTTGGGAGTCATCTGAATTCTCAAATCTCATTTTTTCCCCCTACATGAAGCGACTGCTAGGCAACTTGGAGTATTTTTCCAACTCAAGGTTTCCTACTGGGTACCATTAAGTGGCAGGTAAAATGTGGTGATGGTTGGGTGATGCATAGCATGATGTTTTGTTTGCTACCTCACTGAGATAATTTATGTTTTGCTGGGACGTTCTGTGTAACTGAAGGTCTTAAACATGTGTTATAAATTGCTTGAAAATGAGAGGAAACTTAACTTTCCTTATAAAAAGACTAAAGACTGTAATTTATTACTGTAAACAAGAATGAGAAGACAAAAAATTCAATTAAAAAAGAAAATGTCAAGCTCTTTTTATTCAAAATTTGAAAGGACCTGGAGTCGATTGTTTCCTCCCGTGGAAGGTCTGGTTTCTATCAGCCAGGCAGAAAGGCTTTTGTTTCTAGCAGTCAAATCAACAGGCCAGCAAGAGTAGCTTTGAACTGCAATTTGTCTTTACGTATTTTGAAAATGTTCTTTCGATGTGTTTACATGTTGGCTGGGGCACTTTTGCTGCAGTCAGCTCTTTCTGGGACGATTAATCAAACGATCAAGTCTCTGATTAATCAAAGTCCCTCCTGACAACTCCTTTCTTTCAATCACCTGCTGAGTCTCTACTAAACCCAAACAAGCAAATGATTAAACTCTTTTTTTTAAAAAAAAAAAAAAGGGGAGGGAGAGGAATTAAAGAAAGAAATTACAAAAAAAAAAAAAAGGCAGTGTGTCTTGCAGATTTGGCACTTTCAGAGGTACATACCTCAAGGAGAGAGAGATCTTGGACTACATTTGTGATGCAAACTGGAACCTTTGGCTACCAAATGCAGGATGTGGTGTATCCTGTTCAAAGAGGCACATATTTTGCATGTTTGTGTTGGCTCCTCTCAATCAAAGCATGCTGTGATTCAGCTACACTAAAAATTAACAATCTATGTTATAGCCATGTATTACATTACGCCCCATTTTTGTAAAAAGTCTTTTCCAGAAAGACATCTTCTAAAGAGAGGGGAAGGTGGGTAACGAAAACCTTGCAAATGTTTTCATAAGAATTATTCAATGGCAATCAAATCATGCCACTTTAAAAGATCAGCTGAACTATCTGTAAATATTTTCTCATCTCTGCAGAGCGGTATAAACTCCTAATAAAATGCATCTGTCTCCATTTCTGCAGTAAATTGGAGGCGGATTTTTATGCCAATGGCTCTTCAATGTCACTGCAAATAGCATAGAAAAGGAAAGAGACTGCATTAGATCAGTTGATTGTGAATAGTGATGTCAAAAATCAAAGACTGAAATCTCCTGAGTGATGAGCAACATCGTGTGAGTCTGCTGGCAGCCTTGTTAAGGCTCTGAGTACTGTCTTCTTTTTGTCCTCTAGGATTTTAGGCTCCCTGTTAGAAACCATTCTTCACATCTTTTCTTCAGAGGGGTTTCATAAACCAGTGAGGTGCTATAGAGGTGACATCTAAATACAATTCACTTCCTTTACAGATAAAACCAAACTGAGCTCTTAAGGATCTGAATAACTCAACCATGCCCAAGATCCAAGGAGGAAGAGATGCCTGGGCTTTGCCAAGACTGGTCACACCCCAGGCTGCTCCTCTGACCAGGGAATCAAGTTGTTTCCTTCAACCTGCCTCTGAAAATTGGATTAGAGATCTGCCTGCTGTGTGTACACCTCTGGGTTAACTGACAGAGTAGGAACACAATGTAGTATATTTCAAAATCATTGATAAATCTCCAGATTTCCTCCAAGTTATCTGTATTCCTGATGTACAAATCCTTCTGTCAGCCTACTGTTTTGTTCCCCTGCCACACCTATTCTAACTCACTAATTACCCTTGTTGCATGCTGATGAGCTAAATATGTTTTTCCTTTCCCCAGGGTGGCAATTAAAATCCATGATTGCCTTTATTAGCTGAAGGGGCCTTAGGAAAAGACCTTGCCTAACACATCCAATGACATCTTCTTAGCATCTAATTTTCAGCTGGCATTTCCAAAGAAACCCCATTTTTTTTCAGGCAGAACTTTTTATTTCAGATAATGCAGTTTGCAGGCTTCATAAAACATCAGCATTGTGTTTCTTTTTTTGTGGACTTTAGAAAAAAGTCAACCAATGTTCATTCTTCCAATTGCAGGGGCCCCCTCAAAAACAACCACAAGCAAACATATTTTTCTCCCTGCTTGTATTTAACTTGTTCTGTTTTCAATAACCTGTGCCTGGCATCTTGGGTATTTATCACCATAGAGAGGACTGGACATGAAAAAAATAAAACAGCAGGGAAAAAAAAAAAAAAGACAGATCTTAGAGAAATTATATTCTGAGAAGTGAAATTGCATAAAGGATTCTCTCGGTTGTACTGGTGAAAGAAGCAATTGCCTGTTGAGCTGTGGATAACAGCAGAAGAGTACAATACCTAGTGTTTAAAAATAAAAAATCTCTTCTGAACTTGATAATGGAGAAGATTTCTGATGGTTGACAGACTCATGAAAACAGTTAAAGTTTTCTTCTACATGAATGTTTCTGGCTGTACACTTAAACCTTGATTTTAGCAAGAGATGAGGTCTCAGTCAACTACACTGAACTCGGAGAGAAAAAATGTGGAGAAAGAGATAGAGACATATAAACTAACACCACTAAGAACCAGCTACATTTAAAAATATTAAGCAGCCCTTTCTCATTTTGTACAGTTTAAATATTTAAACAAATGGTGAAAATTCATCTTATTCTTGGCACAGGTCTTATCCATTTTATTACTCACTATCTCCAAATATGCTGAGATGCCAAGTAATTTCCAGTTTTTATCAAATTTAAACTTTGGAGCATGACTTTGGGATATTATGTTCAAAAGTGCGTGGAGCTTTTGAAGCAGAATTTCCTTGGATTTAATATATCCCTTTCAGAACTTTGCCTTTAGATGGAAATTCATTCTGAGCCAGTAATATTATATGTTATTTCTAAAACTCTGAAGTTTATAAAGCACATTATGAAATTTAAGTCTTCAGTCCAGGTGGAATCACGAATTAGCATTGAGTTCTCTGTGAGCAGCAGGGCTGGTTGCCTTTTTTGTGCCTTTGCATCATTCTGGATAGACCATGTTTTATGGTATAAAACATCTGCAGAGTCATGACAGTCACTGAGGCAGTCACCCCCTTCCTGGGAAAGCAATCCTTCCTTGGCAGAGGAAAGATGCTTGTGCTGGAAGTATGGGAGAAAACTGACCGTGACCCAGGGATGTTTTCTCAGAAGCTTCATGCGTCATGTCTATCTGTAAATGAATAAAGGATGTCCTTCTGATGTGGTTGTTATCTGGACCACAGCAGTGGCACAACATTAATCACAGCAATAAGTGAAAAAGAGAAGATATAAAAGTACATTGGAGGTTTTTATAAACCATTAAGGTCACCATTCTTTATTTAGGAAATTTGCCATCTCAGATCCTCTGGCCAGTTCCATACTCACCCAAATTTATCTGATTCCGAAATACCAAATAGTTTAAATTAATCTCAACATGCTAAGACTGCACTGCTCCTATTGTTTTCCTGGACTCAGGACAATATGATGTTTCCTACAGTTTCTTTTGCAACACATTCATTCTTCAGAATATTTTTCTTGCCAGCTCTGAGCTTGATAAGGCTGTTGAACATAAGAACCTAAATCAAACTAACTCCATCCTGGGTAATAAGGACAGTGAGAGAAAAAAAAAGTCACAGTGGGAAGAATTAAGCTGTTAAAACTTCCTTTTTGTACCCATATTATATCAAAGAAGCAATGCTGAGGAATATCCTCTGAACTTCCAGAAATTAGAGCAGGTGCATGGTCACAGCTTGAGCCAACATGTGCCTGTCCACATGGACTTTTCTGGTTGTTAAAGCAGATGAGGGAGTCACTGGAGTGCAGGCATTGCCTACTGAGCAGCCTTCAGTAGCTCCATCACACCTTTTAAGTGTGTTTGCTCAACCTTGCTCCTCTGTATTTCAGGTGGGTCTTGCTTGCCAGAAGGAAAATTCTGTTTATGTAGCACGTTATGGAGGTGACATGCTCTTTGCCCCTGTTAGGAAAAGTTTGCTTTTCCCCCTGAATCTAAACCAAAAGTCACACTGGTTGAAATAATACAAATGCTCTTTTTATATGGGAAAATACATAGCAGGAGTCAGTCCCTTATCCAGGCCAATTGCAGGTAAAACTGGGGTACAAACTGGCACAGCGGGAAGGCAAGTGGGAATTTCAGCTAAACTGTGACCAATGGCCATTGTGCCATGGGACATCTGAGCTGCTGAGCCCCAGAGTATATTTTGATGCAGGAGATGAATTTCAGCAAAGCAAGGGTTCAGGTGTGACTGCTCAGAAGCAAAAGGCTTTTCAATAGTCAATGCTTTATGACTTACCTGACAGACAGATATTTGGCCTTAGTGCTTATTGGTACAAGAACAGCATGTTTCATACCTATTAGCTGCTTCTCCTTCCAGGAATTGACTTGTCCTGGAAGCTGTGCCAAGTGGTTTATATGCAAGCCCATCACTGATGGGCAGTTCATGCTGCCTGCTAAGCCACAGCTGAGTCCGACCTGCTTTATATTCAGTTTTCACACTAGAGAGAGTGAGCACCAGGATTTTGTGAGCCCAGAGCAAAAAAATTTAAACAATGGAACTGTTCAGTGCTGTTTCCTTTGGAGATGTTAGGCACTGATTAGATCTCTCTGCACAGCAGGTAGCTACCTAGCAGAGTGCTTAGCAAGAGCTGCCTCGTAGCGCCAGGGCGTCCGTGCAACGTGAAGGGATTTTTAATTCCATCTGTCACACACAACTTTCTGCAAGGCTTCCAAAAATCACATAACCCTGTGCCCAGTCCCGGCGCTGAGAGCGAAGTCCTTTTGTTTATTGTCTTTGGGCCTGGTGTGCCTGCAGCTGTGCTGGTGGCAGCACCAGCCCCTCTGACAGACCCCCTTGTTGGGATGAGTGGAGACTGGGATCTTCCCACGTCCTGACTTCATTCTTTTGAGTGGCAGTGGCAGAAGGTTGTAGGTGTCTCTTCCTTTTTCCTAATGTGTCCTCTAGGAACCTGGTGGTATGGCTATAGGGTGTGATGGGTTTTCCCCACCAAAGCAACCACTTGCCCTTCATTCCTGGACTGTCCATTGTGATGACATTTCTCATGGTCAAGGTCTTTCCTAAATCCCACAGACTGGTGGTTTCTGGGCATCAGAGAAGATTCCATACCAATTTTGAGAGGTTTCTTTTAATGTCTCAGACTGGTACCATCTTTTTTTTTGCTGCTGCACATCTATTGCTCCTCTATGCCATAACATCTGCATTGCAGCAATATGAGCGCTTTGGAATGGCAGAAGGCTGATAGGGAAGTGGAAAGGTGTGCATGACACTTGTGGACCTCTGGTCAGCCCCTTATTGAAGCAGCTGGACAAATTAAACATACATTACAAAAAAATCATAGCGTAAATCCATTTAGGGTCACATCTTTCCTTCAGTCATGATTGAAAATCTGGAGATGAGAGTACCTCTGAAGTCCATAAGTGCTATTACATGTGTGAAAACAGCTAAAGGGAAAAGACTCTCCTTCCTCCTGATGCAGCAGGCTCAGTTTGCTGGTCCTGCAGCACATGCACCCACAGTGAGCAGCTGGTGTGCGGCAGTGGGACACACACAGTGGAATGTCTCTGGCACAGGGGCCTTTTTCAGCTTATATTTTCCTAGAAGGCCATGCCAGGAGACATATTTGTGTTTATTGCCAGGGCTGGGAGTTGCCTACAGGTGCTAATTATTGACTGTTCCTCCTCCACAAGGGAGCCAGTGTGTGAGCCACCCTCCACCCGGCCTGGGAGTCACTATCACATTCCCGGCCCTTCCCTGCAGCTGGGAATGAGCTGTTTGGGTTGGACTTGGTGGCACAGATGGTGCCACCTGTGGCATCCTCTGCCAGCAGGAGCAGATCCCAGGCAGCTGCTGCCTCTCAGGGGGTCGTTCATGGCAAGGGGAAACCAAAGTGTATTTACACTTTGCACCAGACTCCCCAGGCTGACAAATACTTTTGGCTGCTCCAACACTCCCAGGTGTCCTCAGGGCTGATGGACTTGTAGACCACTGACGAGCCCTGCTCAACCCTGAATATGGCCCAGTCTTTCAAGTTTGGGAGCAAAAATCATTTAGCATCCTCTCAAAGAACAGAGCAGCCTGATTTTCAAGGTTCCGCAGTGCCTGCAGAGCAGCTTGTCTTAGGTATAACAGCATCTCCTGTCCCATGAGAGGCTCAGCAGAGAGGCTGAGCCCTCCCCAGAAGAACATTTGTTTTCTGCAGGGCATTTCTCTGCCAGCCTTGGTGATGGCAGGTTGATTTTACACAGAAGTGATGAAATCCAGAATGTAAACTGGGATTTTTCACTTCTGATGGCTATCAGATAAAGAAAAACAACTTTGGCTTTCTTTTGCTCTCTCTGTTCCAAAACAAGAAGCATTTATTACATATTTTTAATTAAGATTTAGGCTGATAAGCAAAATTACTGCCTCTCCCTGTACTGCCTTTGTTGAAAAGACAGCTGAACACAATTACTGAAGGAAAACTTTTGCCTTGATGATCTACCCTTCATTTTTAAACCATGGTCTTTCCTGATGTCCAATAAAATAGAATGTTAATCACAGCAGCCTAAAGGCTCAGGATGAGTTTCTCTGAGAGGTGGCCTTAGAGCAGGCAGAGATTGAGAAGAGTCCTGCAATGTGACTAAAATTGTTACATCCTAACTTTGTCAAATTTATATGAAAAAGAAAGTCATGGAGTCTTTGCACCTGAAGCTATAAAGTGACTTGTGCTCCCTTGAAACACAGCCAGGACTTGTTTGAAATTTGGTCCACCTCAGGGACCGTCATTTGAACTGAATAATAAAAGCCAAATTGAGGCAATTTCACTGCATGTCAGGGGTAGATGTGAAAGGTTCGTGTTGAGTCTTTTCATACATAAGGTGTGGGTTTTTCTACCCTTTAAAGGGGCTATATTGGTATGACCCTGGCCCCTGCCAGGAGATCCGCAGTCATGTGCCTGTGTCTAAAAAAAAGGCAAACCCAAGCATTTTCCAAAATTCTCTAATTTGCCGGATTTTTTTCTAGGTTCCTTTGGGAAGAGTAGTTGAGTTTAGTAGGAAATCTAAATTTGAAAGTTTGTTTAAAAAATGTCTAAGTGCTTTTTATTTTTAAACAATAATGTTCCTAAGAAATATTAAAAAGAAATACATATTTTTCTTTCTTGTTTATTTTTCATAATTTTTAGATCAACACCAGTCATTTTCATTAGTGCTCTATGACCCAGTTCATCACTAACATGCTGAAAATTAAACATACACTGAAGTACTTCACTAAATCAGGGATTGGAGCTCCTTAATGACAAGTACATGCATACTCTACTAGCCAGCTATAAGATTTTTTTGCATCTATTTATGTCCTTTTTCCTCCAATTCAGAGAATTATGCCAAGATGCATTTTGCACTGGTCTACCACACACTGAGATTTCCCCTGCTCTCAGCCCCCTGACAGAGAGCACTTTTGCTTTCATTTATTACCTTAATATAACTTTTTTCCTTCTGTGTTTCACAACACTGAGCAACTTCCCCCTGCTGCAATTGCCAGGGCAGGTTCACCATCACGGTGGAGGAATCCCAGGCATGTTTCACTAGCACACAGCCCCCTCCTGACCCATGGGCAGGCTTCAGGCAGTCACTCTCACCTCTTCCCTTAATTTTTTTTGGAGTAGAGCTGGGTAAAATCCAGTTTTTCCATCTCACAACGGCACTTTGTGATTGCAGGGTTGTTTTTCCCTCTCGATCTCGCTGTGAACCAATAGGTCTCATTTGAAATGAATGAGTGGGAGAGAGAAAGGAGGAGAACAAATACCTTACAGTCCCCTGGTGAGGGAAATATTCAGACTGCCAGCTCTCTAGGCTCAATTCCCAGCTCTAAAGTCTGTGCCTTTCACATCCCAGCTGGCCTCCCCACCCCAGGCCACAGGATGCTCTGGACTAGGGCAAGCACATACTCCCTTTCTGGTGCACGACCAAAAATTGCTCTTTTCCAAAGAAATGAGAGCAAACCCACCATGTTCCTCCAGTTTCCATCTCAATGCATTGGTATTTTTCCACCCCCAAAAGCATTTCATAAGAGATTTCCAGCCCATTCCCTTCTGTGACCTTTAAAACCATGTCAGTCACCGTAGTTGTTTTAGTAGCTGGTCCCATCAGAGTGGATTCAACTCTATAGATTCCAGTGGCACCTAATTTGTATGAATCAGTGTTTTCATGTGTATAGATACATGTAATGGCTTGAAAGACACTTATGTGCCTGATATTATTAAATCCAGTGGTCTTGTATTCCCTCAGATTTGGATAGTGGAGATATTATGAGAATACCAGTTCTTTCCTTATGGAAAAGTCTTACAGAATTTAATAAGAAAACAATAACCATTCCTAGGCCTTGGAGCTTTTTGAATAGGATTTAAAACCAAATTACATCACTGCAATTCTATAGAATGTCTTGAAAAGTCTTAGCAAGAGGGGATCATTCTCTATCAAATTTTAAAGATTACACAGCATTTCCATAGATTATTTCATTTCTCTCTAATTCTACTGGTTGTACTCCTATTAATTTCTGTGGGTTTTTCCCATATGGCAAGTATTATTTTAGCCATAAAAATACTCCCTGAGGCAAAACAGGCTATGAAAGACACACAGCCTCAGTTCAGCCCAATGAAATGGCATTAGCATCCAGCAAGGCTGTGAATCAGGTTTGCAAACTCATTTGTGTCCCTGCTCCATATATGTACTTGAGAGCTCCTTGCACAAGGCTGTGCAGCAATGGAAGGGTAGTTCCCTGCCCCATGGAGGACAAGGTCTTCAGTTTCATATCTGAGATGTTGGAGTTCCTGTGTGTGGTTTAGCAAGCGTTCCAGAGCCCATCACACCTAGCAGCATATTAAAGAGATTAATGGTGCGATCAATTAAAATGTTTTAAATCTTAATCACCTTTTTCTCCCAAATTGCCCCTGCTTTGTACCATCTCCCTACCCTGTCCCTCCCTGTGAGCTGCAGTCAGCAGTGTTTATGATGTGTTATGAGCCACCATGTGCTCTCCTCCTCCTGGCACAGTGGCTGGCCAGGGTTGGCCTCTGACATTTCATCTCCTTGGAGCTTCACCTGCTTTCCTATTGCTGTACTCACTCTCACTCAGTGGCAGCCCTCCATCCTCTCCAGTGCCCCATGGAAGCATATGAGGTTAAATAACATCCCTTGACCATTAGCCTTGGCCAGGACAGCCTGACCTATTCACTTATCAGAAGCTGATCTCCAAAGAGCTGTAATCAGCACAAATCAGGACTAAATCTTACAGGGTCATATGTCTTCCTTGTCCTTCGGGATACCAGGAGTGCGATTTCTTGCTTGCTGCTGATGAACTGTAGTGGGTGGGTGGGATGTCTTTCAGCTTTCACCTTACCATTGACCTTATGATTTATTTTGATTAACCTAAGCCTACTGAATTCCAACCCTTCTTGTACAGCCCTGTGCAACCTGCAGTGTAACCTCACGCCTAATTCAGTAAGCACACCGTAAGGCTTCGCTTACGTTCATTTTGCAGTGATTTATTTTTCTTCTCATACCCTTATGAAAGTGGACACCACCTGTGGATCGTGGGGTCAGACTTCACCTTCTGTTGCATGAGCTTAAGTAAGCAAATGTCTTTGAGGGAACTTCAAAGCAAAGGATAGAGAGAGGGACAGTTTCTTAGCCCTGTAACAAACAGCTTGGCATGGTGAGATTGAACCCTCGCACGAAGCTGAATGTGTGGGCTTCTTGGATATACCAGTGCGTAATATTAGCCCAAAAGAAAGCATGATTTGGGTGTAGACTGGTACAGCAGTATTTTTGCCAGGGGATTGATTTTAATTTCCAGAGATCTAGTCTGTAGTTTGTCATCTGAGATTTTAAAGTCATCCAGTGTGGAGAGTAGTATGTCTCACCCTGATTACATCGCACACAGAGTGGCCAGACCCTCTTTTTGAGGAAACGATACCATTTTCTTCCAGAAGAGCATCTGGTCCCTTGTACAGACCTTTTGAAGCCTGGCTAGAAATCATTTAACAGTGGGAACTTATTTCTATAACAGCACAAATAATTTACAGCAAGGCCTTTGCCATTATTATTCTGCTGCATTTCTTTGACATATAAAATTATTTTATATTGCATATTTTCCCATGCCCTTTCCCTGCTTACACTGTCTGCCTCAACTCGTTGCTAATGACGTTTGTTGACAAGCTCAGCGCATTTTGATAAGTCTTCTGCCAAAGTGTCTCTAATAAAAATAAGAAGAATGACAAGTGGAACAGTGCAAAAAGGATTCCAACAGCAACAACTGAAGGTTAAAGCAGCATAAAACAGGGGGAAAACATAACAGAAACAAAACACAGTGAGCCCAGTTTGCCTTTGTTAAGAATATTTAATGCTTAATTTTTTTATAGCCCCGGCTCTCAACCTATACACACAACTTAGATTCCCTTGTTTTGCAGTTGTAGGAATCTACCTTCAATTCCTGCTGGAGCAGGGGGAGCTCTGTGTATGTAGTTTGAACCTTCAGTCTTTAGCCTCATTGGGTTTTTGCCTTCTAAGAGTTGGAGCAAAGATGTGTCTCCTGTCCATGGAAATGTGATCGGAGGGAGCTGGTGGTTCACAGTCCCTCAGCACAACTTGTTTCTCTGCTGCCAAAGAGCAAAGATGCTGCAGTGGTGAGGTGAGGCAAATAGAATGGAGAATGTGTAGCCAAGCATTTGGGACATTTCCTGGCTTGGCATATGTAGCTCTGCACCAGCCAAGGGTCTTATGTGGACCTCTGCACAGCTGGGGAGAGGGAGTAGAAGCTGATCCAAGGGTAAATTCCCAAGGATGGCACCAGCTGTTCCCAGCATGGTGCTGAAACAGGGAGGAGGAACAATGCTCAGGCCTTTACTCCTCAGTCAATGTACCCCTTTCCTGCCTCCTCCACTGCCACTGCTTGTTTTTGGAAGATGCTGTGATTTTTCAGCTCTGTGCCTCTCCCTTTTCCAAATGAAAGAAGAAAGTCAGTCCTGAGTGAGTGACTTTGCCTCTGGGCTTCACCAAATGATGATGTCATAACTGTTAAAGGATGACCTCATAAGACACCTGGGCAATCAGGATGGTTGACTGGGGTTTGTGTCTTAGAGCTGTAGTCAAGGGAGAATAGATGTACGACTGAACTGGCAATGGATGCCCCAAAGGATGATTTCAGTGCAACCAGTAAATTCATCTCCTCATGTTAGACCTTGGTGCTGTCAGCTGGGATTGAGTGCAGGGGAAATCAGTGACAGAACCATTTCATACACACAAAATAGCCTGTTTGAAATTCTGGAGCTTTCTGCAGAATTTAATAAATCTTTTCAGCTGTTTCACAGAATGCCTTGACAACCTTTTCAAAGATGCAGGAAGGCTAAACAGCTTTAAAGCCCTTGGTCCAAGATCCGGCTTGAGCACAGCTGTGTCTAACCCCACCGTGAGAACCAGAAAGTGGCTGAATTCTCCATTTGTTAGTGCTGTGAAGGTCTTGGTTTGGCACTTCTCCACTGTGAAAAGTCCCTTTTTGAAGCAACCTCCACTTCAGCATCAAGGGCTGAAGTTACAGGTGTCCTGAGAGCAGTGAGCAGGCAGGCCAGATCAGGGGACAGCAGCAGCTGCAGGGAGGGGTGACCCCACTCTTATGTCCCTGGTGTTATCTACAGACCCTCCCTAATGCTGATAAAGGCTGAACCACCATTTGGAAACATAAAGTAGTGCCTTTTAGTCAGGAGCGAAGAATTAGGTGACAATCATATCTGGATTCCTCTCCTCATGTCACAGAAGATATTTTTAGTGGCCTTGAAGTCAGCTGGGGTTTCTGCAGAGGGGAGGACTCTGCCCTCTCCTGTAGGGTTTTTCCAACACTGCCCACATTAGTGCTGTAAAGAGTTCCATCTGCTTGTTCAATAAAGCACCAATGGGACTTTTTGAACTTATTAAAGAAAATTCAGTTTTTAAGGGGAATTTAGGTACCATTTTAATTTGAATTAAGCTCTTAAACTGTTGATCTGACACCAAGTTACCAGCTCCCATGGGGTCTGTATATGAAGCAGGTCATAGGGGTGTCTTAGTCTTATAATAAGGTACAGGTGAGTGGGTCTGAGGTACACGGGCATCATCTTGGAGAATACTGCAAAAGACCTGTAAAGTAAAATATTGTGGGGTTGGTGAACCCCTTGCTGTGTTTCCAGCCTTTCCATGGGACTATGGGAGTACAGGAGAGTGCTAAGCTGATCTCCCAAGAGGTGAGACCATCAAGGACTCAGACTGTGAGTCCTTCTTAACTGGATCTTATGCTCACTTGTCGATTACAACTAGCCTAGATTAAACACTGAAAACTAAATGCTATTGCTTGCAGGATATCTCCATTTTGGGAAGCCTCCTGTTGACACAGATCCATCAGCTCAGCACTGCCAATCTACTGATGCCTTAGAGTAAATGATGTCTTTTGGATACCCGTCCCCACAATGGAACTATCCTGTCCTATAGGAAGCCAATACTAGAAAGATATAGCTCATCCCAAACTCTTTTGGATGGTTTGGAATGGCTTTATAGTCTAAATATGCCTGGGGCCCCTAACCAGGAGTGCAGGCATCCATCAACTTGGAAGGTAACAAATCTCCATGTTTGGTGGATATAGTCATTGGCTGGCATTGTGGCACCACCACCTGACTTACCAGAATGGGTTTATGTCTGTTTTTCCTCCCCTGGACATTTGAAGGGATCTGATGACTAATCTCACTCAGGTCTCATCCCCACCTTGCAAATCCTACATTTCTCATCACCTGTAGCACCCCATGGATATTTCTTCTGCTTTGACTGGTGGCACTGTGCTCCTGCTGGCACAGGATCTCCACAGACCTCAAATCCCATGTTTGCAGCTGGAACATCTCTGTGCCTTGGGCTGATCCCAGCTCCAAGAAAAATCTGGCCTGGGCTGAGTGTGGCAGTGGGACTGTGCCATGATGTGTTGGGGCTTAGACTCCTCCACCCACCCCAAGTTCGATACAGTGCTTTCTCCTTTTTTCCCTTCAAAAGAGGTTGATTTAGTTGTTTTTCAAACCTATGCCAACTACCTTAATATTTAACCTGTGAAAACAGAATTAACAACAACAAAAAAAAGACTGAATTTCAAAAGTTTGAATCACAAAGCTTTCTTTTTTTCCATTTTATTTGAAACAGCTTTTTAAAAAGTCCTCTGAAAAATTCCGCTTTTCAATCCAAAGTTGTTGGTTTTTTTTTTTCCTGGAATATCCTTCAATTTTCCTAATACAACCAAGTATATCTCTCCTGCCTCCACTCTAAAAACAGTCTGTAAAGAAAATAACCTAATTTTGGGTTGAGCAGAGCCATCAATTCATCTTAACAGAATATGCTGCACACTTCTCAGTTCTCCAAAGAAAATCTTTTTTTCCCATCCTTCTTTTCCTTTTGTCCCACGGTTTTCCCCCTTTGTTCCATGAGGTCGACTTGAGACAATTCCTTCCCTCCCCAGTTTTCAATATTACACAAGTGGACCAGAAAAAACAGCCATTCAGCTGCTCCAACCACAATCTAAATAAGAATGAGAAGATATTTCAGCTGTTTCTCTTGGTTTCCATTTTTCTCAGTTTCTGGCTCAGTAGCTCCCAGAATCTATTACACTAATTGTTCTTTTCCAAAATCCAACTGTCAACAAAAGGCAGGGAACCAGCCTAACATTTTCAATTGAAATTTCCACTACTTTGGCTCATTTCTGGCTCTGATTTTCACAAACTTGTTTGTCCTCTGAGAAATTTGACATTTT
Organism: Manacus vitellinus; assembly: GCF_001715985.3. Taxonomy (NCBI): domain Eukaryota; kingdom Metazoa; phylum Chordata; class Aves; order Passeriformes; family Pipridae; genus Manacus; species Manacus vitellinus. The sequence continues at coordinate 7,776,618 of NW_021939546.1, read as the reverse complement.
GAGATATTTCTCAAACTTAAATTTGGTCACATAAACTCTTAATCAGACAAACATGAAATTCATTATCACAAGTGACATTTCATGGTGGGGCAGATACAAATGTCTCTCTTATTATACAGTTTCCAGCCCATGATGAGCTAATTAAAGAGTTCGTGTGAAACTATATGGAATCATTATGAGGTCAAGCCAATGGTGTGAACTCCTCAGTGCAAATCCAAATCCATGGGTTTCCAGAGCAACTTTTCTTTCACAAACATACTTAATTCCTGGCCAAAATGCCCCTTTTCCAGCCAAAATTTATCTTACAAATGCAATGCACATTGTCAAAGGGAATGCTTGGGCTTTGTTGAGGACAGTTGTTTGTCAATATGTTTTTCCAGTGTTCTCCTAATGGGAAAGGACTACCCCAGCAGCACTTAAACTGCTTGGTTGTGTCCAGGATGCCGAAACATGTGGTAGGAACAATAAACTAGTACAATGACATCTTTATGTTATGGACACTGAATTGTTTGAGAGTTATTGAGTAAAGTCTAGTCAGTGTTTATCTACATTTTGCATCACCCGCTGGCAGTGAATAGAATAAATCAGGTGCTTAAAATTAGGCACTTGCTTGAGGACTCTGTTAAAATATAGCCTAAATGCTACTGTAGATTGAGGAGGGACTTAAATTTTCCCTAATAGAGAGATGTGAGTGAGATATGGAAACCCCTTCTTGGATTTAACTCAGTGAGACCAAACTAAACCCAAGTGAAGCCCTTTTTAAATATTTTATTCCCTTTTCCCTTCAAATTTCTCTTTTTGTCTCTTTTCTCTCCTCCAGCCTGGAGGCTTTGATAAAATGGAACAAATAAGAAACCAGGGTAATTGTTTGCAGCGCTGGGGAACTTTTCTGTGACGTGTCCCAGAGCCTCTGCTGCGAGGCAGTGGGATCCAGGCGCTGGCAGCTGGTTTCACTTTAGAGCCATGTATGAGGCTCGCAGCTAATGCAGTTGTTATACATTTACAAACCTCTATCACTCTGGGGCTCTGTCTTGACACCCGCCTGATTTTGCTCCCAGTTTGTTGAGTTCTGCTTTGGTTTTCTTTTTTTTTTTTCCTTCCCTCCCCCCACCCCCAATTTTTTTTCTTTCCTCCTTTCGTTTGCAAAATGAGTAAACATGTTTTCACAAGCGGGAATAAGGCCCTGGACACTCCTGACTGCTGCTCTCTCTGTGCTACCACTCCTTCATGTGTATAAATTTAGCAGGGGGTCCAGGAGCTAAAATGGGAAGCACATGGTTTTGTGACTTTACAATTGAAATAAAGAAATCTAATATGACAGAAGAAACATGTTGTTTATGGAACTACCATTTTCTGTGAAGGACATAGCTACCAAATTGTAATTAAAACTACCATAATGACCTCAAAGTTTCATTTGTTGGGCTGGGAGAAAGGAAAATACAGATATTTTCAGTGGGTTCTGCTGAAACAATTTATCAAGACCCACAGCTGGTTTTAATGTGCTGATGAGCTGGGAAAACAGTCAAAATTGTACTCCAGTCAAGTGACTGTGTAATATCTGAGGGCAGAACCAGACCAGAATCTCTGTCATTTTATTTAATCTAATGAATAGTGTTTTGTAACTGAAAAACATAATTGCTCTGCACATATGTTACATGCACATTTTACTAATAACATCCATAGTGCCACCAGTGGAATGAATGAAAACACTTTTAGGCTGATTCATTTAACTCTTTTAATTTTTTTAAAGACTTCTTTGGAATAAACCAAATATTTGGTATGGAAATCTTCAGCAACATTTATGCAAGCTATAGGAAGGAAACTTGTGTTCCTTAAAATAAAAATAATGGCACTTTTTGCAGGAAAAGACATTTTAACAAAATTATTTTCTAGTTTTTAAAGTATATTTTAGATTTTTCACTAGAGTTGCCTTTGAAGGCGAAGACACAAAAACAATCGACTTTAATTTTAGCACATAAAATTAATGATTGCTGGAGTTGGCAGGCTGTCTGGAAAACCAGGACTCTTCTGGCATTTTCATTTGGAAAAGCTTCAAAGCTACTGCCTGTGTTTGACATTAGAAGTAAGAGCTGAAGAGTGAGGGAGAAAAAAGGAAAATGCCTCCCAAATATCAGGTGCAAAGCAAATTTCACAGGACAGAAAACCCCATGCTGTGCTTGCAGTCTCAGACTTGGGGACATCAGTTAAAGCAAATCTTTTTGCAAATCTTTAAGTCATATTTGGTTGGTTGTTCATTTGTTGAGGTTTTGTTTGGGTTTGTTTTATCGTCGTTGATGTTGTTGTGGGTTTTTTTCTTTAGCATTTATATGGGTAAGCAAACAAGGGAATGGTTTGGGGGGAGCAGTAGAAGAAGCCATATAATAATTCATGATAAATCAGTAGCTGTACGTACCCTAGAAGAACTACATACACATGACCAACTCGTGTTATGAAGACACTGTTTGATTTGGCCAAATTTGCTTAAAAATCTGAAATCTGCTCCTTCCCTGAAGAGCCTCATATTTTATCACCTACCTTACAACCAAAACTAGCAGCCCAAGCATTTCATTGAATTTTTTGTTTTCCCAGTAAAATAAAGCAAAATTTTCTGGGGACCAAAGGACAAAAAGATTACCTGCTTTATACCTTCATTAGTGGAAAATTAAATTTTCCCTCTGCTCTGAGGAGCCAGCAGGGTGAGGGGTTGGTGATGGAAGACAGCTGCAAACAAATGTGTTGAGTGAATTAATGTTCTGTGTGACGGTGGAAAAAGAGTTCAACTCTGCAGGACGGGTTTGGTTATCATGTGGGGTGAGTGAGACTGAGAGGGGGACTGTAGAGACTGCAAGTTCAGCTGCAAACTGTGCATTAGTACTTAAAAAAAGAAGGAAAGGATGTCACGAGAGAGAGGAAAAAACGGAAGAAAATATGCATTTGGAGCAGCAAAACTGGCAAAATATGAGTTCCTGTAAGTTGGATTCTTGTTTTCTCAAGTGGATTTGGCTTCAAAAGTAATTAGCCTCTTGTCATATGCTCAGGCAGTCATGCCAAACAGTTCAACAACACATTATTTTTGTCATTGCACAAAAGGTAATATTGAGCCCAGAATAACTGCTTCCATTTATGACTTTGGCTTTTGGCCTAGGCTCAAAGGAAGTGAAAAAAAAATTATATCCTTTTCTGAAGGTCTTGGGGTACTTGAGTCTCAGATGTTGGTGTACAAGAAAGTTTACCAGGGTCTCCGTGTCAATAGTAAAGCCAGAACTCTGATAGCTTTGTTTGGGTGGTTTGGTTGTTCACTGGGGAGAAAACCCAGTGGAGAAGCCATGTGGGATCAGGAAAAGAGGCCACAGTGATTCCTTAGTCCTACCAAAGCCATTTCTAAGGTGTCAGCAACTTCAGGAGGAAGAGGAAGATGCGGTAGCCAAGATTTGTGCACGCTACCACCCTTCCAGGTCTGAGCATTACTCAACTACCCATTGAGGCACAGTCTCAGGAATGTTCCTTTAACATCCCAGGAAAATATTTTGGTCCCTTAATGCGTTTGCACAACACATCAAGAAAGGTGACAGAGTTCCTTCTTGCTAAAAGAAATTAGCATTTAACCTGAATATTGATTAAGCCAACAAATCATGCTGACCAGAGTGTAATAATCAAAGAGGTACCCAGAGGGATAGATTCTAGATAAAAGAGGGCTTTTGCTTGCAGAGGAATGGAGAGCACACTAAGGCTGGATGTATATGTGGAAATGGATTTAATAAACATCTACTGAGCCTCCCTCCTACTTCCCTGACTGTAAATATCCAGTGTGGTATTTTAATCTTGATGTTTTTAATAATACAAGAATATTATTAATAATTCCATTTTGGAATATTTCTGCTTAGTCAGTTCCAGGGCAACAGTTAAACTTGACACAACAGTGTTTGGTTTAAACTGTGTGGACTGTGCCAGTCTATGGGGGTGATTCATTTGCTGGTTAATTAACAAATGTCTAATGTAAATTTAACATTCATTTTGACTTACATTCCTGCAACCCAAACTTCTTTTTGATTGGGGTAGCTGCAAGTGGAAGCCAAATATTTTCATTGGTGGAGCCAAGGGCATGGCATATGCTACTCGTTTAGATTTCCATTTCCTTTGCATCTTTTCAGAGGCTGAAAGTCAGGCGTTAACATTTCCAAATACAAAGTCATTTTTGTGTGAAAATTTGCAAATAAACCCCCAAGATTTTGTAGTACTACTAAAAACCAAGATCTTTCATTTGCAAGAAGAATGTGCCCGATGAGGTTTCCCCTGCTCCTCCTTCCCAAATTCCTGGTAAGTACATAACTACCCAATGGCTTTAGGAGGCTGTTGTGTCTTTCCTGTGCTGAGCATCCCTCAGCTGACTGTGAGCTGGAGAACCAAGCCAAGCCATTGCTCAACAGAGAGGGGCTTTGGCTCTTAGTCACCTCTCTGTTTCAGCAAATGTCCCCATTCTTCCAGATGGTGCTCCACTTTTTTTTCAGGCATTAATGTTTCTGGAACACAGCAACACTGTGACATAAACAGGATCATAGCTTTCCTGAAGGCCCACGTAAGAAGATAAACAACTTAATCCTGGAGAGAGACAACAGGCTCCTGCAGCTGACCAGGAATATGCTCACCAAGGGCTACATTGCTGGGAAATGCTGGTAAATGATGGCAAATGGAAAGTGAGACACTTTGGAGTGTTTGAAGGAGTGACACTGAGGTTTGGGGCTCACATAACACAGAGCAGAAACAGTGGGGGCTTGAGTGACTCCAGTCACTGGGATGTGCACCACGAGCCTTGTCTGCTGCTCAGGGAGCAGCTTCTGGCTGTTTGCCTTTGCTTTTGGAAGGTTCCCTGGGTGGGCAGAACAGCACAGCTCTGTAGGAAGGGAACATGTCCACAATTACTAGTGTTTCCTGGCAAGCCCTGACACAGGTTTAAATGGCCACAGGAGGTATTCAGAGGTGACAAACCCAGCCACATGCAGAGCCCGTGTGAGACCATGTGTGGGAAACATGCACCTCTAGAAGAGTCTTCCATCTTCTAATACCTCCCCCATATCACTGGGTTGGATTCCCAGGGCTAAATGATGTGGATTTCTGGCCTGGACATCCACCCCATATGTTGCAGCAGAAGCTTCTTCAGGTTTAATGATGGGAAAGCCCATCATTAGCATCCATAACTTCATTTTTTAATTTGTTTTTATAAGGGAAGGATTGCAATTTTATGGAACGTTTTGACATTCATGTCCTATTCCAACTGGCTAGCTCTTTCTGTCTCCCTTGTGGGGAAATACTTTCTTAAAGGAGCTGTATTTTGGGAAGCCTGTCCCAGGAAGCATGAGACAAGGAGCTCAGATCTCTCAGTGGTAATTCTGCCCCTTCTGCTGTTTCTCATTGCAAGTTTGGAAAGGTGACATAGACCCTTTTCCTCAGTTTCCAGCTCAGTGAGGCAGAGTAAAGGCTGCTGAAGCCCATCAGGGGCTGCTGTGAAGCGCAATTAAGTCACGTTCCTCAACAGCATGGAAATCACCTGATGAAAGCCATATGCTGATGTTGGGCTCATCTAACACAGGTTTGATTTCAAGATTATTTGGAAATGACCCAGTGGAGAGAGAGAAGGCTTGTGAGGACTCTTGAGAAATGCCTGCACAGGATCAACCATCATCCTTTTTCACCAGGAGAGAGATCCAGGCATATCTGAGGGGATTTATTATAGAAATTGCTTTGTAATGTCTTGATAACATCATTCCGGTGTGATTTCCAGCACCTCCTCGCTACAGCTCTGGTTCAATGAGATGCAGAGATACTCTGAAAATGTTGGGGGTTTTATTCTATTTTGAAATCTCTTGGTGATGTAAATGCACTTTTCACTTAGTTTTGTTGAAGGTTTGGGCCAGGTTATGAGTTGAGCTTGGAAAATCCATGTTTTGCTCTGAATTTTACAGCTCAGTCCTGTTGTTGGAACACGCTGGAAGAGGGTACAAAATATTCACAGGGGCTCTCTCGTGAGGGATGCAGAGCCATGAAACACTACCTTGTTTTGTCAGCCAGCAAGGGAGCTGTACTCTACCTGTGTGTATTTTTGTTTGGGCTGGAGGTATACATAAAATATTTCTGCCCCTGTCGCTCGTTCATCCACCTTGGTGAGCCTGGAGCTGAGCAAACACAAGCAACAATTTCTTTTTGCAGCTTCCAAAAACAGAGTGCCCTTTTCAGATGAAAAATTCATGCCATCATTAGTGTTGAATGGTGTCTCCTTGACTCCTGTGCTCCCTTATGGCACAGGGAAACCTATATAAAGAAATTTGGCTGGCTCTTGAAAAGCATAAATGAGAGGAACTGGCTGCAGGGAGAAGTTTCTGAGTCCCGTTAGGGTTTGAGGAGGAGTTCAAACACTTCGTTCTTCAGCTGCTGGAGATAAAAGGCCTGGTACATTCAATTCCCACTTTCTGCTGCTGCCAATAAGCAGGGGGGCTTCTTCCTCAGCCTCTTACCACCACAGAAATAACAGAGATAAAGCAAGCAAAATAAATAAATGCTTTGTGGCTAGAATAGATAATAATTTCACCAGTTGAATATTAAAATATCAAAGCTGAAGGAAAGGGTATATAATTATGGCCCTTTGAAGTTCAATAAAGGTCTGTTTCACCAACATGGTAGCTAGTATTTCAAATGCAAAGACAGAATGATAATACTGCACTGGCATTTCTGATCCACCGAGAATACATTTGGAGGAGAAGGAAGTCCTTTAAGACAGAAGCCATTTAGACTGTGGCTGATTAATTATCCTACCCTAAAATGATCCATCCCTGACGGGAGAATGTTGTTCAGCATCATTTCTCTCCATTTTACTCCTTCCATATTTCTGATTTGTTTTAAGAATGATTGTTTGGCCCAGTAAGTACAGGGGATATAAAACATTAAAATTAAGGGACTCATGTTCTTAGTTATACTGGAAATATCCCCAGATAAAATAAAAGATCTAAATTCTCCAGTCCAATAAACAGCAGCTGAACTTTATCTGTTTCATCTTACTTTTTAATCCAGGACCAGAGTTAAATACCTCAGCAACATTTCTGGGTGATGCAAATTTTTGACTCCACCCTATTGCAGGTAGAGAAAAGTCAGCCTTGAGACATCTTACACCGGTCATAAGGTTCAGAAAAAGCTTACATGTAGACGAATCACCTTCTTTTTCCTAGACCCACACATCTGCTGCCTGCCAGGCTTGTGGGAGCTGCAGTGGTGATGGCTTCAGCTGTTTCCCACACCATGTTTCCTAGGATGCAGAACAGCACCTGGCACATAATTGAAGATGAGCCCCAGCTCCTGCAAAGGCTGGAGAGGAAGATTTTGGGCTCCTAAAAGCATTATGTCAGCTTGGGTAAGGAGAGCTTTTGGAGGGATGTTTTAAGATATACATCAAGGTATGCTTTTAAATTTTTTTATTTTTATTTTTCGTAATTGTAAAGAAAAATGTTTCACTGTGATCACAGTGAACTAAAAAAAAAAGTCCTTTGCTGAGGATATAGTAGGCTGAAAGAAAAGCTGCTTAAATCAACTGAAGGTTTATGAGTGCCCGCAGTGTTTATACCATGTGGTTCTTGTGCTCAGAAGGAGTTTACTACATTAAGGTTATTATATTTTTTAATAGACTGTCGTCACATTTGGGTACATTTTCCATTTCAAATTACCATGCAGGCCAGTTTTGTGGTTGGGAAAGACAAGCAAGAGCCCTCAGCTACATGTCAATGGAAGAGGAGCTTTTATTTGAGGGTAGGGATGTTGAATGACCCTACAGCTTCCTGTTAGTGTTTTAATAGCAGGACTTTCCCACCTGGCTTTGGCTAGAAAGTTAAACTTGTATGCTCGTGTGGAGACCTAGTAAAAGTGTGAGAAGAGTGTCTGTATCCGATTTCCTAGGTAAAGTATGTTACAGAGCTTTTTGGTTCAAAGTGGCAATCAGCCTGTGGGGAAGAAATGGTCTTTTTCAGCATACTTCACACTCATGGGAGGTCTTGCACATGATGTTTCAAACTTCACGGTGCAATATAAAAGAAAGTTTCTGAATGAGGCAGTTTATTTTGCTTTCCAGTGTGCACACTCAGTGGTGTGCAGGACATCTAAGGGTTATGTGGTGATTGGAAGAGGCCAACTAAACAGTTGTTTCTTGGTTGGCTACATAGAGTAAGAGAGTTTTCCAGCATGTCCCACACCTGCTGGTTTGTCTGGACCCAGCTTGAACACGAGTGCAGGAAGGTGATGTCCGTGGCCAAGCCTCTCAGCATTGTGTGGCTTGGGGGAGCTGGGGGCTGAGGGCAGCCTTTTTGCCAAGTGTTTTACAGTGGCAAAACATAATCCCTCAGATTAGTTCCAGTTCTCATTTGGCCTAGTTTCATATCAGTACTCTGGGTGCACAATGGAAGTGTTGTCTCAGCAAAAAGAGGGAGCTTTGGAAAAGACACAGATAGGTTTCTCACAGAACAGTGTCCATGGGGACATGTCCCCTGTTTGTCTGATGCTGATCCAGGTGTGTTTGTACTGCACAATGTGGATATCCTTTCTGTCCTGTTCAAATAGTGAGCAGTTTGCAGGTTTGGAAACAGGTCTCTCTTGTTATGCTCTTCAGTGCAGGCCCTTGATGTGACCAAGCCTCTGGGCACCACACTAAAATCAGTGTAAAATAAGTGTCTGAATTCACTGCATCTAAAAAACCATGTTGGGATGGGGTTTTGAGCTACCTGTTCTAGTGGAAGGTATTCCTACCAATGGCAGTGGGGTTGGAATGAGATGGTCTTTAATACCCCTTTCAACCCAAACCATTCTGTGATTCTATGACTCTTGCAAAGCCCTTGCTCTCATCCAAATTCAGTGATGGTTTGAAGATTATGAATATCGTATTATATGTCAGAGTGAACTTCCTGGGTTTCAGAACTACACTTTAACCAAAAAGGTTCCATTTGAGCTTGGGTTTCTTTTGCACGTTGGTTTTCTGTCTGGAGGAGGGTTGGGAATGTGTGAATGAGCATTATTCCTTACTTGGATTCTCCTGTGCATCCAATGCTGCTGAATTTGAGGGATCCTCTGGAGTGGTCTTTGATGGAGATGACAAATGGTGTCACCCCAGTTTTGAGGCTGGCATGGGCTGACCCTGGCAGCCTCCTTTCTTTGCATCGCCCTGCACGAGTAATTTCTATCCATCAAGGATGCGACATGCGTGGGCATGTGGGTCCTGTAGGAGAGCCTCCTGATCCCCACATTCTGGTCTTGTCAGCCCTGACCATCCTTTAGGGGTTTTTACAGAAGACAAAGAATTCGTTCAGGAAATACTGCAAATCAAATGCCAAATTATTGTAATGAAACCTAAATGAAACCATAATATAAAAGAAATAGCAAACAAGGATTTCCTCTCTTCTATGGTAAAACTGGCAATTTAGATTTAAAAAGTCGAAATCAGTGTGTGATACACAGTTCAAAGGAGAGTCAGAGTGTTCTGGTTCTGCCAGAGACATTCAGCTGCAAATTTAGCCCTGTAGGCTTTTCTCTGCATGTAGACCTTTTTTTTTGATCTGTCAGCTGCTTCTACTAAACCACTTTAAATTAAGTCTTGGTCAATGTCAGAGTTGAGATCTGTTTTATAGGGATGTATTTGTGGAAGAGCATCCAAATACCTGCCTCTGAACTTGTCAGTTATAACTATATTCTCAGCAGACATTGAAAGCCATAAACCTCATGCTGAGGGCTTTGAATATCACTTAAGAGCTTAAGCCATGTTCTTGGAATGAGTTTCTGAGAAAAACCCGGAGGGACTCAGCAGCAGGCAGGAGGAACTGGAGCTCTCCTTCCTTTCTTCTAGCTAGGGGGAAGGAATCCCCATGGATATCAATGGCAAAGCCTTTTCCAAACAGGATAGCACTTACCTTGCAGGAAAACTCCAGAAAATACTGGAAAGCAAAATGTTGTCTCATGCTAAGATCAGTATGATGTCGTGAGAGGTGGGATGGGTTGGAGAAGCACTTTCTGCATGTTAAAGCAGCTTGTTAAAACCGAACTAATTGCTTGGTCCTCAAATTATCTGATAGCTGATTGTCCTTCAACTGGCTCTGATCCCTTTCTGACACCACAGACAAGAGCAAGCGTGCAGCTCTGATTTAGAAATGTCAATGTGGTTTAGGTTAGGGAGTGTTTGTAATAATTATGAATTGCCTTCATGGTTTGTTTGCTTTCCATAGCAATTGCGAGAAGACAGCAGCTGACAGCTGTGGAAATTTCTTGTGTTGTTCCCCTCGTATAGAACAACATGGATCTAATTAGCATGTGCCAGCAGCACCGCATTATTAAATTTATAATAATTAGAAAGCTATTTGCACCTGTGCTAATGTAACACTGTTTATTCCAAAGTGTGTTAAAGCATTAAGCGTTTCAAGTCTCTAATGACACTGGCTTTACAAAAGGCGGAACTGTGGTAAGAGGCAGAGGCTTTCCCAGATGCACAAAAAATACTCAGGATCACTATATTAAATAACTTTAAAAAAAAAAATGCATGGAGAGGGAATCAGAGTTATTGAAAATAAAGCACAGACTGTCTGGGCTATGAAAAGATTCTGCTAATGCTGTGCAAGACAAACACTGGGATTTTTAACAGATCAGCCAAGAGATTTGCTCTCAAAAAATCCTTTACAGACCTACTAGGATTCCTTTTGCCCCTTAGGCAATAGTGGAATAGAGATGTTTATTGAATTGCTATGCTGTGTTAGGCTTGGCTGTTGTGTAGTGATTATGGTTGATATTTTTTGAGGAAGTAGATAGACCATAAAGAAATACATTGGAGTCTAAACTATACCGCACCCACGCAAAATATTTGCTGTGGTCAAATTTGAAACGTGACTCTTAAATATAATTTCTGTTTATTTTTGGCATTGTTGATGGTAGGAGACAACAACATCCCTCCTTGAAGATTGTGTACCGTTCCTGGAAACACAAAGGAAATAAACTTTTACCAGGGTGACACAGTTTATTATTATTACTCCTAGTTATTTATTTTTTTTTAGTGGGATAGAGAAGGCCAACTGGGGTCAAACTCTCTGTGTGAGGCATCTTATAGGAAAAGATAGTCCCTGCCTCAGAAACAATTGCAGTTCAATGAATGCTTGGGTTCAGCAAAGTGTTTAAGCATGGATTTAATTGTAACCACATGCATGAATCCCTTTGATGCTGCATCATATCAGAAGCTGTGATACAAGTCAACAATCGTGTGTATCAAGCAATCATATGGACCATGAATAGAGAGGGGAGTAAGGAGCTGAGAGGACATGTATTACACAGGCCAAACAGATAAAAGATTATGCCCTTTTTCCTTGTTGCTATACACAGATCTCTGCTTTGTCTGCGAGGAGGCAGGAGATCACTAGATTAGAAATAGAGCACACAATCCAATTAGACCTCTTGCTCCCCTTGAAAGCATCTTAAATACTATCCCATGGTGGACAAAGGAAGTTGACATGCAGATGTGGATGGTGATGTGATCAGGGCTGCAGACTGACAGCACCTTGTCCATGTGAAAGTGTTGGTGCAACTGGTGTTGTCGTTCTTAATCTCCAAAGTAAAGGTGACGGTTGAGTGTGACATCTAATGCTCCAGCAGAGGTGCAAGTGCTCCACAGGTCAGCATCTCCAGCCAGCTTGAGTTTGTAACAGTGACAGCAGATTACTGGTACTCTCTTGTTCACCAGCTTTGAGTGTATTCTGTTAAAAGGGACAACTTGCATACATGAATCTCCTCCAGCCACTTCTGAGGTGGTGAACAGCAGAGTAGCCATCTGGCACTTCCGTGCACCAAGCAGAACTAGAACAGATTGCAAACATCTTCCGCTCGTGGATCTGAGTTTTGCAACTGTCTGTGTTTGCCTGTGATGTAAGATTTTGCTGGGAGAAAGTTATTCCAATCTTGTGTGTTTTGTAACAGATATTGCTGTGCTCATAAATCACTGCTGAGTGACTGGCTGATCATTTTAGATGGAGTTGCTGCTACTGCTCACAGTGCATACAGTAGTACCTGAGCCGTGCTGAAGGTTGGCCAAAGCCTCTAAGGCATCTGCCCATCGTTGCTGAATCATCACTTTGAATTCCTTTTTCCTTTCCTGCCTTTCTCATTGTAGGAAGGCTGGAGGAAATGTTGACTTTTGCAGAAGTTATTTGTCCTTTGTGAACCCTCTTTGAAGGAGCTGATGTGTTTTACTACATGCTCAACGAAACATCAACACAGTGCCATCAAAGGGACAAGTTCTGCCCTCGAATGAGTGAGTGGGCAAGAAACTATGAGCTCTGCACATGTGTCTGATAGCCTTATGTGTCTGATAGCCTTATGCGTCTCATCTGCACAGCATTGAACTCAGAGGCGTACATCTACAAGCTCAGTGCTGAGAATCTGTCCTGCAATATTTATGGCTGTTGTTTAACTTTAATCTCAGCCATTCATTTGCTTCCTGCTTCTCATATAATTAGAACATATTAAACAGGAGCCAACCACAAGAAATATAAAAGGTTAACGCAGTTAGGAAATGTCAGTGGAATGAATACAGCTCACTAACTCACGGGTTCTTTCCATAAATATTTCCACCAGCCAAAATATTGACTTTAACCTTTTCCATCTCTTGCATGTAAAGCTTTGTATTCCCTTGTCACAGCAACAAATACCTCAGAGCGTGGGGATGGTGCTCGGCACAGGGCAAGTGGTTGCAGTGTGCTGGTTATGGTATTAATTAAGTGGCAGAGTCAGATTTCATGATGGTAAGGCACACCCAGAGATGGAAAACTGGGAAGTAATGAAAAAGAGCAACATATTACAGTGGGGATCACAGAAAATTGTTTAGGACAACAGTTTGGAGCTGATCCAGCAAATATCTAACCCCAAAATGTTTTGCTGTGAGTAGCACAAATGTTTGGATGTTTGGATTGAGAGAAGTCCTAGGTCAGTGTCCTCTGCTGCTGCAGAAGTCCACATCTTGGATATTTTTTCATAAATTGGTCAAGACCCATCTTAAAAGCTGTTTATGTTCTCTTAACTCCAATTTCCAGAGTGGAAGATGGTTCCATCACCTCCTGACTCTACTGACGCAAAATCTTTTTGGTTCTGTTGTCTCAGGGTTCCTGAGCGCTCTGGCTGAGCTGGTCTGAACATGTCATGGAGGGCGTGACAGACATGATTTACTGTGGACCTCCCATGGTCTGAGCTTCATTCAAGAAATCGACAGCTCCTACCTGTATCTGTTTCATGCTGAAATTTCCTCTCTGCCCAGACTTGCTCAGGATGCTGAATGAAAGGGGACTCACTACTGTTTTTCTTGAATCCCTACCAAACTCCTGCCTGTTTGAGAATTAGAGATAAATCTTTCTGTGGGTGTGTAGTACTAAACCTGAGCAGCTACACTCAGGGTTAACTGTCCCCTGGGTTTTTCATGTGTGCGTGGGGCATGGCTGCCTGTGCAAAACATGTTATTCCCTTAATCTGCTTCCCTGTGTGCTACCTGTGGTTTCAGCTGATAAGTGTTCTGGGTGTTTTCCTCTGGACCATCTCATAAAACCAGCATGTGCTGTTAAGAAAGCAGTGGGCTGCATCTCAGAAATTAAATCAGTCCTTTAAACCACTAAGGAATGGAATGCAATTTTCTCCATGCAGTGTTCTTTGATAGATTTTTGTATCTCACAGCCTGCTGGGATGCCTGCACATGCTAGAAACAGGTGCAAGGGGTATTTGTGTTAGAAGGTACAAACAATAAATCATAGCATCACAGAATGGTTTGGGTTGGAAGGGTCCTTAAAAACCATCTTGTTTCAACTCCCTGCCATGGGCAGGGACACCTTCCACCACATCATGTTGCTCAAAGCCTCATCCAACTTGACCTTGAACACTTCCAGGAATGGGGCAGCCACAGCTTCTCTGGGCAACCTGTGCCAGGGTCTCATCACCCTCACAGGGGACAATTACTTCCTAATATCCCATCTAACCCTGCCCTATGTCAGTTTGAAGACATTCACCTTGTCTTGTCACTCCATGCCCTTGTCCAAAGTCCCTCTCCAGCTCTCCTGGACCCCCTTTAGGCACTGGAAAGGGCTCTAAGGCTCCCTGGAGCCTTTTTTCTCCAGGCTAAACAGTCCCAGCTCTCTCAGCCTGTCTCCATAACAGAGGTGCTCCAGCCCTCTGAGCATTTTAAATTCATATTACACTACATGTGCTCTCATGAAACTCAAAAGTGCCTTCCAGGATTCCCTGTGCTAAGGAGTGGGTAGTGTCTGAAAGGATGCAGAGTGCCTCTGCCACCCTGCTTGTACCAGCAGCAATATATCACTCTGGGGTGGGAGTCTGCACTAGATAACTTGAGATGTGAGAGAAGTATCTATTTGTGTTTAACTGAAATACAATACCAGGCTATCGTGGCTTTGTGTGTCCTGTTAATCCTCTTGGAGCAAGCTGGAGGACCTGTGCAGTGTGCTATGGGGCTGTGCAGGATTTGGGGAAACACTAATTTGAACGGAATGTGTAACTGGAGAATGCAAAGTGATGGAAGTGAAAATGAGCTCTATCTGTTAGAGCATTGGGAGTCACCAGGCGGTAGGTGCAGCAGCCGACATGAGGGCTTGGAAAGGAGTTTCCATCAAAACCCTGCATCTCCACAATGACAACACATTGAGTTCGGATCTGAAGGTGAAATCTGAGTTGTAACCCAACACTGCTGAAAGGCAGCACTCCTGTAATAACCCCAATTTTAGGCACCACTGGGAAAGAGGAAGAAAGAAGGAAAATGCTGCCTATAGCCCCAGGTGTAGTTTATGTTCTGAACATAAATACTGTATGTAGCTGCAGTGTGATGCTGCATGCAGGCAGCACCTTGCTTTTCAGCTCCCTGCAATTCATGCTGCTAATGCACTGAATTCAATATTTAGTAAATATAAAGAGTGCTTAGTTTCCTGTAGCACCGACTGTATAAATCTGGGTCCAAAATACACGTGGGTGTATATAGACTTGGTGTATCTTTAACACCAGTTCAAGGCACTGGTATAACACTGGGTTAATGACAGAAATCAAGATTTGCCTTTAAATGAATATATATCTTTTACGAAAGGAACCACAGGAAGCAGACCAGTGAGACATGCAATCAGTTTTCTATAAGGTTTTATACTGCTTTCATCCTCCTGGGGTGTGTGTGCTTCCCATTAGTGCATTTTCCACCACCCTTGCCATCTGTCACAAGCAATTTGCTCTTTCACTTCTTATCTCTCCCAGAGGAGAACTGGTTCTGAACAGAATTCCGTTCAGTTTGTGTTTTTGGTTTTTTTTCTGGGAGGGTGTGTTTTTTGGTAGGTTTTCCGTTTTCTAAATTTCCTTACAAGTACACCCTGCTCACTGCTTGTGCTGGGAAAGCAGGGCTAAGGATGCATCCCTTGCTCTGGCTATGGGGGTGGGTGGCATCTGTGGTGTGTGGCATCAGCACTTGGGGCTTTTTGCACATAAAAAAGTATTCCCAGATCTTTCCAGGACCTTTTAAATCTTCTGACCCTGCTGCTCTTTACCAGTTTAATGGGTCAGACATGATCAAGCCATTCAATTGGAAATGAATCATTCCCCTGCCCCATACTTTGGGGCATGGCTGGAAAGGATTGGTGCTGAAGGAGCTCTGGATTTCCAGTCTCAAATCCTTTGAGAAACAGCAGCAGTGAGGTTTTGAGTCTGAGGTGGTTCTGTTTTGGTGTAATCCTCTCGCCCATATTGCTTGGCAGCACTCTGGCTGAAACCCTCACCTGTCATTTTGTGGGTGCCAGTGACAAAACTCCAGTCAATCTCTCTGAATTATCCACATGGAAAATGTTGTTTCTTTTCACTTAAAAAGAGCCAATTCAGCCCAAGCATGAGGGTAGGTGCATGGAAAGTCACGTGGGAGTTAAACCTGCATCTGCATGGAGTTTTACTACCACGTTTATTCACTGTCACATTCATTAAGAATTCCTCTCCCCCCCAAAATCTTCTTGTGAAGTTGGTTTCACTAAAAGCCACAATGGCTGAGTCACTGTGCAGAGTCTTATAGCACATAATCACCTGGGGTTTATTTCCTCAACAGAATAGCTAGAAAATCAAGTGTGTCTGGCCACTGAAAAGGAGAAGGAATTCCTGCCTGTATCCAAACCATGGGGAGGTGAGCCATGGCTGGTGGCCAGACTCAGCGATGAGCCAGGAAGGCCAGGTGCTTTGTTTCTTTGAACACCACTGGTGTGGTGCAATGCACCACTCAAGACTTTGTCATCATCTGCTCCTTCGACAAAGTTTTCTTCTGAGACAGCTTGGGCTTTGGCTCTGAGCTAAATAATGCCAGAAAGGTGTTTCTCATTGTCCTAATTATCATCAAGGAGTGAGGATTAGCTTCCTTTCTTGTATTGCATGGGGATAATTTGGCATTGGCATGACTTCTGAGTAGTTCTGATTGAAGTGATTTAAAAGCTGAGGTCATGGCAGGGCTCCTTGCAAATATCCCCTTCAGCAGTACTTGGTGTACTCTATTTCCAAGGCATCTCGGAGCATTTTGACTTTTCTCAGGCAAAAAAAAGGAAGAGGCCCCAGCTGAGCTTGGAAATGCTCATGCTTCTTGGTTGAGAGCAGGTTATTTAGTGTTGTTCTTGGCACAGGAGCAGTTCCAAGCAGTTCTGAGGCCGCATGGCTCCTCAGCACCATGGAGATTCCTGCTATGCTGGAGGGGACAGAAGTCCCCAGTCCCACATCAGCAGAGGGCACCAATCTGTGCTAGAGAGGTGATTTAACCATCTTTGGGAACTGGGGAACCAACTAGATAGATGCCCCTGATATTCGAGGAATAAAATCATCCTCCATGTGCTCAGAAAGACCCACTTATCTACTAAAGCCAAGACTAAAGATGTTAAACTGTATGTCAGCCCTATTTCTAGCTGAGCTGCCAGCATGGGGATGGTTGCTTTGATCTGTGAAGTAGGGAATGGCTCCTTATATAAAGATTTTTAGACTCTATGTGGGTGGGAAATCTGGGAAATCTCCCGATGGAAGAATGCTAGTCTTGGTATCTTTCATAATAATATCAAATAACTTAAATAGGAAAACTTCTATTTTTGCTACAACTGGCATAATATTTCCTGAAATTGTGATCCTCTGGATCTGTTTTTGTACAGGCCTTTTTATCTTCAAATGTCTTTCCAAATTTTATCTGAATGAATTGCCTTAGAAACATAATAAAATTGAGAGCAAAATATTACCTTTCTTTGTTTCCTCCTAGGTAATATGTTACTCTTTCATCCTCATTTTGGATGAATGACTCTAGTTCTTCATAAAATTTCTTCTAGCATCCTGGTAAGAATTCCCTCTAGAGTAGTTTATCATGTGCTGTAACATGAATATGAGGGTAAGTTTGTCTGCCTTTCAAATTTTAACCTCAAAGTTTTCGTCTGTCTTGGAGCCTTCCCTTGGCAGTCATCTTGAAAGACCCCGTTAGTGCCTCTGTCAAACTGTAGGCAAGGGTTTTGTTACAACAGGCTTGGTCTGGGAGCCGATGTTAATCCTTCAGCTTCCCTTTAAAGCGGGATCTGAATGTGTGCTGGTGGTGTGGAGTCAAACCTGTATAACAGATTATGGATCCTGGTCTATTCTCTATCACCCGATTGTCTGTTTCCAAGGAATGCGGAGGCTTTGCTTACCTCCAGGACCAGACGGCTTTTAAAAATACTGCTGGCACTTAGTTGGTTTCCTCATTTGTCAGGGCAAAAGGGTAACAAGAGGGACTGCAGCTCCCTTCTGTGCTTTACTTTACCTGGAGGAATATAGGAACTGTAAGGTACATAATACAGTAGCTGTAGCACGTCGGGAATGTGTCTGGTGCTGGTTCAAGTATAAGTCACAGGACTTGATACTGAAATTATCAGCTGAGACTGTTTGGTTTGTATTTCATAGGAAGCTGGATGGGACTATGATAACAGTCCCTTCTGATTCTAAAAGTCTATCAAAGGTATAAATGTGCAATCTAGGCCAAACACCTCTGGTGTTTGTGGGCAGCTATTGTGTGTGTGCGTAAAGGGTGGTTGCATAGAAGTCTGCTGGACAAAAAGAAACACACCGGAGATTCTGAGCCTGAAGCATCACGTATAAATCCTAGCTTATACTTTTTTCTTCCATGGCAAGTGAACTTGCAAAATATTTATTTGGCTGAGATTTCCATGGGAACAAGAAAGCTCTTTTGTACTGGGAGACATTTCCCTCTCTGGGAGTCCTTGAAAACTGGCACAATGTGTGATATGTAGGTGCTCCGGTGCTGCATGTCATGAGCAGAGGAAGGGTATTGTGGACCAGAACCAAGGCTGGAATGTGAAGCATTTTATTTTAACAATAAAGTTTGCATAGATTGAGTTACCCAGGGTTCTGGACCTGTTGCATCTACTGTCATTGTATACAAAATTCTCATGCTATTGTTGAATCAATTATAAGGCATAAGTCTGAAGCCATTGCAAACAGGGCTCTCAACATCTTTCAGAAGATGCAGGATGCAGTTCTGTGTCAACACACTATGAATGTGATTCTTCTGGTTCAGGAAAAGGTAGTGTGGGATGAAATGGTGGAGCTACATCAAGCATCCAGGAATGAGTCTGGTGTGTTATGTGTGAGGTGTGTGTAACTGTGCAAATGCGGGCCTGTGGGAGGGATGATTCTGCACCACTGGACAGCCCAGATGTCCATGGGAAGAGTGTGCACATGTGAACTGTGTGGGTGTTGTTTGTATAGCATCACAGTTGAGTGAGCAAATTTGTAACCCAACCTCATCACCAGCTGGGGCCAAGCTATGAGAAAATGGTTAAAGCCATGGAGAAAGAGGATACACAGTCTGCCTTAGAGGTGAAGTTTTTCCGTCTGACTTCAACTGAAGTTTGAACTGTGTCCTAAGCTAATAACATTTACACCATCGGAGGGAGGAGGCCCTTGGTTCTGTAATGAGTCTGCAGTTTGTTCTGTGATACCTTTTTACTTTCTGCCATGTGAGTTGCTCATGCTCTGGACAACCTTGGATGGGTATTTATAGAGAGAGAATGTGTGAAACCTTCGCCCTTCAAACATGTGCTCAGTTTTAGGAACTGTAATGATTCATGTCCTCGTCTAATGACCATTGATTATATGCAAGAAACTTGGATAAATCTTCTGAGAGGCTTAAAACACGATGTATATCTGGATTCCAAAACAGCCATATGGGTTGTGACTCATTTCTTCAGATGCTATTCATAAAAATCAATTATATGGTCACTTTGGCTACCAGAAGGGATCTTTTCCGTTGCCCATTTGTTTCCTAATACTGTATTTTATGACTCTTAAAAAATCATAAAATGCTTACAAATTAGATAGTATTTCTGGCAAGAAACATCTTCCATGAGATAGATCTGTCGTAGTTAATTAAACACAGGCTGTGATCCTAGGACATGCTGAAATTTTTAGCATTGATGTGCTAAAAACACCTGGCAGAGGAAAGGGGGAAATGCAAAGCATTTGGAAAAAGAAGTGAGGCTTTGGAGAGAGGGAGGCAGTTTTTTGGTGGTTGGAGTGTGGTGGCTTGCTTGAATCTCCATTCCTTGCCCGAGTCATGTAGCCTGATGTTTTCACATCTAATGGCTACAATTAGAAAGCTCAAGTCATTGCACTGTGATTATCTACAACCTTGTGCTGTCTGTGCATGATTTGAACACCAGGTAATGGGAAGGGTCAGGTGGTTTTGCTGCCAAGTGTGAAGGTGTAGGTGGCTGTGGCAGAAGAGCTTCTGTTGACTCCAGTAAAATAAAGTCTTAGACAAAGTGATTAAGGGATGTTGAGAATCTGGTTTGTGATGCAAAATGCAATTGAGGTGTACGAAGTCTCAAAAATGGTGTAGTGCTTTTTATAGTCATGTGATATGGCAGTGCGATCATCGCTGGGAAATGTTGGGGGGGATTTATGGAATGTTGAGAGTTGCTATTCCTTCTCTGGGCTAAACCATTTGAGAGACTGGCCCTGTCTGCTTCCTACCTATAAAATATGCAGACTTTTTTTCTGTCTTCTCTGTGAGTATATTCTGCTTTTGTGTCACAGCCTCACAGATCAGCACCAATGATGTTCACCTGCTGAGGGAGGCAGGGCAGTATAGCACCTCTCTGAAACTCCAGTTCAGGATGGTTTTTGATGATGTCCACAGTGTTGTGACCCTGGGCTACAAGCATTAATGAAAAATATTAATTTTAAAGGAAAAAATCTGGTATGTATCCCTGTCAGAGAACATTGCAGCTACTTTAGATAACACACTTTGTCTCCTGAATAAAGAAAGATTGATTATCTCATTATCTCATGCTCACTGTGAGTTTGCTCTGAATAAAATACAATTTAGCTGCCTGTGCCTGTGTATGTCAATCTGACAGATCCACCACCCTTTCCCGAAAAGCTTTTGTTGTCCTGTGGCTGGTGAATGGCTTGATTAGGAGTCCCTCAGGAGATTCAGGACTGATCTTCAGATAAATCTCTTTTCATGCCCTGCCCTCGTATTTCCACAGCCTGTTCCATGTGTGGGACATCCACCGACAGAAACCCACTCCAGAGCAGATGTTACCCTAACATAAACACATTGCTGCATTTCGTAGTTCTATTTTTCTGGAGCAGTACACATAAATTGTTGTTTGCCCTTGCCCAGCTCTTTGAAATATTGCTCGACCACTCACTGATCTTATCTTACACAAATATTTATGCACGTTTGTACTTTGTAAAGCACGATTTAAATCGCCTTTGCTGGACAAATGAGACTGTGCCTCTGTGATCCAACCCTCTCTTCCCGGGGTTGTGAGGTGGCCAGCTCATGGTACATGTCCCATGGAGAATTCTTGCTGACTCAGCCAGAGGGTTTCCAGCACCTCCCAGAAATAACCCATATTGCCATCAAAGCTCCTGGCCATCCTCTGCCACCTTCCTGAGTAGTTTGATCTGCTATCTACTGAATCAGCACAGAGTTGCTATTACAAGGACATGTAATGAGTGACAGGACAAGGGTCAAGCAGTCAGAGAGTAGATTAGATGTTGGGCAAAAATTCTTTACTGTGAGGATGGTGAAGCACTGGCATAGGTTGCCCACAAGCTGGGGATGCCATATCCCTGGATGTTCAAGGCCAGGATGGGTGGAGCTCTGAGCAGCCTGGTCTAGTGGAAGATGTCCCTGTCCATGGCAGGGGGGTTGGAACTGGATGATCTTTGAGGTGCCTTCCAACCCAAACCATTCTATGATTCAGTTTTTGCAGCATCCCTTCTGACAAATATTTGGAGAAAGTATTTTAAGTATTCCACTGTGATACTTGGATGTTTTCACTCAAACTGAAACCATGCATTTCAGGCAGGAGTTGCTGGGTGAGGCTGCAGTCTCCAGAGAGTCAGAATGAGCATTTGTGACGGTTCCTCTGGCCTTAAAACGTACAAATTTGTGCATTTCCGTATTAATGCATTTTTCTGTGCATAAATCACTAGGCACTATTTAAAGTGAGTCATCTGAAGGGAAAGATGCATCACTTCTGTGAGCTTGCTAGAGAGTCAGAGCTCACACTTGGTCAGAAATGGTGGGGAGTAATTGGGTTTGACTTTCTGCTCTTTAACCCGCTCTAAGATGTCCCAATTGTACAGTGTCAGCTCTGCTGCTCCATTAAAGGAATTATCTGGCCTGAGCCAAGATTCAGCTCGTGCTGCCTTTTTGAAATCCTGAAATATGGAAAGAGTTAGGTGGAAGAAGTGGGAACAAACTGGATCAAATGATGGTAAAAACTGCTCAAAGTCAATCCAGTGATGGGTGATTCTGTTTTTACAGAGGCCAGCAAAGTTCACCAAAGCCCGTTAAGATTTCTGAGACAGGTCAATGCTTCGTCAGGATGGCTGCGTGGTGAACTGTGCACCTAATGCACTTTTAATGAAAAAGTTATCCTCTGGAGTGAGGCCAGGTATGACTAGAGCGGGAGCAAAGACCCTCCGTTCCCTAGAAATCATGGGAAAAGATATTACAGCTATTTCATAAGCCTGTATGTTTTAAAAGTCTAAGAAATCTAGCCCACATCAACAGCAGAACGAGCAGGCCTCTACATGGACACGTCATTTAATCACAATTTAATAAGGCTCCTGTATCAGACTTTCGTAATGAAACTTTTGGGCAGACCCAAACAAAGGGGTCACTGTGGGAGAGAAGAATGCAGCCTTTGATTCACAGTTTCTTTTTAGGGTTCACGATGTTTCGTTTTCAGTAAGCTGCTGGTGAAATGAAATGCTTTCCACATGCCAACTGTTACCTCATAAATGGTCCTTATGAAAAGTAATTTGTGATCACAAGATGATTATCAGCCTTCTCAGCCCAGCTCCTGTGAGAAGGGTGAGTTCTTCTTCCCTCAAAGAAGCTCTCGGCTGTTCAGGGCTTTCACAAGTGCTCCAGAGAGGTGTTTAGGGCCTGGATGACAAAAGGGTGTTATTTTAATACCACAGCAAGCTACTGGGAGCCAATAAGATGGCTTGGGATGAGTATGCTCAGCCTGGTGGCCGTGGTTATGCTGGGAGGATGCAATGGCAATGGTGCCTCACACAGTGATGAGCTGCCTGCACTGAGGACCAGCATGTTGTTCCCAAGGATTCCTGCAGCCTATTCCTGGGGCTGCTCAGCTTTAATTTTGTCCTTCAGTTGTTTCATTCTTGTAAATATTACACAGACATTGGGCTGGATGGTTGCATTTTGGGTATTGGAAAAAATAACTAAACTCTCCAGTGAGTCTCATCACAAGGAAAAATTCATTGGAGGAATAATGGGTTTAGAGTTGTTTTCACTTGTGAAGCTTTTAGAGGCTGAGCTTCACATTGTTGTCTTCTCTGGTGTGGTGCTGGGAAGCCAAGAGCAGCCTCTGCTCTGCGAGGGTGTGGATCTCCAGGTTGCTGGCCAAGCTGCTTTCAGCAGCTGCCCACCCCAAGAACTTGGTCAGTGTCCACAAGTCCCATGCTGTCCCTTTACAAGTCCCTCCTTAAAGCTCTGGTCATGTGACAGAGGCATAAAATTGTCAGAACTGATGTGAACTGAGCAAGGTTCATCCAGTGCTCCCATTCATCTTGAGCTCACTGTCCAGTTTTGGACTCTGTTTCTGGCTCAGCTTGCTTTGGGCACCATTGAGGCAATATCCATAGGGGCACAGAAATCTATTCCCAACACAATATTATTAATATACAAATTACTACAATACATAAATCCTATTAAATCCTTACTGTGTCTCACAGTGACTGGGTAGTTGACAGTTAAATTGCAACACCATGGCAAGCGAGACAAAGGCTATGCGTTGCCTTGATTTTTCCTGCTGTGAGGAACATTGTGCCCCTGGTTAGAACAGAGTCAGTGTTGCTTCAGCTTAGCCTTCCTCAGCTTCGAATGTGGTGTATTAAAGAGGAGTCATCATCTGCAGTCAGCTATGGCTCTTCCAAGAAATGCTTTTTGCACACTTGGCAGCCTCAAGCACTGTACACTGAAATTCCATGATGGGATACTGGGCAGGCAGGTGTCCTGGATAAATGTCTTTATAACTGTTATTTTTTAAGTATTAAACAAGGACAGCTTAGATTTGCTTTATCATGCTCTAATGCTGAAGAAATGTTAGAATTATGAAACCAGACCCTTTGCTATTTCTTTTTCTGCTCATCAAACAGCTTTTCATAGGGGCGCAAGGTGAACTAAACCCTGCCTGAACAGGACAGAGAGAAAAGGTACTGTTCTCTGTTCTTTCCCTTTAAGGAAAAAGCAACAGGGTAAAACACAATTAAAATGGCCAGTATTATTTTCTGCATCCTGGGGCTTTCATGGCTTTAAACTCCTCTCGATATTGTGCCTTATCTGCAGTAATAAATACAAGGGTGCTGCATCTAAAGCCATCAGACTTCCCTTGCCAGTTTTCCTGTGTTATGTTATGTGAACAAACAGAGAAGTTGCTGCCTTCCTGATTACAAATCAAAAATTACAAACAGCCAAAGGATGCTATTGGCTTCTCCCCGAAGTTTGTTAAAAGAAACAGTGCTACATGCAGTCAAGTGATATCTAAACATGAGATTTACTTAGGAATCACAGGGTGGCAAAAATACATCTGCTTAAGGGGAGAGACTGTGGGTGACAGGTGATGGGACAGGGATTTTGTGCCTGTCTACTGCTGGTTAAATGCAGGATGCTGCATCCTCCTCATCACCCGCTCATCTTTCACAGTCATCCTTTCTAGCAAAGCTTTGCATGTTATCTTTGGCCACTCTGAGGTAAGGTAGTATACCCCGGCTGCATCTGATAGTAACAAAATGTGGCTGAAACAAAATAAAATCATTCTCAAACTAATCCTCACTTTCTTATTTTTACATCAGAAGCAGGGCACTTGTCCACTGGTGGCTCTGATACAATCGTGGTGAATACAGACAGCCCGTTTGCAGCTCTCCATAAATAAGCCTTGCTGCTCCTCAACCTAGTTTTCCTGGCAAATTCTTTTGCTTTCTCATGTGTCAGAAGACCTTCCCGAAGCTGCTGCTGCAGCGCCAAATGCCTCTGTAAAGACTTTTGCAGAAACTGAGGTTACATGGCCCCTGCTTAAATCAGAACTGAATTGTTTGGAGCACATCAGCCTTCTCTGGGATGCTGTTTCCAAAATCAGGCCCTTTCTTCATGCTGCAGATCCTACTACCAGACCACCAAAGCACCCAAATGCTGAGTCACATACAAGATCTTTATGTACCACCTTAGCCCTGGTGTTAGGCTGACTTCCAGCATGATTGAACACTGTTCTTCCAGCTTGCCCATCAGCCCAACACTGTTCTTGCCCATCAGCCCAACAAAATGGGTCCTGGGTGGTCCTGAGTGAGGAAGCTGAGTGGTACAGGAAACTGGGAGGTGACACAGCCAGGACAGCTGACCCCAGCTGACCAAAAGGAAAAATCTCTTCACCAAAAGAGTTGTCAAACACTGCTGTCCAGGGCAGTGGTGGAGTCACCATTCCTGGAGGAATTTAAAAGCCATGTAGATGTGGCACTTTGTGACATGGTTTAGTGGTGGATTGGGCAGTGTTGGGTTAGCATTTGGACTCAATGATCTTAGAAGGCTTTTCCAACCTAAGTGATTCTGTGATTCTATGTTGTGTGAGCTGCCTGCCCAGTGGAGGACATGCCCTTTCTCTTTTTTACTACTCAGGGCTCCACAAAGCATCACACATGGTTGGAGTTCTGGGGAATTAATGTATTACTGAGTGGCAAAATAAAAAGTTGAAAAAGGGAAATAATATGATAGGGCATGATTGCTCTCCATCAGTAGCTAAAGCTCTCCAGAGGAGGAAGAGACAACACAGAGGTTGCATCTTATTTGGCTTGCAGAAGCGTGTCTCCTGAGGAAACATCTCTCTGTCCATCAGCTCTGGCTCTCCAGGAAACTCTTTTTCTAGGAAGCCTTGTCCAAGGCTGCTGAAGTAACACAAACATCTCTCGCCTTCAGCTGGCCTTGGCTTGAGCTCTGGGAATTCCCCAGTGGAGGAGGAGGTGATCCAAGGACAGCGATGTGTGGCTCAGAGGGAACGCTCCTCATGGAGACCAGGGTGACTGTGATCTTCTGCCTTCTAGCAGGGATCAGTCCCATTCCTCATACATCTCCACTGATGTGGGTCTGGAAGGACCCTCACAGCACAGGAGGAACTCCCAGCACCTTGAGATCTCCCTCTGAGTGTGATGCTCCTCCCAGCCTTAATTTGGGAGCAATAAGTCCTTCCACCAACGTTGCCACCTCTTGCAAAGCAGCTGTTGGCTAACCCAGGCGTGAAGTGACCTGCACTCACCACCTGGAGGGGAGGAATAAAAATGCTGAGAGCATGTCAGTACCCAGCACAGGGAAGGTTGTTTTTTATTTATTGTTGAGATATCAAAGATAGGGGAAGCATAGAAGCAGCTCTGGAGGCGCAGAGCGGAAGGGCTCGCAGTATAGGAAGCCTTGGTCAAATAAAAGCAGAGGATGTTTATGGTGTGAAATCGGGAAGTATTTTCAGGAAGCTGGTAGGAAAATTCAGCTGAGATAGGAGAAGGGGCAACAGGAATGCAGAGACAGAGAGGAGGAATGCTGTGCCTTGTTTAGCTGTGTTTATAGAAAGTTGGATCATCCTCAACTCCCATGTTCACTCACGAGCTTCCCCAGATTTCCCTGCCTGCCCCATCCCTGCAATTCCCACTGAGGAAATGGTGCTGGTGTGTGTGCAGGGCTATTTTGGGGGCTGGAGGCTATTTCAAGAAGCATCAGCAAGGCCAAGCTCATCAGTACTGTCACAGTTGGACTTCGAGGGGGTGAACTTGGCTCACTGAATTAACATGTCTGGGCTGTCTAAAAGCAAAAAGCAACGGAGGAAAACTTTTTTTTCTTTTCTTTTTTCTCTTCCTCCCCTCACCACAACTGCCACTGAAGGTCTTGATGTGTTGCAGGAGGCATCTCTGTTTTATAGAACTTAAATGAAAGATCCATTTTTCTCTTATTTTAACAGAGAATAAAATGGGCTTGTAAGACCTCCCAGGATGGCAAAAGGTATCTTTTAAACCTGAAGGAAGAGCACTGGACAATGCTCTCAGACACATGGTGTGATTCTTGGGGTTGTCCTGTGCAGGGCCAGGAGCTGGACTCAATGATCCTTGTGAGTCTCTTCCAAATCAGGATGCCATATGACTCACTGATTCACTGCCTTGTAAGCTCTCTTGCATAGAGGTGTTGGCACTAAAAGTTCTCAGTTTTATTTCTCTAACTCACCCCAAACTTATGGTATGGTACAGATTAGTGAAAATAACCTTATTAAACAAAAACAAATTCTTGGAACATGATCTCAAGGCAGAACTTAAAAGCTATGAATGATTAAATACAAATGAAAGGTAATAATCCTTATAATGCTTCATGTCCAGTACATTCAATCCATCATTAATTGTGCATGCTGTGGTCACTCTCAAATTCACTACCACAGGAAATCATCCAAGTCAAATGTCCTGGCTGCTATAATCTTATTTTTTAAGGAATATTTTAATTTCACACTCACCAATGGCCTGTCTAAATTAGCCAGGCAGCACAAGAAGTGTCTTTATTCACCTTTCAAGGCATTGTGGGGAGTAATTATTCCTTGTTTGTGAGCAGTAATGACTGAACATGGACACTGCTGGAGGAGAAGGAATCACTTTCTTCTGCATTCCACTTCACTCACAATAAGGACAAGAGGCTAAATAGGAGAGATGTAAGATCTGGTGGTAAGGCTGATATTTCCATATATTTGATTTAAATTTTAATCAAAGTGAATTGTTTTTCAAACACAGATAACACGGTAATGACTCCAAAAATAAAACATGAACAAGCAATCTATCAGACACGTCTGTCAGCAAAACAGACGCCATCTCATAAACCTGCCAAAACAGTCCTTTGCTTCAAACAATAAAAGCTGGAAGGAATGGAAAACCTCAGCTTTAAAAAGCTTTGTACATTAAAAAAATAAAATAAAATAGAAAAATCCCAGCTCTCAATCAGTGCAATTTGGACTAGGTTAATGTAAAAATGAAAGCCATTCAATAAATCTTTTAGTGGAGATCAAAAGCAATGAGTGCAGGAAACCAGAAAATTGATGATACAACATTTTCTGACACTCTATAACATTCATATTATTCAGAAAACTGCCAACCACAATTGTTTGAATACTCTTTTAACCGATGTTGTTACTTGAACTCATAAGCCAGCCACTGGTCTCCCCAAGGAAAATCATATGGGAAGACAGTAGCTCAATTAAAAGTAATGTGGTGCGTGGCTCTTAATCCTTGGTTGAGCCCTTGTGCCAGCAAGCTCTTAAGTATGTGCTTAAATTTAAGCCTGTGCTCAATTTTTATCTGTTTTATGTGCATTTCTTGAGTGAAATACCCAAAATACTATTGAATCCCCTCTTGCAAAGGGTCTGCTCTGCACCTGGCTGTGCTCAGAAGTGGCACTTACGTTCTCCTAGGTGCGCTGTGCTCTGTGAGCATTTCTGGGTGGTTTCCTTCGTGGATAAATACAGATTTCTATTTGCAAACCTGATTTGAATCCTGTCTCCCTCTAGTGTTTTGAAAACACTTTCAATAGGAGGTAAAGGACGTGTCAGAGATTTAATGTCCAAGGTACTCTCCTAGTTAAGTGAGCAGAAAACAGATGCCAGCAATCTCTCCTCAGAGCTGCACACCTCCATGAATGGCCAGGGGAGAGGGCTTAGAGGAATTCTGGATGGGGAGCATCGTGCTGTGAGCAGAGCTGCCACTGGCTGATTTGGCTGATAAGTCAGCGTGTTTTGGCTGGGTTGTGTTGTGTCTTCTGCTCTGCTTCAGGAACAGTTTCTCCGTTGCGTGCCGGCATCTGTGCTGACTGCGAGTCTGGCATCCTCTCGCCTGTCCTGAAAATTAGTGACATCTGAAGAGAGTGAATGATGAAAACAAGATTATGGAAAGCTCACTTGTGTGGAAAGAAAAGTATTGGAGCCTTCCCATGAATCACACAGGTTGGGTTGTGCCTCTCTCACCAGGCACATTGTCTGCCCTCCTGTGTCCATGGGGCCTGAGACCTGTCCCCCAAGCAGAGGGGTGGTAACATTGCTCTCCCCTGGTCAGGCTCCTACAGTTGATACCAGCAGATGGGAACAGCATGTGGAATGGAGCTGAAAATGTGCTTAGTTTACTCATATTTTTCTTTCCCTCCCCTTTGGAGGGCAATGCTGCCTGCACCTTGGCTATGGGCTCACAATGGACAATGTCCCATGGAAGATGTGCCAGCCTCATTTCTTTTCCCATGGCATTTTACCACTCATTAATCCTTTTGATTTTAGCCTCTTTGAAGCCCGGGGTTTGGATGTTTTTCAGCTCCCAGTGAAATCGGACATGAAAACACTTCAACCAGTGCAAAAGTTTAAACCCCTTATTCATGTGCCCTGGAAAGGCTTTCGTTTGATATGCTGACAATGACTGACTTTATTATGTTTATCTTTTGGCAATATGTCCTTTTGCAATTGATAGTGTCTCGTGTTTTCCTGGTGCCAGGTTTAATTTCCAGCCTTAGTGAATGAGCCGGGCTGTCGTGTTCCTCTGCCAGGCTTAGGCTGGGCAGCCTGTGATTTCGATGGTAAATACACAAGGAGTAAAATAAACATGTAACCCAACAGCACACACAGACACACACATATGATAAAAAGTCTGGTCTTTCACCTAATTTAGACCAGAAAATTGGCATCCAATTTTATTGTTCAGACTGACTCCAAAAGCACAAACATATTTTTTCCTTCAAAACGAGAACTGCCAAAATATAAAGAATGATATCTGCTGGTTTGAACTAATTGGGATTAACTGTTTCCTGGCTGCTTTCTGTGCAACAAGTGCTATTTTAGTCAGTTGATAACAGCAACATTTCCAAGGTTGGCTTAGGAAAATGGGCAGTATGAGGGTCCTCACAGCCTGTGGCTGTACCCCAGCGATCAGATCCATGCAGGAGGAACTTTATGACCTGCATCTTTGAGTGTTTGAAACAGGAATAGTCTCTGTTCCCTAAGTCTCAGCCCTAGGACTCTGCCTGCCCAGCTCCTGCTGAAGCATGAAGAGGCTACTTTGGAACAGCCAAGACAGACAGGGAATTGTGGCACGGAGAATGCTGAGCTTTTGGCAATTTGGTTCCATTTTAATTAGCATTTTTTGCACACTTATTATTTCCGATTTTCATGTCCAGATGTTAAGACTATTCATATTTCTGGAAGTGTTTCCAAAAGGCAGGAAAAAACCCACAATCCTATTGACAACCCAAGTGCTTAATTAAAATAGTTGGAATTAGAATAACATTGCAATTAAGAGTTGTGTCTATTTGCCTTCTGGGGTTTAGTATCTGTGCTTTCAAGCCCTTTGCTGTAAACATGGGTCTGGAAATTTATCTTGGTGTTTCAAAATAGCTAAATGTTGCAAAACCTGCCAGAAGGAGTGAGGGAGCTGGGAACACTGGCCTTGCTAGAGCATAGGGAAGAACCCACCCGTTGCCTGTGGCTCTGTTTGGGATGTTGAAATAGGTGTAGGAAAAAAATACCATGTTCTGTAAGGCTGACTTGAAGAATCCCACTGAAAAGGCTGTGTGGAAGGCATGGTATGTTCCTCGGAGCAACCATGCAGCATATTTTTAGCACCATTTCCTGGCACCTTGTGTATTAACTGCTTCCAGACTGAGAGCATCGGACAGGGATGAGTCCCTGGAATTTGTGTGCTGATTGTGCACAGCATGTGTGTGATGGGGTGGCTGATACAACTGTGGAGCAGCAGTTGAGAAGGAAGAGGAGGATTTTTGATGCAGCTCCCAGGGGACCTCTCGAAGCAAAGATGCCTGAGCTCTGTGGTTATGCCACTCGCCCAGATGTTCATTCTGTAAGCAGAGAATGAAGAGTGTAAGCAGAGCAAACCTGGAGACAAGCTGTTCCTGGGAGTAGCCCACATGGACAGGCATGTGAGACCATCCCCAGGGATGCCATGTGGGGCCACCATCTCTCCCCATCCACTGGCACACTGCCCTGTCTCCAGGGACACATCCTGGATCAGTCCACCAGGCTGGAAAAGTGCTTTGTGCTCAGGGGGTCACAGCAGTGGGTAAATATTTTCTGTATGAACTATTAATCTCTTTGGCAAGATGTTCCTGCAATGCCCCTCAGCCTAAATATATGTCAAAGATCTCAGCTGGCCCCTAAGAAAACAGCTAAGACAGATGCCATCAGAAGTGGGGATTTGCTGGTTTTGCTTATTCTCATTAAAGCTTTCAGTAATACCTTATGGGGTGGATCCTCTTGCTCCTTCCCACTGCCCCTGGGTGAGTTACCATCCAGCACAGCCACCCCTTGAGTGGCAACATGTGCACAAGGGCCTCAGACCATCATTTCCTCATAAATTCATTGTTTTATTTATTCCATATTGTGATAAGCTGGGTAAAGTGTATGAGGGGAGATGTAAAGCCCTGGAGGTGGAAGAACTTTCTAGGAATGATGTCTCCTTGGATGACCTTTAGTAGGACATTGAAGGAGACACATGAGCAGCAGAGAGAAGGATAAGGAAAATCTGTTTCCCCAGGAAAAGAAATGTTTTTCTGGAGCTGTGGGTATTTACCCTTCCCAACAGAGCCCACTTTGGTGGGTGTAACACGGAGATCTCCCTACCCCTGCCAATCCGCTTTTGCTGCTGGGTCATTGAGGAAACCACTAAACCAGCTGAGAGAACACTGATTTTGGGTTGCTGCTTTTTTTGTTTAATGTTGGACTCTGCCATGAAAATCTGGGGCAAATTAGGAAAAAAAAAGCAAAGGTTTTTCTTAGGAAGAAAGAAAAAGAAAATCAACCTCAGAAACCCACATTGTGTTTCATAACTCGGTGGAGAGGAAGAAAAGGGCATGTGGACAGCCCTCACCACCACCTGCATGAGACTCTAATTCTGAGTCTAGAATATAGGTGATCCTACAAAAAGGCCCCTGGCAAGGCGACAGGAGCTCCCAGGCCGTGTAAAATAGGTTATGCATTTTTCCCCCCCCTGCTATTTTTGCAGCCCAGAAGGTGTCACTGGATCACATCACTCTTGTTGTGATTTTCCCCTCCACTTGCAGAGGAGGTGGGAGAGAAGCCTGGACCTCAGCATCGTCACACCTGGCTCTGATTCCTCTCTAGGATTGATGATGTGCCAAGTGACAAGGGTCTGACTTCAATTTGGGTGTCAAATGGGGAGAGGTGGCTCATGAAAGACAGCTCTGGGGCAGGGTTCAGCTGCCAGTTTACAGCAGTTAAAGCCTGTACAAGCTGGGGAACTGCAACCTGGACCATGGGTGAGCAGAGACGTTTGGCTTGCAGCTGATGCCCAGGCTGAAGGGATTGAGGCAGATTCCTGCAGTGGGTGAGGGCTAGGGAAGCCTCACAGCATGACTGTCATGGCTTTTGTGGCTGTAGCGTCTTATCTCCAAAAAGAAATATAAAGATTTTGGTATCTTGCATCGATTCTGGGAGCCGTGCACATGTTTCAGAAGCAGCAGCTTTCCGTCTCATTTCTGCCCCTGCTTCTGATTTACTCTGTCACCTCAGGCAAATCATTTAACCCCGGCTTCAACCTATTTTACGGGGATGTTGCAAGGCTTAATTAAGGCTTGTAAAAGGTCTTGAGTTCCTGAGAGGTGCCTGCTGGATTAGAGTGATTAATCACATGTTGATGGGAGAGATATTGTGGGGGTAAATCCAAGCAGTCAACAATAGGGCAGATGATATTTTCCCCCGGGGGAATAAGACAAGGGGGTTGTGAAAGCATGTACATATCAGATTTATTAATTCTGGATATTAAGCTGTTGAAACTGTAGCAAGGCTCTGTGGCCAAAACCACAGAAATCTGACTGTACGGCTGAGATAAAGACATTCTGAATAGCCATAAAAATCAATCAATGATACATAAATTAGGGTGTTTTCCCCCAGATTTCAGAGTCACGAAGACGAACAATTTGCAAAACTTTCAGTTTTGGAAATAGATGTTTGGCACTTGCTCTGAATACTCTCTGAAAACACACTGGAATCACCTTGTTAGTATTCATTGCTCTAAAGCAAAAGGGAAGACTATGAGGAGGAGGAGGAGGAGGAGGAGGAGGGGGGAACACCCCCCCACACACATACACATTTTGCTGAACTTTGTGCAGTTGTTCGCATGATTGCCCAATTGCCCTTCCATATGGGAGAGGAGGGGGAAAATGCCGGGCTTTGTACAGTCATTTTCATGATGACCCAGTTCTCCTTCTTTGCGGAAGAAACAGAGAAAGAACAGTCGCCTGCTGAACTCTGCACAGTGGATTTTGGATTATTTTTTTGGCCCAGTTCTTTTCTGCAACAACTTCATCTCCTTCAATAGACTGGCCCCTAATTTACATCAGCAGGATGAAAAGGAGCTGGGGCTTGGGAAGCAAACCAGGCAAAGGCTGAGCAGCCTTTGATGGGCTTTAGAATTCGACAGGCTTTGCCCCAGAAGTTGGTGGCGACAAAGGGAGGGACTCTGCGCTGAGCTGGGTGTGCAGTGATTTGCCTTTGAATAGCGAGGAGGGCTCCCCAGGGCCGGGGTGACTGGGAGGAATGCAGCGAACCCTGGCGCATGCAAACCAGGGTGATTTCATCCGCTTTTCAGAGACAGAGCATAAATCAATATTGTTTTGTAGATCGCTTGGCTTGCCACATTTTTTCCTTGGGGAACATCCAGTATCCACGTACTATGGGGAAGGACGCTGCAGGGGAGAGGGGATGGTTGTGCCCTCTCTTTGCACCTCAATATGCAGCTCAGTGAAAACTGGATTTTTATTCTTCCAGGGACCAAACAGAGCCAGCCAAAACCAGAGATTATCATCACTAAGGAATCCTGCCTGGGGAGCTTCCACCAACCAGGAGAGCAGTTAGTTTGGGATTTTTTAAAGCGTTTTTTTATGGCACGGCAGTTTTAGTTGAGCTAAATGAAGCTTATTGCAGTGGGGAATTCAGCATGCACATGTTTAAAAATCTTTAAAGATTGGATATTTAACTCCAGCAAATAATCAAGTCCCAGGAACAATTTAGATGAGTAATATATTAAAAACAGGCTTATAGAGATCCAAGAAAAACGTTGGAGGATCCATAGGGGTCATTGTTATGCACCGCAGGCTTAAATATATTGACTTTTACAACTGCAAATGGATGGTTGCAGAGTGGTTTCCACTGAAGAGCAGTTTCAGTTGTGATAGCTCATACAAAGTGAAATTCAGTCTTGTGCTCGGAGCCGGCATGAGGTCTAGGAACTGAATGAACTTAATCTTTATCTCTCTCCAAACATTACATCTCTTTAATCCTTGAGGCATGCCATTCCTGGGAGGATCCCGAATAAAGGATGCAATAGAGCAGGACAGGAATCAGAATTTTTATTTATGGAAAAAATCTGAAATAAGAGAAAACACGTTCTGAAATTACAGGAAAGAAAACATTCTTCCAAAGGGGAAGAAAATCTCAAACCCAAAAATAGACTGATTTTTTCACTAATAGAAGTGTTTTTTCCATCTCTAAAATTACATCATTGTATTGCAAATGAAAGAGAAAGATAGAATGTGCCAGTCAGTGTAACGTAAACCCTTCTATTGCAGGAAAATCAGAATGCTTTTTGTGGAGGGGATTTCTTTTTGATATAAAATTTGTAAAACTTATAGCTTTTTATAGAATATTGTCCCATTCCCCCTGGGGAAAAAAAAAACCAAAAAAACCAAAACAGCAGAACAACAACCAAATTACTTTCTTTTGGAAAATGTGCCAACCCTCTGTTAAACCCAAAATACCTATGAAAGTTGGATATTTAAAAGTGCATAAATAGGAAATAGTCAATGGATGTGAGTAGGTAGATTGTGGTCATGAATACAGAGGCTTATTCATGGCACTGCGATCTCTTCTTCTAAATTATTAGCAGAGATGCAATAGTGAAATCAACTGTCATGGGCAATGCCTTGAAGTCACTAGGATTTCTCCTGGCTAAGTTTGCTGCCCATACATTTGAATGCAATGTATGCAAAAAACTATCCCATCTCCAGAGAAGCGTTAGTTTGCACTTGTCAGAGTTATACAAACCTCTTGAATGTTACTGAGGTGGTTTGAATTAATTTTTAATCAAATTTATACTCTCCTGCCAGAAAAAACTGTTGATGAAACTGCCTTTCCATTGGCACCAAAACCTAAACACTCAACAAATAAACCAGCATGGGAGCCGTAATCAGCCTGTGAAGAACAGCCCCTGGCACAGCCAGCTCCCCCAAAGATTGCTGAATAGCTACATTTCTGTAATGCTTCCTCCTATGACGTGGTGTGACAGCAGATATTTCCTCCCTGAAGATGAATTTCTCATTAACAAAACCAGGAGAGGTGACAGTGGCAGAAGCAGAGTTTGTAATCAGCTTCAGTAGCAAGATATTTTGCAGGAACCCAAACATCTGAAGGAAAACATTTTGCTTTATTACAAAATACTCATTTCTGGTCCACTGGAGGAGCTCTGTCATTTACTAATTAGGGAATTGCAAACGGGAGGTTCACGAGTTCTTATCCTTGGCTGAGTGAAGCAATGTGTTCATTACAGCTGTCACTCATCTCCCTCCTCTCTCATTTTCCTGATCTGTAAATTGAGCTTAATCCCCTCTGCACACCGAGGGTGCAAGGAGGATTAATCAGATGGCATCTGTAGCACTGGAACCTTCTCTTTGGGTGATGGCTGGAGCACCTGGAGAAACTGAAATGTCCCACTGGGAAATTTTGTTTTCCATCTAGAAGCTGAGTATGAGTGTTTTGGTTCTGAATTGCTGAGATATTACTGTTTTCGCTCAAAATTTCCAACATATGAGGCAAATATTTCTGACACAAAGGGGGTGGGAAGGAAAACTGACCTTTGAAAAGTGTTTAACAGGTTTACCTGTGAAGGGGCACAGGTGAATTTTTCTTGTTGAAAAAAATCCTAACTCTAACATCCTGAAAACTTGGCAACTGCATAATAATGACTTTAATAGAGCCCTCGGTTTTCCTGTTACAATAAATGAAGTCTGCTCTACATTAAAAACAAAGCAAAGGGGAAGCAAACAAACCAAAACCCCAACCCTCATTGCAGTCCAGGGAAATGGGTTCACTACTGGGTATATCTCAAAACCTATCCAGGAACTGTGTGTTCTCAAACCTACTACATTTACCCACCAGCGTCTTGTTGGGCTACATTAGCAAACAAAACAAACTGGCTGACAGCTTGTGCTGTACTGAAAGCACCACTCCCAATGGCTTTTCCAATTCCAGGGATGGAGCAGGCGACTTAACTACTTATTAACTCGGCTCTGTTCACCCAGAAAGGACCCAACCTGATGGATGGCCCCTGACCTCCCCACTCCACATGGCCACCAGCCAGACTGCCACTTGGGTGTCTCCAGTGTGGGGAGATGCAAACCTCCCATCTGGCAAGAGTCCAACCTATTTTTGTTCCATACCACAGTAAGAAATACTACACTTCCCTGAATGAATGATCTTGAAGTCACATGTGGGTTAAATAGAAGCATAAGTTATCTGGACTTGCAGCCATGAAACCATCCTCTAGGAGGAAAGGGTAAATAAACAAATCATTTATTAGCAAGTAAAATTGTTTTTTCTTTGAAATGCAAAAATGTGCTCTCTTGTGAATGATGTTTTCAGTTTCACCCTTCGATCTCACCAGGCAAAGTCCAGGCATGTCATGAGCAGAACTGCTTTCAAGTCACCCATCCAGCTGCTCCACTGTAGGATGGTGTTTGCCTGGTTAGTCACTTAGGGCAGCACTCTAATAGGGGCAATTCAGCCACTGACACTGGATATGACTGAGGATATGGGGCAACGCTGGTGGAAACATCCCGATGTCCTGCAGCTGGAGCCTGGGAGAGGGAGGATGCACTTGGGTACTACCAAGGTGGACAGGGAGAGTGTTCATGCAGAGCTAATGATGGAGCAATGGTGGACATAAGATGTGTCTAGAGATCATGCTGGTTTTTTTTCTGTGAAGCCCTGATCCACTGAGAATGGGAGTCTGTCCCTGGCATCAGCTGCCTCTGCTCCCTGCTCTGTTTTACAGGGCTACAGGCGGTGTGAGACAGGCTCCAGAGAGGGGGAGATAACAGAGCTGTAGTGTGATGCTGCTCCTGCACAGACCACCTAGGAGGGGGATGTCTCCCAACATCCAGCCTCATTCAGTTGTTGTCTGTATTGGTGTCATTTCATCTTCTCTGAGGAAAACAGGAAGACCAGTAACCCAGCCTGTGCAACCTGCTGCTTCATGGCCAGCACATCCTCTTCTCCAGGAAGGAGATGGGGCTTCAAGGGCCATGGCATGTGCTGGCATGTCATTGCAGACACCATCCCGATTTACTTTATATTTTCTCTTTTCTTTCCCTGGTCTGATCCCTCATCTTCCAAAACCGTCATAATTTTTCACCAAAAAACTGCTACTGCGGCATGTCAAAGAAGCTGAAAGACTCCCTGCCTGCCCATCAAACCTCCATGCTTTAAGCCAGCTCCTTCCACTCAGCTCCCCAGAGACAATCAGTATGTTAATTAGCCTATCCATTCTCAGGGCTCTTGCCTCAAGTCTCTGCTCCACATTGCAGCCACATAATGAGCAGACGTTCACATCTAGCAGGCTTTGGATTCACTTTGGATGTCTCTTTTCACACCTTACTGGTATGGGGAGTCTAGAGACACAGCTAAACCCAGGACCAAGGTGGTTCACGTCAGCAGTAGATGCCTTTACATCTCTGCCTCTTGGTGCTGCCAATTAGGAAGCACCGTGGGGGAAACGGGGCTAAATTCCTGCAGTTTCTGTCCTCTGCTGGTTGTAAGCAATGCTGGCAAATGTGGGACTGTGCTTGCTGCCTCCCCATGGGACTGTGGTGATGAGTCAGTTAGGAAAAGCAACTATTTTGTGTTCTTAGGAGGAAAATGAAGTGGGGAGATAAAAGTAAGAAGGAAAGCTGGGGGAGAAATCATTACTGGGTCATATCAGCTTAGCAGATGAGAGCTGCTAATTCTCTTAGGAGAGTGCAGATTGGGGGGCAAACCTCCCACTTTCCCCACCTCCAGAAATGGCTTTCAAGTTTATAAAGCTTTTTAGAAATGATGATTCAGAACAGGATCAAACTGCTGCTGAGGATGCTGGCAAGTCACAAATCACTCATACCACCGCTGGTGTCCTTCATCACCACGAGTGGGTCATTTGTGGTGGTCACACTCTCAGGGAGGAGAAGTAAACAATTTTCACATTGGTGTAAATAAGTTAGAGTTAGTACCACAAAAATGTTATTTTTTTTCTCTCATTTCTGATGCATCAGCCAAATGAACCCATGGACATAAGTACTCAAACACCTTCCTCCAGCCTGTTGGTTGGAAGAGTTAAGATACTCATAAAGCACTTGGGAATTGGAATAAACTGTCCTGCAAGACACACAGACCCAAAGTAACAGATGGGTTACAACATCCCTTGCCATGGTTGTGGAGCTCAAAAGTAGCTGTTTTCTGGGCTGAGTCAGCTGTGATTTATATAACTGTTTTCAGGATCATATCATCAAGTATGTCTTAAAAACTGCCTTTTCACCAAAGACTGGACTCTAGAAATTGGATTCC
This sequence comes from Manacus vitellinus, assembly GCF_001715985.3. Classification (NCBI taxonomy): domain Eukaryota; kingdom Metazoa; phylum Chordata; class Aves; order Passeriformes; family Pipridae; genus Manacus; species Manacus vitellinus. The sequence goes on along the minus strand of NW_021939546.1, from coordinate 7,738,360 downwards.
TGACATTCTTCATATTGTCCAGCTGAGACCTGTGGTACAAACGGCATTTTTACAAGGCTGTTTTGAAAAGCGAGCTGTGGTTGTTATTGAACCCTCTCTCCATCTTATTTAGACCTTTCTTCTTTCTCTACTGTTGTTATTTACAAACATGAAACTGGGACTTCATTTCAGAAAGGGATTGCTTCATGAGTAAAATTGTGGGTTTCAGTAGTCTGCAGCTTCTGAGCGAATACTTTGAGTCAATAAATCTGCTACCACAATTCCATAACTTATCCACATGAAGATTAAAATAAGCTGAGGAAAACAACAAAACAAATCTGTTATTTTCACTGCAACTACTCAAACCTGAAGGATGAGAGAGAACAAGCACATTTTGCTTTCTGATTTAAACAACACTAATTTATTTTTAGCCCTGTGGTCAGAGTGGGAGCCTATGGTTGATGCAGAGACAGAGATGCCATGGCTGGATACGGTCTCCTAGGCTGTTAAATCCTCTCTCTGGCAGTTTTAATACCTGTGTCAGGCAGCAGCTCAGAGCTCCAGCATGGGATACTGGGGGGAAAATGGGAAAAGTGGGATTGGCATCAACAGCCTCTGGTGCAAACCCTAAATCATGAATGCATGCAGTTGAAAGTTTTAGCAATAGATTTTGAGGGAAATGGGAAGAGAACCTATCACTTAGCACTGGCATCTTCCTGTATTTCCATGTTGGCCCTATTGCTCCCAGACCTGACCCATGTGAGGACATGTTTCACCTTGCAGTGTTTGTCTTCCCTTTCCTGTGACCTGATGAGGGCAAAAGAAGCTCCAGTAAACACAGCACTGCAAACACAGCACTTGCACCTAAGAAGAAATGTGTATGTTCAGATCTGATACCAAACATGAGGGGTAACTGTCATGTTTGGGTAACCTTGGTGCTTCCGGAGGAGGAGAACAAAATATCACCGATGCTGCAGAGGCCACCACTTTGGGGAAAGGCTTTCTGATGTGTTGCCAAGCTGAAAGACAAGTCCAGCCATGGTGTCTGAGGGGATCTGCCCTTGCCTCTGCATAGAGTCCTATTTTGGAAAGCCACTGAGGCTCCAAAAGATGCAGAAGCAACTGAGGTTTTCAACAGAACCTCATAAATGGGAAGGCTGTTGTAAACTCCAAATCCAGGGAAAATAAGGGATTGTTTCAGCTGAATGCAGGCACCTGATGTTGTTTAAAGTCCCCCATGGTACCCAAGCCATGCCCATGGGACTGAAATGTGGAACGTGGGAAGGCAGGGAGACCTGCATTGCCCACAGTGAGCTGTCCCTTCCCTTGCACACTGGCAAGCCAGAGCAGCCTTTGCTCTGCAATACTTGCCTCCAGCCTCTGTTGCTTCTTGGAAATCATGCTTTATATCATCCAGGGAGAAGCAAGGGCATCTGCCCTACTGAATGCATGGTCCTGAGTCCTGAGCTTGCCTGGGGCTTGGCTGAAGCCTACAGCACATGGCAGCATTCCTGCATCCCCAGCTGGAACGATGCAGAAGCCAAAATATCAGCTCTGGTGTTCCAAATGAACTTCTGAGGAAGTTTCTGGATTTCAAGCACTCTAATACATGGACCTTTACTTGAATGTCAGAGACACCCTTAGCATGGGACTCTGAACCTCTCCAAAAGAGCCAGCTTTGCAGCCAGAGCAGTCTGGGCTGCATCTTTATACTCCATTTCTCAACATCAACTGAAATGGAAAGGCCACAAAGACATTACCTCTGTTTATGAAAAGATAGAAACAAGCTCTTGCATTTGGGAAAGCAAATGTTACACCATTGATCTAGAGCTGAGTTGTTTACAATGAAGAGAGGTTGATATTTAATGGAAAGTTAAGTCCTTTTTTGTCTTTTTCTTTTTTTTTCCTAAGGTGCCTAAAATTACCAGACCTTGCAAAAAATATGGTTTTGATTAAGAAACATCTGACTTAACAAAAGCAAAGTCAAAGTTAATATGTGCACAGGTTTGTATTAGACTGCCTTTAATTTTGAAGTAAAACTCTAATGACTACAGTAAATTTGCTCATTTATGAAACAGAGAGGAAATGAGATACACAGAAGAGATTAGGGGCAAGAAAAACAACCCTGTTACTGAAACTGAGACAAGCTGTGCTGCTGTCCTATCCCCTGAAACGCTTCCTCTAGGCTCTCTCAGAAACAGGGACATGGATTTTTCAAGGATATGTAAACTTCCACATCACAGGGGGAAAAAATTCAGGATGGAAAGAGAGATTTGAGGGCTTTTCTGGGCAGAATTTCAGTTCAGTTTGCATGAGTGAAATTTGGCCTTTCTGCTGGCCTGAAGGTGACAAAGGGAAAAGGCAAGGGGGGAAAAAAGGAAAAGAAACAAAAATTGTGCAGCCTTTTGGAGAAAGCATGAGCCACATCCAGCCTGCAGCCCAGAGTGGCCAGGGCTGGGTCTGTGAGTCCTTTCTTGTACATTCAAGAATAGACCACAGAGCAAAATCTCATTCTACAGCAGCATGGAGCAGTAGCCAGAGCATCCCAAATGAAGGGCTAAGGATAGTGACTGGGAAAATCTTTGCCGGAGGAATGATTGGGAAGAGAAGAGGGTGACATGATCAGCCTGGGTCTCAGTGCCAGCAAACAGGGCAGGGTCCCTTCAGCACCATCCTCCCTTGAATTGCTTGCAACCCCAACATCTTCTGCTACCCAAACATATTGCACCCCAGGCTTGCCCCAGCCACAGTTTAAAATAAAAAAGGTTTTTTCAAAACATAAATTGCACAAATGTTGCTCTTTTTCTGACATCCCTTCATTAACCATTCTATCATTTCAAAATGAACATCCCGATGGGATTGTCACATACTGGGGTAGCCTGAGGATGGGACCTGTGCTGGGCACTGCTCAGCACCGTGTGGGAACAGCAGCATCACCATCCGCCTGCACTTGATGTCCCTCAGGACTCAAGGCAGGGGACAGCCACTTTGTTTTCCAGCCAGGTTTTTGTTTGCAAGCAGGAGGGACTGTTTGATCTCAGTGATGGGAAAAGCTGCTGCCTTTGGATGCCTTTGGAAAGTGCTGCTTTGGCGGTGGCCCTGATAAGGCGTGCGGTGGCTTTGAAGGCAAAAGGCAGGGTCCAAGGGGACCCCTTGGTGTTTGGAGGAGGGGACACCCCTCGGCAGACAACAGCCTGGGCACGGAGCTCGTAATGTGCTCTCCTCAGGTTATCTAAATAGCGTATAAATCACTGTCGGGGTTGCCATTTCCTCCGACGGGGACCCGTGTAAGTGATTAATAACACACAAACAGTGGTACTTTGTGGAACTGCAGTAAATTTTATTATAACTTCCTTCCACTTGATAAGCACTTCCATGGAGACAGAGGCGGGCAGAGCCAGACACCCGCTCCCCTCCCATCCGCCGCCCGCAGAAGACCCTGGCAGCCCTGAGGTTAGGGAGGGCTCCAGCACTACGGCCCTTTCATGACCAGCTGCAGGCCATGAAAAGGAGTGGTTTTGTTTTGTTTTGTTTCCTTTGACTGGATGGAGCCTCTCATCCCCACTGACTGACCCGAGGTTGCATCTTGCACACCTGCTGTTTAAAAGTCCTATAAAGTGTCAAGCAGAGCTCAACGTGTCACACACGGTGTCAAGCAGCCCCACGCCGCGGTGATGGGATGCACAGGGGCAAGAATAAACCCTCCTTACAAGAGAGAGATGGAGAAAGACTATGACTGTTAGTGTTTGGGGTTTGGAAAGCAATGAGAATGATTGCTGACGCTCTCACTGCTTTGCCCTGTCCTCTCGAGGATTCACATGTTCTCTAAATATTTACAGAGAAACATGTGTTTGTGTATGTGGAATGCTATTTTTTTCCTAATGTTGTCCTGTTTTGTTCAAGTGGGAGTGGAGGTTGCTGGAAGATGAATAACAGTGTGTAGCAGCATTAAGCCCTGAGCAGGAATGGTTGTGGGTCTGCAACGCTGTGATTGGTTTTTCTTACAGGGTGTAATTTTACATTGCTTTATATCAGTAATCAAGTGGTTTATTGTGATAACTGAAGGAGGCTGGAAATCCCTGCCCTGCTCCCCAGTTTCTCCCTGGTGCTGGGCTGCACAGGCAAATTCATGTGGGGAGGTGCACATAGAGTGATTTAGGGTCTAAATCATAGAATCCTAGAATGATTTAGGTGGGAAGGGATCATTTAGTTCCAAGCCCCTACCCATGGTCAGAGACACATGAAGATATAAGTGCTGCAAAAATGGTTGGACAAGCCGTGGATGGGATGTGTCATCAAGCTCTCTGCTTCGGTTGTGTTGTTTGTTTTTTTCCCCACATCATTTATAAAATCGTGTTAGTTTTGTTTTCTAGATTTTCATACACCACACAAGGAATGAAAGCAAGGTGCAAGTCTTGTAACAGGAGAAGGCAGCTACTGGGAAAAGCTGAGGCAGGTTTGGTTTCTCTGCAGAGACATGAGCCCAGAAATTTGGGGTTGCGTAGTGGGGGATGTTTTGCTTTTGGGACAGCTGGAAAAAACCACAGAAGCACATAGGACAGATTTGAGATAAGTCAGATGGCCCAGATGCTGTTGAGGTTCAGAGGTGACCCTGAGGAGGACAGAGACAACCCTTGTACCTCCACTTAACATTGTGCAGTCCATGAATGAACTTTCCCCCCCTTTTTTTTTGGATAAGCACAAGTGAGTTTCTTTCTGTGGTGTGTGCAGATGGCTGATGGTGGCTGGCACGGTGCCACAGGGATGCATTGTAGTAACCTGTATTTTATATGAAAGAAAAAGCCTCTGGAGAAACAAAGCTTTGAACCATTCAGTTTGTAATGGTGCAATGCTGGCAGTGAAAGCTGTGAATGAAAACTTGTGGGACATGGGGTGAGGCAGTTAATCTAGATGGGTTTCCTTATTTTTCTTTCCTCGTAGGCATTGAGTGTAGGTTGAATTTTATCCTGACAGCCAAATGCTGAGCTGACTGTGAGCAGCGCCTGCATGCCCACAGATCTGAGCTCTGGGAAATCTGAGCTGTGAATGAATAAAAATGCAAAGGCAAGACATTTTTGTTATTCCTAGAGCAAATCCAAGTAGTTTAGATGAGATACCATGGCAAAGCAAACATCGTCTTCATTTGAATCCCAGTCTAAGGGCAGCTCCTGGATCCAATGGGAACACATCTGCTGCAGGTTGTGCTTGGGCATCCCTGTCCTAAAGGAAGCCAAATATCTGTTTGGAGAGAACTGAAATAAGCTCTGTCCCTGATGTCACTGTGGGGATGCACACGGAACAGGGGCTGTCACTAGCTGTGAGCTGGTGGCACTGTTCACTGTCACAGTTATCAGTGAGAGGGAAGATTTCAGGGTGTTGTGAGTGATGTTTTCCCAACTGAGCTTCCCAAAAATCCTGCTTTATTTTTGTTTTCTTTTTTTCTTTTTATTTTTTTTCCTGAGGCTGATTAAGTGTGAAAGAAATTTGGAAAATTTCTTTCCATCCCAGCCTCAGAGATCTTATATATCAAAGAAACATGGTTGGAATAGCAATGGAGGGGGTTAGAAGGATGCTGACATGGTCAGGGAATATATAGAATGTGTGGGATGCACACCTTGGATAAGGTGACCTGAAATAAAAAGTAGGGAAGAAGTAGGACTTAGTTGGAGGTTAAAAGGCAGGGTGGAAGCCCAAGGTTTTCAACAGCAAGCAGCATTTGTAGGGGATCATCACAGAATTATAGATTGGTTTGGGTTGGAAGGGACCTTAAAGATCACCTAGGTCCAACTCCCTCACCATGGGCAACACCTTCCACTAGATTAGATTGTATGGGATTTCTTCCTGTTGTCTCCATATAAATGGAGTTATGGATGCTCAGACGAACAAAATTTTGGCAAAGAGATTTCTATCACAGTCCAAGCCACAAATATATTTCAGGGAAAAGGTAGAACATTGCTGTTTTGTTTTCTGAGTGGTTTTTTTTCAATAATAATTTCCCAGAAAATATGGTGAATTTTCAGTAATTTTTCTAAATGTTTTCGTGAAAGCTTCAAAATTTTTGTGGGTTTTTATCCTCCCATCTTAATCTTCACCCAGCTTAAGAGACACTAGCATTTTTGATGGAGCTCTCACTCAAGTATGTTTGCAGGAAGTCAACCCACGAAGAACTATTGCGAAGAAAAATTCCTTGGACAGCTCTCTGCATGGAATTGCACAAAATCCCACCACAAAATACTGAAAAATCCACTGAAATTTGGAAAAAAAAGGAGTCTGAAGGATCATGAAGAAATAAGTATCTACTGTCCCACAAGAAAAAAGATTCTATGCCTGCGAATCATAATATATTCTGACAGGGAATAAAGAAAATAAATGAAAAGAGTTGCCAAATCCATCTTCTGCACATCCACATGGAAATTCAGCCCTTCTTTCAGGAATTGTTTTTGTTTCCCATGTTCTGTGGTGGGTCTCAGGGGCCTTGGTCAACATGGCCCTCTTCTTCAAGGACATGGAAATGGGATGTGACACTTCCGCTGCGGCTCCTACCTGGCCATGGGGATGGGGCAGGAAAAGATTGGGGTGTTTTCCAGATGCAGATGGGATTGGAAAGCATCTATGTGTGAGGAATGCATGACCCTCCCCAACTCTTACTTAATATATCCACCACACTTCGGGGTTTAAAATGAAACCTCCTCACCTTTTCGCTGTTATCGTGGGCTTTCTATATATGCTTTTTAATATTGGATTGCACCACTTATATCGAAACCAGATCATAAAAAATTCTCCTTGGCCCATTTTTTTTTTTATGACTCTTTGTGAATTTCAAAGCACTTGAGGATTACGCTGGGGAGGGGAAGAAAAAAGGTACTTGCAGCCTTCATCTAAAACAGATAAATTTCTGTCACCAAAATGCACTAAAATAAATAAATAAATAAATAAAACAGAATTTAACCCAGACAAGACATATGGATATGATGGCCACACTGAGCCCTTGTGATGTATCTTGTGTATGTAAAATGCACATAATGCTGAATAAAATGTGATTTTCACACAAATGCCATATTTATATGTTTACATGGAACTTATAAAGCATTTAAGGGTCTCTTCTAAGACAAAATGCTTGTGTATCCAGTCATGTCTTCATACAGGCCTATATTTACTGGACATCCTGTTTATTTGCTCTGCAAAGTTCCCTTGTGCAGGACAAACAAGGGAAGAAAAGAAATGGAAACCCTTCCAGGAGCTGAGCCATCTCCATTTCTTTGGATTTGTATTCCTACTTTGAAGCATCAGAGCTTCGTGTGTCTTTAACTGAACTAGGGGCTTTAGAATCATAGAATATCTCAAATTGGATGGGACCCATAAGGATCATGAAGCCCAACTCCATCAAGTCCCAGCAGGAGAAACCATTGTCCTTGAGCCGTTGAAAAACAGCCAGGAAAAGTGCTTTTAGTCCATGTCAGAGCCTGTCTGAGTTGCAGCCATCAGTGTTCGCATCAGAAGAGTGTGGAAAACAATTCCCAATATATATTTTACCATTGAAATGCCAAAAAGATTTGGAAATATCAAAAGAAAAAAAATACATTTTACTTGAATTGCATTTTACCCAAATCTCTGAAATCTGAGTAGTGATTCATATCCCCAGCTGGTGTAAGTCAGCAATGAGCAGAGAGGAGCCATGTTAATTACCATTCTAATTAACCACACTAATTTATGTCTCTGTCAAGACAGATACCTTTTTGGTGCACCAATGCCAGAGCCACCAGCAACTCCAGCTTATGTGCTCTCCTGGGAGAAGGCCACCAAGGATGGACCTGCTTGGGACACAGAAGGGAATTCCAGGTAAAGCAGCTGCTTCACTTCTCTTTTGACCTGGAGGCAGCTCGTGTCTGGTCACAATATTCAGTAGAATATTTTGCTGGGATATTTAGATGCTGGTTTGTGCTTTTCCAAATTATTGGGTGTTATCTGCTATCCCCACGAGAGCTCTGTAGTGATTATTATTTTTCTTGTTGATTGTGGCAGCAGCATATTCTCTGTGACTGTAAAGCATTATGGAGCATTTACTCCTTATTTCTTCAGTCCCTTTGGAGTGATGTCTGGAGATGGCACCTCAGTAATAAGCAACATGTGCAGTGTGAGGCTCAGGTGCGAGGAGGGAACCTTGGTTTTGAAAAGCCCTGGCATAGCTTGGTCTGTTTGGACAGACCTGGCGGCTCGGACAGTCCAACAACATCCATATGCAATGATTTTTCTTTATTCACAATGTTGAAACTAAAAACCTCTTGGCTTTAAACTTTAAGCCTCTGCATACATTCCCCTGAGAATGAGCGTTTCTGGCAAACTATAAGTTCTTAAATATCACTTCTCCAATTACATTCTCACAGGTTAGTATTTATGCAGGCCTGGCTTTTCCAATCCACGGAGCTGGTACTGGGCTGAGGCTTAATGCATTGCAGGTGGCTGGTGGTGCTTTGGGCTGTCTGACCAAACTGGTTCCAGATGGCCACACAGTATGAGTAATAACATCAGCTCATTAAGTTGCAAGGTTTCAACTACAATCACAGAATTATCAATGAAATAAAAGCTAACGGCGTATCAGCTGCACCCTAAGCCATAAATAGGATTTACAGCGAAACAAAAACCTTGTTTTGAACCCAGATCTCTCATCATTTCAATGCTGGGTGTCCACATAATGGGTTTATTCACTAGCAAAACCAGCAAAAAATCTGCCCCACCCTCTCCAAAACATGCTACTGAAGCTGCCCTGAGAGCTTCTGATTTTGGAAAAGCTTTGGCTTGGGGTCATTGAGAATGCAAAGCAGTATTTATCTGTGATGACTTAGGAAACAACTGGAATGAGCCTAGTTCTCAGATCAGAGATAAGCATCAGGAAGACTCATTACCTCGAGTTTCATCGTGGTTGTAAACGTTGTTCTTTGTGCAAATTTTTGTCTGTCTTGTGTTGTATACAGAGCATGGCTCCTGCAGTGTGCACAGGTGGCTCCTGCTAATTTATAGCCTGTGTCAGCAGTGGTTTGTTGGTCTAGATGACTTTTCTGTTCAGAATCTCCATGGGGAAACATTTCCCCAAGCTCTCAGGGTATCTGGGGTGCTCAGGGTCCCTGATCTTGGCTAGCAAGGGGTGGATTTTGCATTAAAATAAAGTAAAAATAATAGAGAAACATAGATAAGTTAAGTAATGCCTCTTCAAAATTTCATAGACCTCGAGTCAAGTAGGAGGTGATAGTATACAAATACAGCAGTTGAAGTAATCCTTTTCTAAATTCTCCTGGACTCTCTGACTTCTGGTTGACTTGATAAAACTCCTGTCACCAATCCCAGACACTGCAATGCAGCAAACAGAGCATTAGGAGCCTGATCAGCCCCACCGGTTTCACTGGGGTTTCTCAGGATGTGAAGTGTGTGTGTCTGCAAAAATCCAGCCAGGCCAGAGCCTGGGCTGTGGTGTGGAGCAAAGCTCCTCTACCACGGCATGGGCTGGGTGATGCTGATGCAGTGCTGGGGGAATTGCAGAGGGAGCTCACAGTCCCTCTTGCCTTCTCTTTCATTGTGGTAAATGACCCGTCTGCCAGGAAGTCAGGACTTCATTAGTAGTAAAAACCTAAATAACTTAAAGAAAAAAAGAGGTGCATTAAAGATATAGTGTCACGTGGTTTGAAGGAAAGGTATCTTGCATCTTGTGGTATAAATTATGCCAGAGGTCTGAATAGGGAATGTTTCCAATAAAACCACAAGGTATTCTTCTGTGCTCCTCCACTCCAGGCATCCAGAAAAACAGTATATTAGAAGCATGAGGCTATCTTGCTGGGTATAGTAGAAAGCCATGTCTTGTGAAGTCTGAGGAAGAAAATGAGTTTCCCAAGTTTGTGGGAAGCCTGAAGAAGCTATGTATGACCCTGGTTTGGTCCTAGAGGTCCTGGTTGTGGTTAAAGCCTGGATCTAGTCCCCTGAGTCATGCTGATAATCAGTGCAATGATCTGCTTTGTTACTACTCCACGTGAATAAGAGACTCAAAATCACATCCTTGATAATTAGAGATGGGTTTTTTTAGATTTATCCTACCTGCTCAGCCTCCCCAGCTGCAGTTCTGTTACAAGTGCAAGCAAAATTTCCATCCACTTCTACCCCAAGGGCCATTTACAGCAGCAGCAGCATCATGTGCGGGTCATGCAATAGTTCAAGTATTATGGTGTTAGGGAAGATGAGTACATCTAGTGCCCTCCTATTTGGGATTTAATTATCAACATAACTAATCCTGTAGGTAGTTCTCCCTCCATCCTGTAACTCTGAGGGTCTTGCAGATGTGCAGTGTCACTGCTTCCAGATGTTGCCGGCCTTTTCAGAGCACTGGGCACCAGCCCAAGGAGGGATTTGGTACTGGGAAATTCTGGCACCAGCTCTGTTTCCAGCAATGTGTACAAGGAGGAAATTATTGTGTGTGAGTGTAATGCAGAGACACCGCTACAGGCTGAGCTTGAGTCCCTGGGCAGGCACAGTATTGATCAAAAGTCAAGGCTGCGGACAAAAGCAGCGTGGTGATACAGTGAGGTGAGGTTTCTCTGTCTCAGGCCACTATTATCCTTTGTGTCTTTTGAATTATAGGCCTCCAACATCACTCTTCCAGGTTTTCAGCAAGATGCTTGGTGTTACTGTGAGTTCTCAGGGTTGTACTGGCACATTCTGCTTTAGACACATTATTTGGGCCAATCAATGTGCAAGTCACAGGGTGCTGTCACCACAGGGTGATCCTGCCTGTGTTAAGACCTGTGCTCCCTGTGCATACACAGCTGCAATGGAAAGAGCAGAGAGCAACCCAGGAGTCTCAAACCAAGGCAAACCTCTTGGGTGCTTCCATGGGGGCTTGGATCCACCCCAAGGTCCTGCAAGGAAGCTTTAGATGATGTGAATTCCTCTTCTGCAGGGTCAGCATCCCAATTTGGGTCTTTGCTCTGCATAACCAAAGTTTCGGGTCCAAGTGGGTGGTCTCCAGCCCATTCCTCTTGCTTGCTATAAATAGTGGGCACATGAGCTTGGGTCTCAGCACTGGCTGCCGGTGCCGAGACCCAAGCTCACGTGCCAAGCAGAGTGATGCTAAAGAAAGCCTGTGTGCAACATGAGGAATACCAGACCTACCCACTGTCTCCAGATCCGTCTCCCCAGCCAGGCTCTGGATCTTATTTGGATGCGGAGAGATTTATAAGGCATTCTCTTAATTAGGGGCCCCTGTTTTGACTGAGAAAAGATGGGGAATGAAGAGACCTAACAGAGGCAGGGCTAAACAGTGGACTGAAAGGGGAGGCTGGGGAGATCAGTGGCATGTGCTGTAAAGAAGTAGGGGCAATAAAATACACCAATAAAAATGATGTGTACTTCTGTGGCCTCATCTAAGGATGGGGAACAACAGTGTGTCCCTTCTAAGGGCAAACAAAAGAAACCCCTCCATATGTAAGCAATTATTGGAAACACATGGGAGAGGTGGACAGGGCAGACAAATCCAAAAGCCATGTGATATTGCACAGAAGAGTGAGGCTCATGTAAAGCCTGGGACTTCATATATTTCACAGCTCACAATGTACAGAGACTTTGGCCTCCTCCAAAAGCTGCAACTGGGAAGGCTCCTCTCATTTTGGCCTCAGGGCCTGTGCACAGATGGCTAAAGCTCGGGCAGGACTGCTGATTTGAAGCAGTTGACATGCTGCTGGGGAGAGCTGGAGGCCTGCTTGGCTTTGCTGTGCCCTTTCCTTTACAAAGCACTTGCAGCTGGTCTGTGCCACAGCAGCACTTAGCTGGGGTGCTGGGAGCAGTACAGCTGTGTGCTGCCACACTAACTGTGGAGAATCTGTGCTTTTGTTTGATTTGAAGTGTGGACTTGTCATTATTGCCTTTAAATTTTCTGTCAGTGTAGTGAGAGGATGATATTCACTGCTGGGGTGGGAGTCCCAGAAGCATTGCAACCAGTCTTCCACCCCCTGCACCAAGAACAAACAGCATCAAGGTTAATGGTTGGACTCGATCTTACAGGTCTTTTCTAACCTTAACGATTTTATGATTCTATCTTGGTATGTTCCCATCATCTCAAGGACTGTGAGATGGTCTAGATGTTCCTGAGATATGCTACCTGGCTATGTGCTGCTGCTCTGAAGGCCACAGTAGGCTGGAATCCAAAGTATTATCCAGCTCCTGTGCAGAGCTGGTGTGCCTTGGACCACTCAATGCTCTGAAGAAGGGAGAGATCCTCTTTGCTGAGATCCAGCCCCATACTGTACCAGATCATCTCAACTGAGAACATTTGAGCTTGGCAACTGATCTGAGACAGTTTTATGAGCTGCTTCACGTCCACTTGCAAAGAACATGCTGTGAACTCCATGCATGTCATCACTTCACTGATTTGGATGCACTGAACTTGTCTCTATTGCTCCAATAGTCCAGTCAGCCACCTCTTTCTCAAGTGCTGAAGCTCCAATCTGTTTAGCAGCGCCCTAAATCAGGCTAATAGGTAGGTTGCTGCTTCCGAATGTCTCATGTCACAAATTCAGGGATGTTACCCCCATGTTATGTAGAGAACTGCCTTGTATAGAAGTCAAAATTATGCCACTTGACTTTCCCACTAGAGACTGGGCTGTGGTGCCTAGAGATCATAACATTGACTTGGTTTCCCCAGCAGCAACCAGATGACCTTCTGCTTTTTAGTGTTAATAGGAGGAGCAAAGATTTGGAGAAATTGACTTCTAAAATTATAAATACCCTCCCTGTGCCTGTTTCCTGTAAAGTCTTGGACATCACTGCTCTGTGCTGCTATAGTCTCTTGCTTTGCATCCACTGTAATACAAGTTCTCTGCTTGTCTCTAGCCTTGCAGTCTGAGGTGGACTGCAGGACTGGGAAAGAACAGCTTCCAAGTGGGGCTTTAAGCCTTGTGTAAAGACTGCCTCATTTTCTAATGCACAACTTCAGATTTTTTCATTCAGGTTGAACTGTGACAGGAGCTGATATGACTGTGAAATGCATCATTCCTTTGTAGACTATAACAAGTGATTCTGCGTTGTAAGAAACAAAAGAGAGGAAAGGACCCTTAACTCCTGAAAATACCATGCTCATGAATGTTAACATGATTGTGGGGTTGCTTTTTCACTGAGCAAGCAGATGTTTTAGTGCTCTGAGGATCACCCTTGCTGCAAAGGATGGTGCTTACACCTCTGAGGGCAATGGTATGTTCAAGCTCAGTAAATATGTTCTGCTCCACCTCACTGTGCACTGAAAGCAAAAACTGCTCTTGAGTTTCATCGCAGAAGGGCAGCTTTGCCAATATAAAGAAGAACTTGTTCAGGGTCTGCTTTCATCTCTGTGCATTATCAGAACTACTAAAATGAGTAAAGAACTCTTTAAGCCTCATTGGACAGTGACACTAAAAATACCCCACCACCTCACTCAATCCCAAGACCCAAACAGCTGAAAAACAAAAGCCAGCCCCAAACCCTAAGCCCCGGAAAACCCTGTGGTATCCATCACTGCCATGTATAATCACAGTTAGAAATCCAAATGAAGTCTGCAGCCTGTCAGCTCTGCAGACAGATTTGGTGGTGATATGAGCAAAGCCAACATTTAAAAATGACTGAATTCTCATTATAAAGATACATGATCCTCCTTCTCATTGAGAACAGTTGGGCTTTGCTTCCAGTGGAGAGCCAAGCCATTTATTTTATAGCTCCATTGTACACTGCACTGGGAATTGTTCCCACAGATAGAGGTTTCTAGCATGTTTTCCCTATGTACTTTGTTCCACATGCACTGTGCCCTTTGCACATGCTGAGGGCTCTCACATGAATTACACTTTGCCTGATTTGGTTGGATGGGTTTCCTACATTTGTGTCCTATAAATTGGCATGGTGATGTATTTATTTTGGTAATCAACCAGTTCTTTGTAAATCTGTGAGCTTAATCCTCCAAGAGAGGGAAATAAAAGGCTCAGTCTCTGCATCTAACAATGAAGATAAATACCTTTATTTTCATAACTTTTGGACATCTTTTTTTCATGGCATCCAGCCAAATCATGAGGTCCTTGCTCAGGCAAGAACACACAGATGTCATTAAGTTCCTCACCAGGCTTATTAGGGCATGGAAAAACTCTTAAGAGGAAGGATGGTCTCATGGCTCTGCCATTGAGCAAGAATTTAGTTCAACAGGGCTAAGCTCTTGCTTCTGCCGTATATTTCCAACGTGACCTTGCATGACCCTCTCTCTCTACATCTGCTCCCCTGAAATCTCCTGCTGTTCAGCATATAAATCTCCTTGATGCAGAGGTCCTCTTACTGTGGGTCGATTCGTGCAGGAATTTTGGCCATGAGGCGTCGCAGAGGCAGTACAGGCACTAGAACAGCAATGGGCTTTTGGCTCTGCCTGCAGATCAGAAGTGGCTCTGCCTTGCTCTGAGATGATGGGATGTAAGCCAGAAGTCACCTCAGCCTGTTAATGCACAGCTATGCCCATAATAATTAACGTTGCTCTCACCTTATTAGTGCAGGTGCTGTAGCAATCAATTTGGATGTGTCAGTTGTGGTGCTCCTTGTGCTGAAGGTGGCTCACAGCTGGGTGCACATAGTCCTGGGGCCCAAGCTGAAGGAACAAGGGTGACTGTTGTGGGATCTTCTGTCCTCTTCTGGCAGCTCATCCCTTCCCAGGCACTCCAGTATCATCCCTCATCTGCTGATCAGTAGTAGTTTGGTCACCTCTTGGTGAGACTGGTTGTACAAGCATCGAGGTTTCACTCCTGTCTGGAGGTGCTGGGAAGATCTCCCTGCCCTCCCTGCAACATTTTAAGTAGTGCTGGGAATACAGCTATCAAGGCTGAGTGAGCAAGACAGTGCCTGAGCATGAAGGAGCAGGGTGGTGGTGTAAGGACCTGGCCCCTGCACGGAGTGACCCTTACGGGGGGAGCTGGCCAGGCTGGCAGGGAGCACCGGCCTGGGTCAGCTGGCTCATCTCAGGAGGGTGTCTAATACGTCAGACACACGGCTTGATGTGGTGCTATTGACTGCAGCCTGATAAAGATCTCCATGTGCTTCCTCTCACCCTCCATTTTCCCCCCAGCTGGAGGGAAAACTTCACCTCCTCGTCCAGCAGGAGGATGAGGGACAGTGCAGCCCCACTCCACTGCCATCCAGGGCTGGAGCCTGCTGCAGAGAGAAATGTACACAATTGCTTCTTGGCAGGGTTCCCCTCCACACGCACAACCACGTTTGTTCTTCTAATATGCCTACGAGTGAGAGCATGGGCTGCAAACTTTTACTTGGGGAGAGATTCCTCATGCATGTAAAGGGTTTGCTTAATGGAAGGAAGTAATAGGGTGTGTGCTGGCTAAGCTTTGCAGTACAGGACCAGGGGGATGCAATCCAGAGTCTGGGTGCATAATGTGCCCATGGGGACATGGGGAGACTCTTGGGGATGGTCCTGTGCAGGGCTAAGAGTGGGACTTCATGATCCTTTGTGGCTCCTTTCCAGCTCAGCATGTTCTGTGAAGAGCCCTTCCCTGGCCTTGGGTGGTTGTGCTAAGAGTGTGATGGGATTAGGGTGTTGGCCTATGACAAGCAGACTACAGCCTCTTTAGTCCTTTCTTCTCCCTGGCTTGGCTGAAGGTGTTCATCAAGCCCAAATATCTCCCTGACTCTCTTATGTTTCATTGGATAACTGGACAATAACAAACCCTTGGACACTTGACCTATGGCCACCACCATCTTGGTTGTAGCACATGTACTCCTTCTCTGGGAGCAAAGTTCACATGCCACTAAAACCCACCCATTTCTCTATGCCTTTTTACAGCATCTACTTCTCCCAAAACACCCTTTTGTGAACAGTTTTAAAATTAGAGTAAAACTGGGGGGGGGGATATTTACAGAAAAGCAAAAGTTTCCAAAATTACTGTTTCCATAAGTCAGTTAGTATTGTTCTTTTCCCTTCACAATAAATAACGATAATGCTCCATTTTTTTTATACTAGCCTTTACAGTGAAAGCAATATGTTGACCATAAATATTCAAGCTGGTTAATTCCTATAAAATTCTGTTAGCAGAATCAAATGATTTTACTACCCCATGTCAAATTAATGGCTGGGTGTCAACCTGTGTCACTTCCTGCTTGAAAAATGACCAGGACATTAAGAGGATTTTATTTTGCTTTCCTGCCTGATGATCAAAAATAGTAAAATTGAAACTGAGGGTGGGGAAAAGTAAGTCTCATAAATACCATCACCATCTCATCTCTTTGGAGTAAGCCCATGGTGATGCCCACACATTGGGACTTGAGTATGTTTCCTGGATGCATGTTTGATTCTGTTTTTCCTTTTATGACTGGTTGCCATGGGAAGGCAATTAGGATGTATGGCCATAAAATCAGCTCTGGTCCTTAGCTGATTGCCTGATTTGATGAGATGGGTGGTACTGTGGGACATGCCCCAAAACACATTGCCTCTTTTGCAATAAGTTGTCTGAAATTCCTCTTCCTAACCCATATTTAGATAATGACAAAGGCCAAAAGGAAAAGAGTAGTTGGCCTTCTGGCTGCCACCTGCATTAAATTCCCTCAAATTGAAAGAATAACTTCTGTAGTCTCATGCTATTGGTCTTTTATGTGTCGATGTTGATCTGAGAAGGTACTTTGTCTTGGTGCCCAGGTGGCACCTTGATGGGATGCCAGTTGTAATCTATTAATTTAACTGATTATTAGTGGCTAATAACTTGATTATTAGTGGCTAATTGTTTTATGGTGACACATGAAAAGTACAGAGGCTCTGCAGGGGTGTATGGTCAACTGCAGGACAGACTGGAAAGAGTTCACTGTCTTTGGTCCAAGTTTTTGAACAAAACACCAAGGAACTCTATATGATGGTTTGGATAGAACAGAATAAGAAAACAAGGAAAAAGAAATTACTCTCTCCTGTGATTTTTGGTGCTGTAACATCCTTGTGAAAAATACACCATCAATACACGGTGACCTCTTGTGCAAAGGAACAAAGGACCAGGTAAGCCTGTCCCACTGAAAGGTTCATTTAGAAGTCAGCTGGAGACAGTGGCCTGGATGATTTTGCCTCTCTGCTTTCCCCCATCCAGCCCATGCAAGCCAATGGAAACAGCAGCTGCCAAGCACACCACACCTCTCAGCCTGCAATAACAATCAGGGATCAGCTCACCTCTGGCCCACAGTGAGTGTCTGGAGAAATCTTTTTGCTGCCAATTGCCCCACGTTCAAGCCTATTCTCTTTGGCTTGACCCGTAGCTGAGGATTTGGCTTTCAGTGCACTAGTGAAATGCAGCACCAAAGGCCAGGCGAGGACGTTGCGGCAGCATGAAAGATAATCCTCTTTCTGAGTCAGCTCTCAGCCTCTCCAGCATTGCCAGCACTAGGACTGTTTCTCTTGCTGCCCTGGCTATAGTCATTCTTTCTGAGCCCAAATATTTCCACTGTATATTTTGGGAAGAATTGGAACGTTCCACTCAGTCTTCCAAAATCTGAGTATCGTTCTTCATGGCCCTCCCTAAGAGTCAGTCCTGGACATTCTGCCAATTATTTTTATCCATCCTAACTTGTCATAGCAGGATCAGTTGGGAATGGATCAAAAGGGAAACAGTCAATGCAATCTCATTATCCAGAAGTTGGGGCATACTGGACCTCTTGCAGCTCTTCTTTGACCGCCTTCCTGAATCTTCTTACAAAGACAACTAGGCTCTATGGAGGAATGGTATGGAGTCAGCACACACATGGGGTTTTATCTGGGAAGCAGGACTGGGTTCCCTGCCTGCCCAGTCAGACCCATTTAGTCTCTTCCCTATTTGGGCAAGACAGGATAACCTTTCTGTCCTTCACTCCATCCCTTGGTTCACAGGTCCACATCATGGCCCACATAGACCCTGAGATTTCAAGATTTGATTTCATCACAACTGTAGACCATGAGTCCTGAGAGGAAACTGCTCTGCTTGCATAATCTGGTCCACAGAGCCAGAAAGAAAGAGAATGACAAATAAATAGGGAGGATGAGGTGTCCTTAGGCCACAGAATGCTCTAATCAATATTCCAAACATCTTCTATGTTCCTTTAGTAAAGCCCTGGGCTCATAATTGGAGAGATTTTGACATGCAAGACCCTTGTGGTAAAACCCCAGATGGCAACTAGGCCCCACACAGCTTTTTATGCACTCCCCATGGTGGAATGGGGGAGAGAATTGGAACGGTAAGAACTCGTGGGCTAAGATGGAGATGGTTTAATAGCTAAAGCACAGCCATGTGTGCAAACAAAACAAACCAAGGAATTCATTCCCATGAGTGGGAAAGTGTTCAGCCATCTCCAGGAAAAGAGGGCTCCATCATGTGTAACAGTGACTCGGGAAGACAAACACTATCACTCTGAACATTCCATCTGCTTTTTTCAGCACAAATCCAAAACACAGCCCCATACCAGCTACCATGAAGAAAATTAACTCTACCCCAGCTAAAACCAGCACAACACTTCTTGTAAAGAATCTTTGCCATGTCTAGAATTTCCTGTAACTTGTTTTGATTTACTTCACAAGCCTCTTCAGCCCAGATGTTCAGAGATGCACAAGCTTTTGAGCCAAAGAATAACCAGTTTCCAACAAGTGGCCATGAGGTGCTGATATTCCTTTGCCACAGGACTGGCAGCATGGACCAAGCTTACATGGGAACCACAGCTGCAGGATATGGACATCTGAAAACACTGATAGAACATAAGAAAAAGAAAACAGTTCAGACACGTGACCTCAGGGATAACATTTTGTTAAAGATTTTATGTGTATATTAATGCTGTTCCCTCTGATAAAGAACTTATTTAGGATTTCCTTAAACTGAAACCCCTTACCTATTGCTTTGAACTTCTGTATCTTCCTACACAAGGGGTGATTTTGTCACCAGGCTAAATAAAGTCATGTAGTTAGAACACTTTGGCACCTGCTTGCACGTTTGCATCTGGGAAAAAAATATTTCTGATCACTCTCTTTCCCTGTGTGCAGTGAGTTTACAGAGCCAAAGGTACCCCTAGGGCTCACTTCTCATTCTTGCTCTTGGAGCAATCTATTTCCAAACCACCAAGTGTCAGGATGGTTGGAGAGAGTGGAGCCTGACCAGCCATTCCTGGCCATAGTCTGCAAAAACTAAAGCACAGCAAAGTATTCAGGAGGACACTTAATTATGTTACAAGGTGTGAGGAACTTGGAACCATAATATTGAGACTGCTTATAGAAAAGATTGTTGTGCCTCAAATTTTCCAGTGTGGCGAGCTTATAAAAAGTAAGCTTTTTATTTTATAATGTTTTAATATTATAATTATATTTTAACTCTCACTTTTAAATACATAAAAAGATGTAATGTTCTATAACCTTACTGAACTGGAAAATCTGAGGCATGCACATTTGGGGATGATGACAGTGTGATGCATGGATTTTTTTGGGTTGGTCAAATGCCCTTGTCAAAATTCCATAATTGCATCTTACCCATACGCAGGTTTTTACACTCAGTCCAATCAAAGTCTTATTCAAGACTTTAAAATAGACTTTAACTTATTCACAGAAGTTGTGTTGGTCTTACTGAGTTGATTCACCCAAGCTAACACTAATAATAACAGTAATAATAATAAATTACTCTTAACAGCATCACTGCGTTATTTCTGATTGCCCCCCCTGGGATTCATGTATGTTACAAAGGAAGCTGGTGTCACTCTGTTTTAAAGATAAAACACATCCAGCTTACCAGTGGGGATGTTAATTAGACTTTGGACATCCATGTTTAATCTTCTTGCTTTTATCATTTTCACATGTGAAACGTTTAAAAAAATGTGGAAGCAAATTAGATAAACATCTGCTCCAAGCTGGACTCATCCATCCAGCCCATAATTCAGCAGGTGGGAAGGTTTCAGTGGTGAGTGTGGCTATGGAAAGGGCAGACAAAAATAGCATCATCTTCCCAGGGAGTCAGGTCAGGCTGCTGGCAGATGTTAATCAGTGTCTCCTCTCCTGCACTGCCTGCTCGAGGTGTGGTTCATCTTCACCACTTGCTTTAAGATGTTCCAAGCTGATTTTCCAGATAATTTCTCCCATCCAAGTAGGTTTCACTGTGAGGTTTGCCCTGGAGCAGCAAGACAGTGAATGAAGACAGCTTCTTGTCTCTCTGATCCAAGTTCAGTGACCCACCAAGTGCGGGTGGGCATGTGCAAGCCTTCAAAATGGGATGCCAAGCTGCAACATGCTCAGAGTGTAACCTTGGATGCTGCCAATGGGGGAGTTAATGTTTCCTTGCTGTCCTCCTGGATGGTAACCCATTCCCAAGTGTTTTATGTGCAACCCTTTCCTCTAATTACCTTAAAAGGTACTACTCAGCACAGGACTTCCCCGAGATGCTCCAGTGTCCCTAATTCATGGTACAGAAATGTTGTGCAGGTGAGCTTGTGAGCAGGAGGGGTGCTGTGATGACATTTAACTAAAAAATGGAATGGCCCTTCCTGTGCAGGAAGCTCCCAGTGGTCTCTTCTGGATTTGAAATCTGAGAGGTACCTACATTCGACTAGTGCTTGCAGGGATGGAAAAACAGCCCACTATGCCTGGACTAGACTTCTGAAGCTCCAGCACTGGCTGGAGAATCAGGCCAGGTGGGATTTACCCCTTGCTCTTGCCAATGTGTAACCTGGCAGGGCTGATCCACTTGGACACAAATTCCTCCTCCTCTGGTAAAAGCAGGGAGCCAGGAGAGCTGCAGCTCTCCCAGAAGCTCTCAGTGGCATGTGTTACCTCAGGGCAAGTTGCATTCCCTGCTGTGAAAAGCTGTAAATTACACACCAATAACTGCCTGGAAATGGCTGGGCAAATATTTTGAAAGATGGAGAAACTTGGTAGAAACCACTGCTTTGTAAGTCACTTAGGATGGCAAAAGGTGAACCCAAAAGATCTCCCTGGAAAGTGATTTGCTGGATATTATTCATCCTATCAGCATGGCTCCCTCTCTTTTTTCTCCCCTTTCTTATCTCCTTTCCTTTTTACACTTGCTATTCAAAGTCTGATGAAACCATAGTTTCCAAATTGATACTTTTTTCCTTTCAAGATTTCTACTGTCAATAATTACTTCAAAGGTGCAGAGAACTCACATGCCAACTTCTAGCCTAGAGCTTACTTTTACAGCTCTGTAATAAACCCTTTTTAAAAAAATGTTTGTAATGGCCATGACCGTGGTACTTGACTATTGCAGTGCTTTCTGTCACCCCCGTAATGTTAAGTGCCAATAAATCACCTGCACTCTTATGGTGCCCTGTGATTATTTACAAAGCTGTTAGAGGAGTATTTTTGGTTTTATTGACCAAGGGGAACAAAAGCTGGGGCTTTTTCTTCTGGGGATTTCTTGGGATTTTTTTGAGTTTTCTTTGCACAGGAGAGTAGATAAATACCACCTAAACCTCAGACTGGCCTCTTCTACCTGAGGTATGTAATGCTGCTATTTTTGGAGGTGCTTCACAAATGATCAAGCCCAGTTCAGAGCTGAGGCAGTGCAGCAGTTGCTTGGCCAATGAAGCCATGTGCATCACCTAACCTGTGCTTGGGCCTGAGCCTGCAGCCAAAAATTGGTTAGTAGGGAGGCAACAGCCTACACTAAGATGTGGGCCATGAAGCAAAAGGGGGCTTTTCTGTTTGTAGTCACTGCTCAGAAGCATCCCAGACCCTACTTGTAGCAGAAGGAGATTTTTGGGCTCTGATTTCCTGGCCCATGTTAGGCACAGTGCCCACTTTTTTCCTCTTACGACCCACTTCTGATCCTGCTTGGCATCTCAGGGTGTTTTACCAGGGCTTGTGGGATCAACCACCCCTCTTGTGCAAAGAGGATTTTTGCTATTTAGTTTATTGAGTATTTCCAAAATTTCACCCACTGTTAAGGATTAAAAACATAAAACCATTAAATAAATCTATTCTTCATTCTTGTTTCCTGCATGTTGTCATCTCTGCACTAGAAGTTTCTGAAGACAACTCCCTTTTAAAGAGAGGAATGAAGAAGGGCAGAATTTGAGCTTGCAGTATGAACATAGACTTGGTTTGAAATTAATGCATGAAAACTAAACTGTTTTCTCAAAAAGAGTAAACGTAGTAAGTTTTCCAACTGTGTCAATAACCCCAGGACAAAATGGATTTTCAGGCAGCAATGGATCATACAGGAAAACAAGGTTTAGCTGTTGGTAATTAAAAGTCAGTATTAGAAGTAAAAGGCCAATCGGCCCCAAAAGCCATCTGCCTCCTTCCAGAGAGTGTTTTGAAGATCCTTCCCACAAACTCTGTTAGGAGCTGCTGCCTCTGAGTGTATCACCTGGTTGGAATTTTTCACGGAGCTTGAATTTATTAGAAAACAGCCCCAGTCAAGCAGAACTGTGCAAATTAAATTGGATTTACATGACAAGGTGGAGCCCAAGCACAGCAGCTAGGAAATGCCTAATGAAAGTAAAAGACAAACCAAAAGGGATCAGGGATGAAGGCTGCTCTGTGTAAACAGCATCTGAAAAAAAAAAAGGAAAAAACGTTTGACAAATAGTGCAATAAAATTAAAATTCCCGCCTCAGCTGCCCTGGGGGTTTCAAAAGGAGACAGTGAGAGAGAGTGGGATATTAGAGGAAATAAACAGATTTCAGCATATAATAAGTAGGAGGCTGGAATATTATTGTAGGATAAAGTGTTCTGAGATGGAGTGAGCTGACCCAGAACATGTTCCTCTTGTGAGGAGGGTGAAGACTTGATCTTCAACCCCAGTGAAACCTGGGGGACTCAGTCTATTGGCCTCAGTAAGCTCTGGGAGAAGCGTGACTTCCCAGTAGATGTTAGGAGCTTCACATTTTCTCCCCTTTAAGATATACGTCTGTCGGCTTGCACCACTGCCTATTATCTTATCAAAACATGGTTTCTTCATCAGTAATATGTATGTTTCATCTGAATCTGTAAATAGTGAATTGCTTCCATATGCCAGATATTTCACTGGAGAGACCCTCCACTTTGGGAATGTCATTACTGCCCAAAATAATCTTCTGCAAGTCATAATGTAAACTTGAAGTTATTGCAATTTATTAGCCATCACAATTTGCCAGGAAAATGGAATCAAGAGCGTATCAGGGAAAGTAACTCAATTGCAAAATGAATATGCCCTCGACTGCAGTCTGAGCCCATTAATATCGACTTTCCAAATCCAAAGAGTGATTTCCTCTTGTGCCTGTACAATAACGCTGTGCAGCATGCTTTCTCTTGAAGGGAGCAACAGGATTTTGTGGAATATATGGAAGGGAATTGGTTTTCTGGTTTATTACTTAAAGCTGATCCTTACTGTCAACATTTGTGATGAGTAAACCTCATGAAATAACATGGCCAGAGGCTTAATCTGGTGCCACTGTGATTTGCAAGGATATATTGGAGAGGACATGACTGTGGCCACATGAGGGACCAATGAGATTCCTTTGGCAGGAGTGCAGAGCGCTGCTCTTAAAAATGAAGGGATCTGCTCACAGAGATAGTGTGCTGCCATTGACAGAGCTTGGGAGAGGGCATGGAGGAAATGTGGTGGAAAGAAAGTCACGAAAGAAGTGCTAAATGTGCCATTTCCTGCTGGAGTCATTCGGCTTATGAGAAATCCTCCCTCTTGCATCCTACTGTTTGGAGTGTGGATTTGGGAGGTGAGAAATGGCTCTTTATTAGTAACACTTTGATTCCCCTGATCCCGGTGGGCTTGGTGGGCTCGTTGCTGGGATTTCCTCCAGCTAAATGCTGATTTGAGCAGCTTCCAAGTCTATTTGTATAGAAATATCAACATGTAGCAGATCCAACAATGGGCTGTGTAGGGACAACTTATCTCAGAGCCCTGGCCCTGACTCCTCACACAGATGGTAATGCTGTATCCCTTCAGATGGAGCTAGTCTTTAAAGATACTGAGGTCCTTCAGCGTTGGCCAGAGATGTGCCCAGGATTGTCCCCATGTAATGGACAGGATGGCTTGGCCTGGCTCTGGAGCACAGTGATGCTGGGCAACTGCATGAGCCTTAGACATTAGTCAGTCCCAGATGATACCATGAGAAACTTTAGAAGCTCCAGTATGTGGGTTCATGTCAGATGTCTGAGAGTAGTTGCGTAGCTGACCTGAGAGTTGTCAGCAAAGCTGTTATGTTGGTTTTGTCTAAAATTCGCCTGTCCATCCTGGTGCAAAGAACAACCCCTTTGGCTGATGTAAACATATCTCTCTCTGAGGAGAGCCATAAAGCATTTGTCCCTTCATGGCACTCATTTACCTGGCAAGGACACCCCTTCTGATGTGGTATTGGCATTTCCGAGTCACTTGCCCTGGGGAAGGCTGTAGTTCTGGGTGAGAGGATCAGAGAGGAAGGACAGACCAAACAGGTCCCAAACGAGGTTGTTTTCGGGGAAGCACAAGACTCATCATTCCCTGAGAGCCTGGGCTCTCCTCTGGACTGGTGATGATGGATGCAAACTGGGTGTGGAATAGTGCGTTCCCCAGTCATCATCATACCAAACGGAAACATAGCATAACCTCACCTATAAAGCCCACTTTTTGACATCAGTTGCTGAATTATTTTGGTCTAAAACCACTCCACTCCTTTAGAATTTGCTTGGTAGATGTTTTGCCCACCTGCCTGTGGTTTCTTTAGCATTGCAAGTGCTATACTGCTGTCCAGGCCACCTTGGACATGGGAGGAGCAGGTCAGAGGCTTAGCCTAAAGCAGACTGCATCCTTACAGCTCCTACATTGTGGTGGAGTGGCAGCTCACTTCTGTAGGACTTACGTATCATCCACAGGGGATAGGAGAGCCATCAAGGTTTGCTTCAGTGTGGACTCAAGCTGGGTTTCAACAGATCTTTTTCTTCCTTTTTTTAATTTTTTTTTTACCTTTCTCCTAAAAAACGAGTATAAAATTTTGTTCCGCTCTCCTTGGATTTAATGGCAGGCTTTTTTCCATTATTTTCTATGAGGTTACAGGTATTCGTGTGTGTTTCCACCAGCTAGTACCCAAGTGTAACTGCTAAGCTAGTCTGAAAAAAATGGCTTCTTACAGAGAAAAGAAAAATGGAGTTCTACTGGAAAAGCTTTTGTTTAGCAGTGGCTGGAAAAGGTTGTTCTGGGACTGATTTAAAGAGCACTGGGTAATCTTATGCACATACCCTCAGGGCAGCCATAAGTTTAGTGATGAAAATGTCTGCATGCTTTACACAGCTCCACTCAGGGACTGGGGGAGAGACAGCAGCGCTGGAACAACACACAGAGCCCCATGTGGACTGTGTCATTGCCAAAGGGACAGGATATACTCCAGGGGGAGCAAAGACAAGCCGTGTGGGTACTTGAGGCAGGCAGGACGAAGTATCAGTGCAAACTGCAGTACTAACTCCATCCCAGTGCCCCAGAGAACTTCCTGGTGGGAGATGTAGTCCCTCCCCAGCTAATGCCAGGGAGAACAACTTCCCCTCTGCACGTGATTCTAATTTACATAATTGGCTTACTAATTACAGCACAGAAGGAATGAGGGCTTGGAAGAGATGGTGGCTGCTTTTTTGTGATGTTGGTGCTTGATGTGGCTGCCTTTTTTTGCTGTAGTTTTGCGTGTGTGTGTGACATAAGTAGCCTTAAAAATACAAAGGATTGGGTGGGAGGAAAAAGAGAATGGAAATGCTAAATCTTTTACTAAGCTAGATATCATAATAATCCTGGCAATTAACTATGGGAGAGCTCCAGAGATGGATTTCTTTTCTACCATACATTTGTTTTCAGTATAACTGAGAGAGGAGAAACCTTCCCACTTTCTGTGCAGCAGCCATGCCCAAGGGGGCTTGGTTATAACTAATTCCAGAACAGGGTGTCCCTTCTGGGGTCTCTGTGTGCTTTGTCCATAAAACTTGCAACCCCCTCCTCTAAGACTGACATTAAAAAAATAGAAAATACACTCCAAAGGCTTGTCTGGTGAATGAGGCTCTTTGTTCTGGAACACTGTCACCCAAGAGTGAGCCCTATGGGGAGATTTATAGCAAGATTCCAAGCTGCTAATGAAGGAAGGCTTCTTTGACTAGTCAGGTGGCAAAGCATTACAGCACAGCAGCCCAAGTTCAAGGAAGAGGAAGCTAAGGATGGCTGTGAGCCCATGGTTATGTGCATGAGCATTTGGGTATTGCTGTATTGTTTGTGCTGCTTAGAGCCGCTGCAGCTGAGGGAAGACGTTTTGCCAAAACTACAGGGTTTGGCCATGGGGTCCTGGGGTTTGGCCGTTTCTAAAGCAACCTCTGGTTTTCTGGAGGCAGCTCTAGTTTGCACTGGCTCGCTGAGGTCCCTGAAGAGCCCTTGTGTCGTTGAGGGCTGTGGGACTGCAGCACCATGTAGCTCTGCTCTCCTTGCTCTCATGGTCACAATCTACGCAATTTCTGCTTCTTTCATTCCTGAACCGTCTGGATGTTTTGCTTATGTCCAAAGCTGCCTAAATCAAAGAAGGTGTGTCCCAAGGTGTTGGATTTTGGTGTGAAGAGGGACCATTGATTCTGCAGAGTCTCCTGGAAGGAGTCAAAGCCGGGAAGCAGTGAAAGCAATAAAGGGCAGTGTTGGAGTTGAGATTAAGAGTCACCACAGGCAGGTGAGATAAAGCCAAGGGATATGGTCAGGCTTCTCTGTTTAGTGCAGCTAATCTAGCCTGCAAGTAAGTCAGGCTAGGACCTCAGTTTTCTCTTCTGCTCTGTCAGTAAATAGCTACATGAGAGTAAGAATGGTTGTTATCTTTGTTGTAGAGTTTGGGAGTTGAGGCAAAGACATAGTGGCTGATTTATCAATGGAGAGAAAGCTTTGTCGTGCTTAAGATCAAGCAGAAAGGCTGTAAAGCTGCTGGGATATAAGACTACATTCCTGTTTCAGTCTAGTTCCAAACAGGCTTCACCCTCTGGAAGAGTTTTCTTACGTTTTGTTAATTCTCTATCATGCAGGAAGGCAGGTTTATGGCATGTGTTCACCCTATAGTGCTTACAGTGCGAATGAATTTGAGTAGTTAATCAATTTAGTGTGAGTTCTTCTAATGTAAAAAAATATATATCAAACCATCCAATTTCTGCTTACTCCTTGCAGAATGTTTTCTATCCTGTCAGTCTAAACACTGGAAGTATTTTAAACAGATGTAGGCCATCAGTTTCTATAAACATTGTAATTGCTTGGCACCACCGATGCTTACATTGAAAGATGCAGATTTCCAGGATCTGCACAGACACCAGCCACACTTTCTGAAACACAGTTTACATCCCGTTAGAGGCCTGTAACCTTCCTCCTGTAAAACTCGCTGTAGCCTGGTGCCTGGCACCAAACAAGGGCTGTTATCCCTGCAGCTTTATACAGCTCCATGCTGCAGGCTCAGCCATTTTAGCCTCCTGGCTCGGCAGGATTTGATAGGAGGATGTGGTTTGGATTCCACCCCAAAAGCTCTTTGTTCTCATTACTGTACTGCGAACTAGATGCAACGTTACCTGCACCTCGAGTTGCTCAGGGATTTTCAGGAGAAAATAATGCAATGGGCCTCCCTGTGCTCGGTTCAGTCATTTACTTACAACTCTCTGTGAACTCATCCTTTGATCCATGGGCAATAGCGAAGCTGATGTCCACAGTGCCATCCCTGTGAAGCAGAGGAGGCGTGGTCCTCAGCTCGCCCTCTCATAAAAGTGATGAATTGAGCTGAAGTGAGGAGAGGGGTTGAAAGGAAAGGATGGATAATATTCATGCTAATAAATCTAGTGCAGCAATTAACATCGCCTTTAAAAATGTGTGTTATCAGCACAAATGGAAATACAGACAAGAGCAGCAGCCAAGTGCTGCTCTGTGTTTATAACCAAACAGGATGGACTCAGCATTAGCTGTGGACTTCTGGCCAAGCCCATGGCTCTCCTGGACTGGGGTGAACAGCTCTTCCCAATCCATCTTTCATCTTGAGGTCATCTGCAGCTTAGTTGTTTGTGCTCCGTATTTGCCTGCAACATGGTGGTTGGTGATTGCCAATATCCTGGGTCCTTGTTGTAGTATTTCTGTTGTTGATGATTCCTTCCATTAGCCCTAACTGGGAAGGTTAAAATTGGACACCTTTGCACTGCAGACTAATGGTAGTGAGTGGTCTGAAGATGTAAAGCAATTCAGGGCTTTGCCCTGCATCATTCCTGTCTAAAGACAGCCCTATGTGCATTCTCCTCCTGTTAAGAAATAGTAAGTGGCAACAAAAAAATGAGACTTTGCTGATAGCATATGTTCAAGTCACAGGCTCATTTCTTAATATACTTTGGCTCCAGCCTCTAGCTGAGAAGCCAGATTGCTAAAGCACCAGAAGTGTGGATAAATGTACAGTCAGGGCATTGCGTAATTTTTGCCTCAGTATGACATACGGAGGAAGCTGTGAATATCACCACAGACCAAAGAAAGCAACTGCTGCTCTCCTCTCTGACCCTCTGGAACATGCGTTTCAGGTCACTCTTCTACCACTATCAATTCCTTGTCTGTTTGATGTTGGGAAAGGTGTTGTCCAGATTTTGAAGCACAAAGGAAGCATTTCCCACTCGATGGAGACACAAAGGGTAGAGTACCAGATAGGTATTCATCTCCAGAAGGTAATGAAGGTAATGACACCTCCAGGTGTCTACTTAAGGTGTCTAAGTTTGTTGTCTGGCTTAAACTGCTCAACAGCTCCTCTACCAAGGGAAGAAAGAAAGGTTACTCTGTAGGGCTCTTCCCTGCACATGAAGTTAATTCCAGCTTTAGGATGCTCAAAGAAAGAAAGATCTCTACAGAGATTATAAAGAGATTGAAGGCAGATCAGCTACCTAATTTAGTTGCTTATATGATTAAAGTTGTCTGGGGCAAATGTTCATTTTCTTTTGCTTCCAGTGACAAACGTTTCTAGGGCATCTGGGAGCATCTCCATGGTGCAAGGAACAGGTCTCAGCAACAATAAAAAAGGGGCCCTTTTTCCCCCAGGGTACTGAACTTTGCCCAGAAAGCTTTCAAGACTCTACAAGGAAATCTAAAGCTGGAGCAAAAGGTTAGAGTTTATGGAAGTGGTTTGTGATTGCGGTCAAAAGAGTTTGCTCTTCCATCTGCGCACAAGGGTCTTATTCTAGGAATTTTTGCTCATGTCACTAGGAATTCAGCCCAAAATAGTCTCTCTGGGTCAGAGAAGAAGAAAGAGCATAGCTCAGGAGTCAGAAATGCACAAAACTTGGCCTGAGACAGAGTTTTGCACTCTCTGAGCAGGGCATAATCTGATGTCAAGCTTTCCCCAAGTCATATTCCTAAATGGGAAGGAGCCCAGAATGATCACATGTTGAACGCCTGTTCAAAGACAACTGGCTCTTACTGCCAAACTAACTGCATGAGGAGGTCTGCTCTTGGAAAATTCACTGCTGCCCACATGCTGATCTTCCTCCGGAGAACAGGCATTTCTCAATCGTAGTTGGGCCAATCTTTTCAAACTCAGTGTTTGAGGAGTCATTGTCTCTGCCCTTATCTCCATCTGCACTGGGGTCAGGAGCTCAGCAGCTGGTGCCCTATTACTCAGCTGTCCCTTCCCTTTCAATCAAGGTGGGTGTCAGTAAACTTTTCTGAAGGTGTGGAAATTTCCTTGTGGTGGCTTCTGGTAGGAGGTCAACAGAGAAAAAGAAATCTGGCTCGAGTATGTCTGCTTTGACTGTGAACTGAGCACACTTCTGGGTTTGGGGTAACATAACAAACATGAACATGGGAAAAATACTTGTCCCTCCTGTTCTTTTACTGCACTTGATGGGTTTTAAAATATATAGAATTTCCTCTCTCTGAATGAAGCATACCTGGAATTTCTTACTACAGAAGTTAGACTGAATTCTTGGTTAAACAAGTCCTCTAAAGAAAATGCAGTAGGGTTTCAGGCATCTACACGCTTACCATCATTTCAATTTTTCTTAACTATATCTTGCCTCAGTTTCTCAAGTGATGTTCACATTTCTAAAGATATGCAGGTTTTGTCCCTTAGGTAGCAGGCAAAGGTCAATTCTGTAAACTGTAATTATTTGGTTCAGACAAGCACATCAACAGGCAATGGCCCCTCCAGGGTAGACCTGAATTTCTTGGATTACTCAGATTTGGCTATGAAACTCTTCAGTGCTCCAGCAGAAGTCAGTGATCAGATCTTCTACTGGTATGCAAGAACCATCCAACCCAGTATCTCAACAGTTACATAAATATTTTAAAATTAAGAAAACAAGTTAATTCATCCATTCTAGCCTCTTTAGAAGGTAGTTTCATGGTTTCATGAGCATGATTTGCCTATTTTTCCTAGTGAGAGCAGCCCACCAGCCAGAGCAGCAGTGATGCCTCGTTCCAGCATCGCCAGAACATGAGACAGTCCACATCAAAATCTGAATGCCAAGACTGGCCTCTGCCAAACTGTAGGCTGGGGTCCAAACATCAGTAGCAGTTATTTAGGAAAGGCTTATGCCAAGATACGGTTTAGAAAAGCCTGCAGTGTTTCCACCCTGGTAGACAGGGACCAGAGTACACTCCCAGCTGCTGCTCTTCAGCACATTTCCAGCTCCTTGTAAACCAACTGCTGAGCCCTTCACAGCCTGCCTGGTTGGCAGCTGGCTGGGTTGGGTTTAAGTCTTTCTCAAATCATCAGCAGATCCCACTTCCCACACTTGTACAGCAAAACAACATCTTTTCCCTGCTGCCAAAAATTTTTCCTATGGTCATGCAGAAATATTTCCACCTGCAAAAAGAAAAAGAAAACGAAACATCAGAAGTCACTATCTGTGAGGTTTTCAGGGTTGCAAAGTCACTTTCCTGACGCTGCAAGGCCCATGCCTTGGAAAGAATAGCCTCTTTTCAGCAACTGACATTTCGTTGCAAGTGGATGGAGCAGTGGCAAAGCCCTTCTGTTTGGTGCAGGCTCTTGATCCATGACTCACCATTCCCAGTAACCCAAGATCCAACAAGGGCTCCTTTGACATCATTTGAGACTGAGCTGGAGCAGGGCTGGGCAAAGTCTTTCCCTTCAAATGGTAGGAGGAAAGGTGTTTATGGGAACGCCTGGGTGCTTGTGGGCATCTCCAGTCTGTGGGGAAGTCACTGAACAGTCAAGTCAATTATTTTTAATGAACTGGGCCAAAGCTGATTGTGTTATTTTGTAACATATTAGTTTGGAAAGCAGTGAAGTTATTTGGCATCCTTCCCTGGCCATCACAGGGACCCCTTTGTGCTTTCCTTTTCCCCACTTTTCTCTCGTGTGTATAGCTGGCTCCCACATCTCCACTTGCTGACGCTGATTGATTGCATTAATATCACTGTAAATATTACATAATCTCCACTTACAATGCTAGAAGGAACTGATGAGTTTTACTTTGCCAAGAGTTTTCAGGCTAGAAAATAATAATTAAAAAAAAATAAATTGAAAAAATAAAATCTTTCTTCTTTTTCTCCCCCATATTTTTTTTGCCACATGCATTTGCCATTGGTCCTGTTGGCTGCAGACCAAGACAAGGCTGTTTGTGGCCATTGCTTCAGTGGGACAGTGAAAGAGAGGTGAGCATGGCAGCCAACTGTCCCTGGTCTCAGGAGAGGTGATGGGAAGAGGGACTATTGAAGGATGTCAGAGATGGGGGTATTGAAGGACGTGCTACATTTCTTACAGAGAAAAGTAGCTTTCAGAAAACAGGGTTCAAGTGAGCTAAGGAGGATGTGGATCCGCAGGGAGGTTTATACCCCATCCTAGCACTGTGAGCCACTGGAAGTATGGTTATTGAAGTGTGGTACCCTCTTCTCTCTATTAGTAGCTGATTTTAAGTCAGTGTACTGTATATTTGAGTTCACCCCATTTAGGATTTAAAGACCCTGGTTTCACTTTACTGTAGACAGGACAGCTCTCCCAGGGTCTTTCTGAAACATGGGCTAGGGGGGGCTGCTCTGCTGTGGGGAGGGAAGGAAGAAAGGCTCCCCTGCCCTCTGAGGAGCCCTGCAGAATGGTCCTTCTCACCCTGCTTAGGGAAGGTGGGAGGGGAGATATGACTTCTCCCTCTCCAGCACCCGTCCAGGGTCATTTGACCTCATACATGTAACACATCCTCCATCCTGACCCTCGTTCAGGCCAGTTCTGTTTCTTTTCTTTGTCTCCCTGCTGGAGACAAATCTATATCAGGTTGCATTTTGAAGCAGGCGCACTCTTCTCAGACTCCATAGAAAATCCATTTATCATATCAGCCAAAGAATCAGAGATAAAAATTATCTTGGAAATCTAAACATAGATTCTAATCTAAGGTACAGCAGCATCTGTTTCCCATTACTTTTTATTACTTGCAAGATTCGAGCGGCATTACTCCTGCGGTGAGATATTTCTGAAAGTGGAGGGCTGCGCTTCCAAGAACGACGAGTCCCAGTGCTGATTGCTGCTCATCTCCCGGGGCTCATCTGCATGGGAATAGCTGATTACTCAGCGTGCAGCACTGCAAAGCCCATGTCCTGCACATGGGCAGGACCCCCAGGCAGTGGACTTGACTGACATCAGGGCTATGCTGACCTCAGCAGTATCAGCACTGTGGCTGGACTTCTTTCAGAGGGCTGCTCAGGGACATTTTTCAGAGATATTTGCAATACCAGTCTGCCAGGCTTCACTGGTCCAAGCTAGCTGGGGAGAAGCAGTGATGTGGATACATGGACACAAAGCCATGACTTCAGGCTCCTTTTCCAGCATAGCTCTTTCTGAGCTGTGCTTTGGGGACAATGAGCTCCACACATGGTCTTGCTAGAAGTGACTCAAACCTACCACTACTTCTCATTGCATGAGGGCAAATCCTGCACAATGTGGTGCGTGGTGCAGCTTTTGGCTAAGCCATGGGACTGGCCACTTGAACAGCATAACGCAGCCAGCCTTTCCTGTACCCTAGGGAATGGCTTCAGGGCAGCCACATCTCAGGGACACCCCTGAACCTGCTGGGGGCCCTGAGGGCACTAACAGACCTTGATCTTGCCAATGTCTATCAGTATCTGAACAGAGGGTACCAAAAGGACAGAGCCAGGCTCCTCTCAGTGGTGCCAAGCAATAGGACAAGAGGCAACGGGCAGAAACTGAGGTACAGGGAGTTCCACCTGAATAGGAGGAAGATCTTCTTTACTGTGCAGGTGACCATGCACTGGAACAGATTGCCCAGAGAGGTTGTGCAGTCACTCTCACTGCAGATGTTCAAGTATCTGGACAGGACCCTGTGCAATGTAGTCTAGGACAACCCTGCTTGAGCAGGGAGTTTGGACCAAATGACCTACTATGGTCCCTTCCAACCTGACCCATTCTGTGATTTCCCTGACCTGCCTCACCTAGGACTTTTGATGGTCCCCACTTGAGCTCAGCCTGAACTGCATTGCAGGATTTCCTGCCCTTTGCCCTGTTCCTGAGCTGCTGCTTGGTTTTTCCTGGATTTTCCTTTAGGGAGCAGCCCTGCTCTTGTGCTTCTCCCTGACGCCAGCAAGCCTGACGTTGTGTGCAGTGCCTTGGGCACAGTGGAGGGGGTGTGCTGTGAACCGAGCCTTGCCCCGCCACTCGGAGACAAGTATGCAGCTCTGCAAACTACTGTTTGCCTCTTGAGACAAATTATGGCATACTGCAATAGTTGAGGAATAGCATAAGAGGAGTATGCAATGAATCATGATGCGTATGCACACGAGGGGAAAAGTTCAACCTTCTGTTTGCCATTATCTGACTCTTGAAAGCTGAACTGCTCAATTCTTGCATTTTCTTAGTGGAATTTATTTCTGTGGCATTTCCTAAGTCTTTCTGTCTGTCTCAAGGCAGGGGAAAGAGAGTGTGTTCCATCCTCAGAACTTTGCATTTGTTCTGGCTTGCAAATAAAAATCAAATCAAAATTAAATAGGATAAGAAACATGTACCATGTAACTCTAGATCTCTGTATTTGCAGAGTTGAACTCCTTTCCTTGTCTTACCCAGCTGGGGCAGCTGTGGTGTGCCTGAGGCCTCATGTGCTGCTGCACATTCTAGCTGGGGACTGTATAGGACAGGGGACTAGATTGGAAGACACTCTTGTGGTCTGGCTGAACTATATATAGATCATGCACACCTGCATCTGATATGTAGGCTATATATGTGAGAGAGAGAAGTCATGTGTTTCTGTTAGAGTCAGAATTGTCATGTTTTCTCACTGCATCAATGGAAATTGGTTTTCCCAGATAGAGACAGAGAAAGTGAAGAGAAGAGATAGTTCCTCCCCACCAACTAACTCAAAGTTGACTTCACCTCTCAAGGCACCTGTTTTTCCCCAGTAATAACAACAAGAGCATGTACTGACCAATCTCCTAAATCATATCCCTCAGGGTATATGACTGAGCTTTCCAGGGTAGCCTGAAACCCCCCAGAATTACTATTGCCAGTACAGGAAAATTAATCTTTAATTCAATTCATGGTCACTATGCATAAATAGTCCCAAAGAATTGTGGTACCCAGGATGAGATACAAATCAGGGATTTGTTAGTCTCTACTAAATACGTCAGATTTTGTCAAGCTTCCAAACTGTCTAGTGGATATTTGTCCTTCCTCAGGCAAATGTTGAACATGCAAAGAGCAGGCCAAGAGGTTTCCAATCATCTCTTAATCATCTATGAGTACCCACATGGGAGAGGGTTTTTTTTTGGGGGGGGGGAAACAAAAGTATCTCCTTAATCTAGCGGAAAAGTGAGATCCCAAAATAATGAGGAAACAGAAGCTAAACACATTTAGAGTGGTGACAAGACATGGGTTTTCAAGAATGACACTAATTACACATTGAAACCCATTAACTTGGTGACTGGAGGAGTCTACATTCCTTCCTTCCTCCCCTTCACTGCCAAAACTCCTCCGGAGAGCGCAGGCTGAGCCGAGCGGGAGGTCAGTGCCGGGAGTGCTGCGACTCCTCCTCCCTGAGCTGGGAGGAGGAAGTGTGGTTATGCCAAACACCACCGCACCAGCTCATGATTATAAACTTTCTCTAGCTCAGCACTCCGGAGTGTTAACCCTGAAGCCGAAGGATATCCATTTCTACTTGAGAAGTACTTCAAGCCGATTTCTTGGGCAACAACATGTGCTTTTGTTGGGACTGGAACCACTAGGAGTAAAGTCGCCTCATTTCATCCTAGATCCCCTTCCTGTACCACTGTACTCTGCTCCACACAGCTTGCATGAGTTGCTTTTGTTACAGTTCTGTGGAGAAGCACATGTGGTTCACGTATCTAAAACTGCAACATGGATTACACAGCAATGAAGAAAACTAAAAGAACCATTTCACTTGAGCCTGACCTGCCAAATTAAACTGACCAAAATAAAATGACATTTGCAGTGTTTAAACCAGTCTGATTTTTCTGCATATTGTCCCAGGAAAAAAAAAATGAAAGAAAAGGCTCCCTCCCCTCATTAATTTCACAGTGATATTTGTGTTCTTATTGTGTGCTCAAACTGGCGGTGTAGTTACCAAACTTAGAAAACTGTGCCACGTCTTATCTTTTTATTTAAAAAAACAACTTTGACTTTCTGAACTGGCTGCACACAGCAGGGAAAGATCATTCTGGAGAACGGGGACCAAGGCCGAGCACTGTTCAGATACCAACGGACCACAGGCAGTTTGAGATGAGAGGAACTGGATAGGATTTTGCACAGTGTCTGAAAAACAGAGCCTAGACCTCAAAATGCTCCCAAAACACAGGGATGAGGATTGTCTGTGTGGGTTAATCCTGCCTGTCTATGCACTGGAGGAAATACTGCAGTATTCCCCCTGTGTCCACCCCCCTGGGAGCTGGAGGAGAATTTAGGTCAAAGTACAGAGCACTGTATTACCGGTATTAGCACTTATTAACCAGTTTGATTCTATTAAGGGAAACCTGCAGCGAAGAATGAGAATGGAGTTGGCCCTTTCCACAAGTGCTTTAACAGCTGGTGTCCTGAGAGCTGTTTTTATGAAATAAATCACCCTCATGGAAAAATCTCAAAAGCCACAGACTGTGGAAAGTTGACCAGATCTTTACTGGCAATATTTAGGGATGCTCTAAACAATGAGACAGTTGTTTTCCTATTACTTTCAAGACTGCCTGGAAAAACATGATATCCCTGAAGCTTGCTTGCCCTGAAAAGTTTGGGATGCGTGGCACTGCTCAACCTGACTGCAGGATTCCTGGAGGGGCTTCTGCACTTGTAAAGAATTAGTGTATCCAATAATTAGCAGGTTTGCCTTGACCTCAGTTGGAGATGGTAAGACAGGCAAGGGTGGAGGGTTTTTTCCTTGGAGTCTGGCTTTTTCCAGCAAGCATCCTCCACAGTCCTGCACCTGCTGTGAATTCCTGGGGCAAAAAAAAAAAAGAAAAAAAAGAAAAAAAAAGAGTTGTTGCAATGCACAGCTTCTACTGTAAAACCTGTGAAAAGTAAATACACAGGCAGGGCTGACTGAGCCCCTCAGATCCCAGTGGAGTAGCTGCAAGGCATCAGCTCTCCTTGTGCCTGTGGCAGGATTTCCCCGTGGAACTCTCTGGCCTCTGGATGGCATTGCAGGGAGGCAAATCCAGTGTTTCCATCTGCTAAATCTATTTTGGATTATATCTTGAAGGAGGTGTGCTGGGAAAAACATTTCCTGGGGCAGATAGAGGCTGTGTCTGCACAGGCTGGGGAGAAGAGCTGGACAGAGGCACCACGTACACAGGTCGGGAGCTGGCCCTGTGGCTGCCCTGCATCTCCCCTGACCTGTCTGCTCAGACAGATGCAGCAAGTGAGCTATTCCTCAAGCTCCCAGACCACGGAGGCAGGGAGAAGGCATTGGAACTATTATTATTGATTGTTTCTAATCAAGCCGAGGTGGTTGAAAGAGTTTTGTTAAGTTTGTCTCTCCTGTTCTGGAGCCCCCTGAGCAAAGCGAGGTGGGGACTTTGCCGAGTTTTACAGCTGAAAGTAAGAGCTGAGGTGACTGGCTTGAGTACAGGTCATTGCAGATAATTTAGCAGATAACAAGTTTCTTTTCACCTCTTCACCTTGACTGCCTCCTTTTCACCTCTAACTTAAACTGCTTACTCCACAGCCTGTCTTTGGGAAAACAAAACATACGGAGAAGAAACTAGGAGATAAGTGTAAATCAAAGTTCGTGTTGACAAGAAGAGACCTAATTTTCACTTACTGTTCTTGGGCAGTCCAGCCTGCAGGACTAGTTGTACTTTTGGAGGCTGAGAGTAAGGACAGGCAAAAGAAGTAATCTGGTCTAAGCTGCTGAGCTTGAAAATCCTTCTGCAGCAGTGAAAGGATGTTAAGGGCATACAAGAAAGGAGACCCTTCCTGTCTGGTTGTTGGTTGTGAGCTAAGCTTGACCTTTCCACAAATGCCTGTGTGCTACAGAGGAACTTAATGCTGTCATTAAGTAGCGAAGAAGTAAAATAGAAGCAATCTGCCAAATTCTACCTAATGAGGTCTTTCTCTTTAATTGGGTGTTTATGGAAGTGGAAATGGTAGTTTAAATACTGCAGAAGATGTCAAACCAAGGAGAAGGTGCATGGGTGGCTGGTTGGGCTCCTCTTTTCCAGGCAGGCTGTCACAGACCTTTTTGGGATACCCTGGATGAAGCACCCTCTGTGGTACTTTCCTGCTGCTGTTCCCATTAGTGCTTTTCATAAAGCTCTGATGAATGAGAGCCATCAGTCTCCTTGCTCAGCTACTTGCTTGTTCTCCTAAAAGGAAAGCCTAATGACCTCCCAAGCACTCACTGGCACCTTTTCATAATCAGCAGAACACGGAATTCTACATGCATTTTCTTTCCCTACCCTATTGTTTCTCCTATTTACACCGATGTCCCATTTACACCTTTTAATGACACAAAGGATTAATCTATCGCGTTTATACAACAGCTTTTGGCCATGGCCCCTTTGTTGTGGGTAAAGCAGAGAGCCTTTACTGAGATTTATTCCACTTTATCGAGCAGAAGGATGAAAATAAGTTACTACAGTCAGAAAGTCCTGTTTACAGGGTAAAAAAATAGATTAAGAACAGCATGTAATGCAGTGACTGTAGGCTGTGGGAGAAAAGATGTAATTGTTGTCTGTGCTAAACACAAATCTAAACGGGATCACAAGTAATTAGCTATTTAATAGGTGACTAAAGTAAACACTGCAATTAAAAAGCCTATTAAAAATAATATTAAAAAAAGAAACCTCACAAGAAATGCAGCTTTGTCCCGGACTGCCAGTCAACAAAATCAACAAACCATTAAGAAAAAAATGTCCATGCATGCCCAAATCACTAAAACACATAGTAATTACTTGGCACATATTATCTTCAAAGTTCTCTGCGTGTGCTAAGTAATTAATCCTCCCAACACCTCGGTGCAGTATGTGCAGCAGGCACTGGTAAAAAGCAAGTTTGTATTGCAGCCAGGTACAAATACCTTGTTGTGGGGCTCATTCTTGATAGAGGAAATGCCACTCTAAAGTCAATAACAGGGAGTGGAGGTGGTTATCTCTTCAATGGCACTCATTGTAACCCAGGGCTGCTTTTGTTTGGGGAGGAGGGGGAACTAAGGCACGAAGGAGTTGGTCGAGGCTGCAGGTCACCACTTTCTGTGATGACCAGAGTGGCTTCAGAGAAACCCCGTGAGCCTCTTGTCTTCATACCTCTGTCTGAACACCAGGTGTAATCTGGGGTCAGGTTAATCTGCCAGACCTGAAAACACTTTCCAACACAAGCTTTGAGTCAGCCGAGTTGAAGTTAATGACTTTCAGTTTAATTAGTTGTTTCGGGGCAGAAGGAAAAGGGAGCTCCCCCTTCCCCTCTGTAGTGTACATGTTCCACCAGCAGCTGGGAGAGAACTGGTATGACATAGATGCTATGACTTCATGTGCCTGTGGTGTTTTGAGCCCACTTTTATGGTCTCTGCCAAACAGAAGACAGTTTTCTTCTCTGATCCTTTTGTCTGTTGCTCTGTGTGATGACTTTTTGCCACAAAAACAAAAGGTGGGGAAAAGATAAATAAAAATAGCAGATCAGAGTGGAGTAAAACACGAAGGAAGGAGAAATGAGAATGCAGTGTTGGAGCACAGAAAACTCACATTAACAGCAAGCCATGTCATAAAAACACATCTAAGTCTGAGCTCTGGAAGTGCCAACAGAAATAAAATACCTTACAGAGAGAAATCAAAGATGGTACCATCAATCCAACCGTCTCCTGCTAAATGCAGCAAAGGGCTATGTGGAGCTTGGCAGGTGCTGTGTGGAGCAAACCTTCCCATCTGGGAATGACTAATCCCACCCTGGCTCCTGTTAAGAGACATTTTGCAGCAGTGGTTAATTGGGCTGAGCAAAATAAACTTTCCCACAAAGAAGGCTGAGCTACAAATGGAAAACTACCTGTGCTGAGATTCATTCTGGTGTGGGAAGGAAGGTGCTTTGCCAAATGAAAGAGAATGTTGAATGAAGGACTTGGTTTCCCTTTGATCAGAGGGGCACCTGTGTAGCAAGGAGAAAAATGGGAGTTTATGGATGGAGGAAAACAGAGGTTTATGGGTATGCAGCTGGCAGAGAAGAGCATTTTCACCAAAACTGATGTTTTTGTAGTTCTAGTTGCAGGTGTGCTGGTGTGTATGAGGAAGATGAACATTGCTGTTATCTGGTACAGGTCAGTAGGGTTTGAATGACACCAAAATGTGGTTCCTCTTATTGGGAAGTTGTTGACCTTTATGAGCTGGACCCTAGTGCTGCAGCCAAGGTGCTGCTGAGTGATCCCTCTGCCACCTCTGGGCACAGCCTGTGGGTTGTCTCCTCCTACAGCCACAAATGCCCACAAAATAATTGCCTAAAACAGATGTTATCTTTTCCTTGCCTCTCTTCCATAATCCTAATTCCTCAGTGTAGGATTTGGGACTGTGTTGTTTACATTTCTTTTGATTCTACAGTGACATCTTCTATGGACCACAATGTTTCTCTCTCTTCATCTCCTCTCTAAAGTATTCAAGGAAGGTGCTTTTTTCCATTTTTCTTCCCCCCCCTTTTTTATTTTTTCTCTTTTTCCATTTTCCCCTTTTTCCTCCCACCCTCCTTCTTCCCTTTCTCTATATCTTTTTTCCTTTCCTCCAGATTTCCTTGCTTCTCAGCTCTCAGATGAACCTCAAGCCTGTCTCAGTCCTCTGGCTTGCTTTTGCTCAGCCTCCAGGCCTCTTGGTCAGGGAAAATTATGTGCTTTAGGATGAATCCCTATGAATAGGAACTCATCAGTGTTATTAGCCTGGTAATTTCTCTGTGGATTTTCCATTCGTCTGGGAATTAAAATGAAAACAAAGAAGGCAGAGTTTAAAAACTCAAATGGCTTTAGTAACACGTGAAACATTTCCCAAACCATCACGTCTTGCAGGCATAAGTCATGGAGTGTTTTTCATGTGTGCACAAGTCCTATCTTAAATCCAGAGTAAACTGCCAAGTTGTTTCCCCATAGGACATGCTCCATGACGTACGTCAGCTGGGTCATCAGCATAGTCCATCCCTGTAAAACAGCACCTAAACACATGCTGCGGCTTAAACAAGGGACTTTAGCATGTGCTTTGAGATTATGTGCTATCCTGATTTATAAATGCTTCCCACAGCTCTGATTAGAACCATGGAATGAGGCAGGTCTTTATCCTAAGATATATTGACCTGTCTATTTGGAGGTTTCCAGGGAATGTCACCTTCTCAATTCTCTCCTTTGTGCAATTAGGATTTCAGGCTTGGATGGAAGTGGTGTGTGTTTGCCTGAGGTGAGTCTTCTTTGAAGCTTTATCTGACAGCATCGTGTGGAAAAACACTGAACAAAGCCTAAACTATTACTCCGGCAAATATTTAACATAAAATACCTGTTTATTTCTGTTCTTCCCAAGTAATTCACTTTGGAGGGGATTTCATTGTGTTATTGTTCAGTGTCTCTTTTTCATGAGAATGTGTGCTCTGCCACACCAGTTACTTCTGAAAGGACATAGAGAACAAAAAATATGCAGAATAGGGGCATCCCTTCCAGAAGGTGATGGATTGCCCATCATTTATCTGGGAGCTGCTGGATGCCCGCTGGCAGCCCAAACCCCAGGATGCCGTGGAGAAAAGGGCATCCAAAATCAATCACGGACATCAGCAACTAACTTGTGCTTTTTAGCATCTTTCAGAGCAAATGTCCCAAGCACAAGACTTTCTCTTCTACATTGAAGGCAGTGGGAAGCAGCATTCCCAGCCTCTGCATGTGAGTTTCCCCTGTTTATCCCAGAGTGTCTCTGGGATTAGACCCTCTGCCATCCATCATCCGTTCAGAGATACAGATTTCACTAATGGCCACAGTGTAAATATTTACAGTAAACAGTTTTAACAGCTGACTTTTAGTAGCCACTGTGCATATAGAATTGCATAAACAGGAAGGACAATTATAGGGATGGAAAAACTGGCACAGGAAGGAAGAAGTAAGAAACTAAAATGCTGAATCTCTACAGTATTAATTAACACAAAAGTTTATTAGCAATGACCCCTCTCTTCTGAAAACCCACAATACAGGCAAACACATAGAATTGTTTGGCCCTACAAAATAATATATAGTGCTGGAATTCACATGATGTTACCTTTTTGACCCAAGTGATTAGCCAGGATGTGGGGTCTCATGGCTTGTTTCCACTAGAAGTAGAAATTAATGATGGTCTCAAGTATTTCTTTAAGCAATCCTGTTTATTTCAAAGCTTGGGCAAAATCCTTGTTCCCTGAACTCATTAGAAATTAAATAGCAGGAGGCAGTTTCCTTGGGCAGTGGTCCAAGTGCCCTTTTCCAGCCAGCACTCAACCCAAAAAACTCACTTCATCAGTCTCATTTCAAGGTCATGCTTCATGTGCTTCTTCAGTTATCCTTGACTTTTCAGCTGCCTTCTCTCCTCGCTACTGTGATATTTCTCATGATGTTTTTACTACCTATTTCTCCCCTTTTCCCCTACTTCTTTCCTTTCTCTTCCCACTTTTCTCCCCTCCCCCCAGGAAAAACAACCCTGCATGAATTCCTTTGCTCCTTTAAAAGAAATTCAAATGCTTAGCCCTTTGCACCTGGCTAACTCATGCTATGTGCTTTAGGCAGTGGATCCTAAATTAGTTTAGACACTAATTCTTCCCCCCACACACCCAAAAATAGCTATTTTTTCTGCTTATTATTATCAATAAGTGGTTATTTGGCATCCCCACACACACCTGACAGTGACTTTGTATCTTCAGCCATTG
Organism: Manacus vitellinus; assembly: GCF_001715985.3. NCBI lineage: Eukaryota > Metazoa > Chordata > Aves > Passeriformes > Pipridae > Manacus > Manacus vitellinus. Next base: position 7,696,084 of record NW_021939546.1, on the reverse strand, counting down.
TCTCTTGACCTTTCCAGACGCCTGTGGTTTTTTTACTATTTTTTTTCTTTTATTCTTGTATCCTCAAGGATCTTCTCGAGGGAAAGCCAGAATTTGTTCTGGTCTTTTAGACAGGCTTTGCCTCTGAATGGGGTTTTGTTTTTATTTTCCACTTGAGCTGGTAAATCCCTGTCACCATGTAACACACAAAACGATGACAAATTCCTATGTGCTCTTTGTACCTATGCAGGCACACACTTTGGACCTCGGCAAGAAGATATATTGGCTCCCATTCCCCCCCCTCTGCCAGACTAACTCTTCCTTTCTATGTGTTTGTTTAACTAATCGGCACTAAGGCCACCTGCTCTTTGAAAGGCAGCAGCAGCATAAGGCACTAACAAAATAATTCAATATTTCAGTGGAAATCTATGTTCTGTAGAGTTTTTTTGGGCATAGCAGCGGAGTATTTACAAGGCTAATTTCAGCTATTCAAAGCATTTCAACAGGTTTTTAAAGGGGTGACCTACGAACTAGAACCAAGCGAAGCTTAATCTTGGGTTTATACATTCCGAGTGCCAAGAGTGCTCAGATACACACTCTGTATTCCCTTGCTTGGATCTATTTTATCCTGCAGAAGGAGGAAGGTTATTTGACTTGGAGCTGGGCAGATGTCTGACAAAATAATGTGAGCAAATGAAGACAGATGAAAAGTGGGGACATAGAGGGAGGGAAAAGTGAATTTCTTTTCCTCTTGTGGAAAATCCAAACAGTCCAATACCTGCTGCAGTCCAGGTGACATTCATTTCCCTCATTTAAGTAACTGGGGAGACTGGGATTTTTATTTTATTTAATTTATTTTTTTTTGTGATTTTCTTGAAGTTTTTCTTTTCATCTGTATTTTGATTTTTTTTTTTGGAACCACATGTCTTCCTGCTATATGGAAAAGAATGAGTAAGCCATCACCTCCACTTCCTAAACCACTTTTACCCCTGATTTTTATTTATTTTTTATTAAGTGGATTTTTAAAAACCTGCTGTAGCCTTAAAAAATGCAAAACAAACAAAAAAAAGTAGTAAAAAAATTAAGAATTTTTCTCTTAATGCTGTGGGAAAGATATAGCCTGTGGTGACTGACTGGGGGAAAATCCTGCTGGGTCCCTCCAGGTCTTTCTTGGAGGACCATCACAGGTGAATCATGGCAGCAGGGGGAAATAAGTATTTCTTTCTTCAGGACCATGTTTTACTGGGAGGCAGGCACCCAGCCCCACAGCCCAGTTTGATGTTGGTTTGCCCTGTAACCTCCTTCTGCCTCATGGACAACCTTGATTGATAAGTGACTTTGGGCTACTTTGTCAGCTCTCTGCACCAGCCTTATGCACCCGTACATAAGGAGAGGGCAGTGGGACCAAAATTCTCTGATTTCCTTGGAAAAATGTTTATACAATAGATGCCATGTAAAATCCGTACAAAGCAGTACCACAGTGACTCCAGTCTGATGGACTTTGTTATTTCCCAGTAATTTGATTCTTTATCCTAGGAAGGGATGGATGTCTTCAGCTCTGTTGGGTTCATATTCAATGGGAGACCCAAGCACACACAACCACAAAGCTTAATCTTCAATTAGTGATCAGATCATTAAATAATTTCAGTCCATGCTGCCAAGGAAAACACCACAAAGATTGTGTTATCATAAACTGATTAATAAACTGTGAAAGAGAGATTTTTTCTGACACAGAGGAAAGATGGAAATATCTGAAGAGAGCAGGAGGGACAATGCAATTATGAAGAATTTGAAGCTACAACAAAATACCTGAATATACCCCCTGAATCAGCTATGCTCTTAAATATAGGTAATTTTAAACTCACAAAATGCGCCCATTAAATCACACACACCAACTGTGTACTTAAAATTAGGCCTATGTGTGAGTTCCTTGCTGAGCTTGAGGCCAGGTGAGGCACAGGTGTAAATGCTGTTGACGTTTTATTCTCCACAAATTAGGTCCCAAATTGTTTTAACTTGCCTTTAACAAGTCTAACATACTTTGGGTTATTCTTGTCATTGTTATTGGTGTTTCCCTTCTCTGTTATTATTATTCACAATAATAATAATGCAATTCCTGGTCACATCTTGAGGCTTTAAGAAAGACAAAGAGCACTGGTAGATCTGGTAGATCTCTCATGTTGTTATTACCCACATTTGATATTAAAATATACCCTTGATACAAAGGAATGGTCAAATCCCAAGGCTCACATGAACATTCACACCTCCCCAAAGATCATGGCTCACTAACACAGTTTTCCAGAGATCCCCAGCACGTACTTATTCACGTGTATGTAACCTTCCTGGTATGCCTCCAAAGAGAGAAATTTAGCAAGCTGCTCATTTGCTTTACAGCTGGTTAATGATGTTAATTGTGCTGCACCTGCTCACTCGGAGGGTTTATTTAAATCAATTGACCAAATTGATGCAAAAAAAATGGAGTGGCTGGGTCTGCAGCTAATGATAGTCCACTGATGCTGGCCAAGTATCCCCTAGAGCCTTTCTCCTCCCAGGGAGCTTTTGCAGTGGCACCCCATAAACTGAGGATTTGGGGGAAATAATTTGAAGAAAAGGTGCTGTTGTACTTCACAGTGCTCTTGTAGCCCTCTCTGTCCTTCTCAGACAGGCAACCCTCCATCTGTCCTTCATACTCCATCAGTTCTGGAAGCAATGCTCCTACAAGTTGGACTGGGAGCAGCTGCTCCCAGCAGCTTCCCAAGGCAGTGCTGGCTTAAACAACCTCCTCCTCACTGTGCCACTCACCTTGTCCCCAACACCAGCCCTTGAAATGTCTGAAAGGGTGGTCAAGCATTGGAATAAGCTGCCCAGGGAAGTGGTGGAATGAGCATCCCTGGAAGTGTTCAAAAAGCATTCAGATGTGTCACTTGGGGACATGGTTAGTGATAAGGGTAATGGTTGGACTTGATGATCCTAGAAGTTTTTTCCAACCTTAATGATTCTGGGATTCCCTGGGGTGGGAATGTGACCCAACAGCTGTCCCCAGCCCCCCATGCAAGGGACAGTGAGCAGAAGGTAGAAGGCATGTGTTTTGGTGGTTTTGTTTTTTTTTATTTTAATTGATCATTATAACTTTTTCATGTGTTTTTGTAACCTGAGAAATGGATACAGAAAGATCCGTGTCTAAATTCAGCTAAAATAAGCAGAGCTGGTATTTCACCATGGTATATCAAGTAGAGCAGGGGACAAAAAGAAATAAAAAAAAGTGGTGAGATGTGTAACAAGGAAGCAAATTCCTGCCTTGACAGCTAATATACAAGGATGAGGCCAGAAAAATCACATCAGAAGATGGAAGAGGGCTATACCTTTGGAACAGAATTGAATCACGTAACCTGTTACTCTCTCAGTGAAAGGAAACCTGCTATTCCCAAAAGCCGTGATTGGGTTTGAGACACTCCTTTTCCTTTTCATACTAGCGTTCCTTTCATTTCTTCCTTTCCTAAAAAAAAAAAAAAAAAAGGATATCTTCTGTCTTTTCTTAGGAGCACTTAGGGCTGTCCCAGCACTGCTGCTCTGTTGCATTCCCCACCTCAAGTGGCAGCTTCAAGGTCTCCAGAGGGTAACCAGAATGTACCATATCATCCAGTTAGAAAACCACTAGCCATTTAATAAATACCTTGGCTTCTTGTGATTTTATCAATAATTTTGTTCACAAAGACCAATTGGCAATAGAAAAATACTTTTCTGTTTCTGCTCCAAAGTTCAGATAAAGTCAGTGACAATATTCCTGTTTATTTTAATGGGAATTGTCTCAGACGCCATCCATGTGGATATTTTATCCTGTCTTTGTGAAGTTTGCAGGAAAAGAAAACTGTTCAATTTGTCTAGCTGCTCTTTAACAAATGGTTTTAGTGCTTTTAAAATTCTGCCTTTGGGATGTTCATGCATCACTGAACACCGTTAAAATAGAATTTGACATTGGTATTCACAGCAATCCTAAGAAAACTGCCTTTCTTTATAAGAAGGAAAAAACCTAACCCTAAAAGGAACATTAAACACATAAATAACATGAAACATGCCTGTTTCCACCATAATTTCAATGATTCATGTATTTGTTTTTTAGTCCAGGGCTTTTAAGATAAAGATTCATCATATGAATTATTTTTTTAGGTAATGCACACTATAAACATTTTATTTCACCCCTCCCTCAAGATCCTTTTCTTTTTTTTTTTTTTTCCTGCAGAAAGCAAGATTTTTCCAAACTTTTTGTGAAAAAGTAATGATGACGGGAAGTTCTCTAATCTCTTGCCATTTACAAGTGAGTCCACGTGGAGCTTTTGGATGGAAAGTTGCAGCAGAAGGTTCCAAGAGCTGCAGGGCTCTCTAGCTCTGAGCTGGGCTGAGTGTATGGAGATATATCCCAGGCAGCAAAATCCAGCTTTCCAGAGTAAGCTCTTTCTAAAGATGTGTAGATGTGGCACTTGGGGACATGGTTTAGTGGTGGACTTGGCAGTGGTGGATTAGTGGTTGGACTCAATGATCTCAAAGGTCTTTTCCAAACTAAATGATGCTCTGATTCTATGATTCTATTTTTTTCACTCTCATCCTTACCCTCTAATGAGACGTGGCAACCTTTTCTTGCCTGCACATTCCTTACTATCTATGTAGCCATATCCCTCTGCGAGAGGTAGAGAAGGATTTGGCTGCTGTAGGACTGTGACAGGATCAGAGTGGCTCATACTGGTCTAACCCTGGGAACCATGCCCTGATTTTCCCTTTTCCCATATTCAGAGGTGTTTGTTTGGAGAGAGTGTGAAATTTGCATTTCAGCAGCCCAGACTTTAGTCCCTGGATTAACTCCTTTTACTCCTCCCTTAAAGAGAAGCTGTATCATCAGGACAGGGACTTAGGGGTGAGGAATGAGTGTCCATAACTTCTGATGATTTAACAGGGTGGTTTATTCCATTAATACATTATGTTTTGAGGCATGACCCTTGTGAATCAATGGGAATGTTTCCAATTGGTTTCTATTAACTAAAAAAGCTTGTGTTGCATCCTTACTTCAGTTATATTTGTGGTATATTGTTGACTGCCCCTTGAAGAACAGGCAGTCTCCTCTCTCAGGGTTAAGACCAAGCCTTGGAGGGATCAACTCTAACAGTCACACCTTTTAGACAGTACAGGGTCAAGAAACCCCTTCCTACCTGCTGAAGTTCCCTCACCAAAACCACCAAGAAACATGGTTAAAGAATTACTCTCAAATATATGCATAAAATAAGAGATATATCTCAGGAGGAACACCAGCCACAGGCTTGTGCTTGTGATGGCCTTTTCCATCTTCCACACACTTCCTGCAAAGGGAAGTTGTTTCAGGTCTTATGCTTCAAGTTTCCAGCTCTGTGGTGGTCACAGCTCTTCCTCACTGCTTCTCCTGTTTGCTTTTGTTTTTTTTTTTTAATTTTTTAAACTTTTCAAGACTGAACCTCCTTTATCAATATGAGAAGTGGGTTTTTTATAGTCTATACACCACTGAGGAGATACAAAATCAGCTGTGTTCAGGTCTCAGATTTGCTGTAATAAAAATTATACAGAGGCAAAAGCGATTAATGAATATTGAATATCAAATATGGACTCACTTCTAGAACATTTTGAGCATTTTTGCTTTGGAGCAAATACGCCACTTGAGTTAAAATGTGAAAGGCTTGCAGGAGTTTTTTTTCACAGAGAGGGTTGCTGCTGTGTGGAAATACTGTCTATTATGCCACATAGTAAAGCACATTTTTTTCCTCTTTTGCAAAAAAGTGGTCACAAGCCAGCTTTCTTATTTATCCAACTCATATCCTTCCCCAGGGAAAGGAGTGCAGATTTAGTAATCTTTAAGAAAAATGATTGCCAATACAGATGCAATTGTTTCTCGCAAAGGCACATTAAAAAGACAACATTCAGTGCTTCCAAAAGGCAAAACAAAGCTGGATGTAAAATAATTCTGAGAGGAATGTGTGGTATGTAACAAGGAATGAGTCTATGCCTGCTGCAAGGATAGATCATTTAAGTTCAATGAGACTTATTTCTCTAGAACTTAGATATCCTGTGTCACATAACTCAGAATGCCCCATGGGAGCAGCTGTAGGTGGGGAATGGACTCCTGGGTGATGTGTTTATGCACAGGCTCAACGGGAATCAAAGCTTTTCCAAGTGGAGAGTTGTTTGCGTGCTTAAGACATCATCTAGAGTTGCCCAGCTGGGTGGTGGGACACTCTATGTACAGCCAAGAAAACATGGATTGAATACTGGGACACTAACCCATAAACAAAAGAGGGATCCAGGAGTCCTGTGCATAGGACTTGGCAACTTCAGCTCTTTGATGATAACAGAAGAGGGACAACTCAGATTCTAGCTCAGTTACAGATTTAACCACACCTCCACATTCCCAACCCTGCAATGTTCTGGCTAAATTGTATTAATTTTAGTATAAACAGGACATGTTTCATATTCATGCATGACTCTGGCTGAGGTTGCTGTCCTGAACCCGGGCCGTGACAGATGAACATCTCCGCTTTAGCCTTGTTTTTGTTTTGCTGGTTCTGCTTACAGCAAACAACCATGTCTGAGAAGCCTGGGGTCCGTGGGATCAACTGTTTAATCAGCTGTAGCAAGAATGTAATTGTCTTTGTTGTTAACCACTCAGCTATGAAAAGCGTGAATAGTATATGTACATTTGGAAGCACTACACGAGTGGTTTTGTCCCTGCTTTGCTCCCTCCTACTGGTCAAATGCTCAAAATAAGTTAAATATTTTGGAAGTCAAGCATTTTGCTGTTTTCTCTCCAAAGTCAGTGTTTTCAGTTTAAACAGATAATTGCATCTGTAATGGAGAGATGTTTTCCTCACTTGGCTCTGTTAACATCATAAAACACCTGCTAGGGCTGAGTTGCTTTCACCTCTGAAATGTTTGTTTCTCACCACTCTTTCAGTAATATAAATGTACCACAATAACTACAAAAGTTTTGCTTTAATTTTTTTGAAAAACTGCCCTTCTTGGCACTAAAAAACACATATTCACTTCTGCTAGGTTTTGTTGGAATTTTTTTTATCTTTTCCTTAGACCGTAAACATTTTTTTGAGCTTGCAAGTTGAAAGAAAAAATCCAGCAGAAAAAATCTAATGTAACTGTTAAGGTGCCAGAAGTGCAAATCTTCTGTTGCCATTATTTTGGTATATACGGGATGTAGGATAAGCAGGTGGTTCTTCCTCCCAGGGCAGCAGTTTGGGATCCCCGAACAAGGCAGATTGGACTGCCCCTCTCTGCCCAAACAACAGCTGGCTCTTTCAGCGGGCTCTTTCTGCATTTTAGGGATGCCCAGCACACAATCCACTGCCCACACTGAGCCGGGGGATTGGGAAAGGGCACCCTTGTCCACCCAAGGCCATGTTACCCTGGGTGTGGGTATTCCATAAACCACATAGGAGCAAACTCTGGTCCTGGGTATTCCTGGGTACTGCAGTTTGGCTTAAGTGAGCTGAAAACGGCTCATGTGAGTGATTGCTTCACTCTGTTGAGTGACTGGATGTTGCAAGACCACTCAAGGTTTCAATTGTTTTCCTAGACGCTGGAATGTGTCTCTGGTCTGGGCGTTGACTCATTTCTCCCAGGAACGAGTGGCTTCTGGCTCTGGATGTCCAGAGCAGCTCCTGCACACCGGGGGAACAGGGTGCAGGGGCAGCCTGTGGGTACACGCCCTCTCTGGCACACAGAAATCGGGTGTTGCAATGCTCACATGTAGATTGCCAGGTTTTTAATGGAAAGTTAATGGATGGCTGACCTCAAAACGTGGGGGAGCTACCTAAAGGGTTACATCACTCTACCACCCACAGGCGTTTCTCATGAACTTTTCCCGACTTCACCCAAACATCTCAGCTGTCATCTCCTCTGGATTTGGACAGGCATCAGCATTTGGGTTTGGTTTTAATGCCCTAGGAAAGGCATTTTTAAGGTGCTGCTGAATGTGAAGACAGGAGAGGTATCCGAGGACGCTAAGTGTGGCAGAGACATGCTTGAGCATCCTGTTCCTGAACTGAGCCCTCACTATGTTAGTGTTGATGTCAAGGAGCTGTTGATATCGAGGAGCTACTGGGTAGAAGAGAGTCTATCCCCTTTTTCCTCTCCATTATCTCAGCTAACTCTTCCTTGAAAGTAGTCAGAGAGGAGCAAACCAGAGGATACTTTAAAATTGTTTTCGGTATCATCATCCCCACATTACAATTTTGAAACATCAGCCCAAGAAGTGAAGCATCCCTGTTTTCTATCTCATGCCCAGCAGCCCACTTTCCGACTCTCAGCTCCAATTTGAGGGGGAAAAAATGAAAAAAACAGAACTGATAAACATCTTGCCACATTGCATAACTGCTGCCCTCAGCACATTTTCCATGCTCCTGAGGGAGACAGGTTTTTCATTTTGATTTTATAGTTATGTCTCACTCTTTGGAGTGACAGCTCTATCACAAAATTCTCTACATCTCTATCACAAAACTCTTTATCTCTTATTTTCAAAAGCTACAGCTGTTTATGTGTGTCTAGCTTTCAAGTTGCTGTTGGTCCCCTGCCATGCTGGGGTGTCCCGAAGACACCAGCAGGAGAACAAGCTCTGGCTGTGAGGAGCTGGTGGGTGGTCTGCAGGGGAGCTGTGCCTTAGCCCCTCACATATACTTGGGCAACAAATGTCCTGAAAACCCCAGAAATGTGTTTTCCTTTCGTATGCAATCTCCAGGTAAAATCTGAGACCCCAGATGGGAGGCTTTGCCAAGGCAGACAGACTGCTCCTTGCCTGCCTGCACTGGTGTACCCATCACAAACACTCGGCTGTTTCCAACAGCCCAGAATTGACAGGGAAAACTCAGATATTTTGGCTTTTTTCCCTTCACTTTAGTGCATAGCAAACTGAAAAGGATCCTTTTGCCCAAATTATCCATGTGGTGGAGGGGTGTACAGAGGCAGCAAGGAAGGAACCATCTCTGTGTCACTTTGAAGCCGCTGCTGTTGTGCTGGAGTTTGTCTCTCCCTGCCCGCAAAATGTAACTTGAGCCTTCTCCATGAAACTTGCTCAATTTAAAGTTTACACAAATCATCTTGTTACTTCCAGTTTTCCTTGGCTCTTGCACGGTTTTATTTGTTTTTTAGCCCTTTTCTCAGAGGTGGTTTCTCAGCACCCAGCTGCCCCCTAATTCCAGGGCAGAGGGAGCCTCCAGGGATCAGGTTTCCCACCTGGAATATGCTCAGCAGACCACAGAGCCCCGGGGAAAGGAAAGGCCATGAAATGTGGAGGAACTGGGAGATGCTGACTTGGTTATCCAAGCAAAAGGGAGGTCGTGAGGGTATTACAGTTCTGTAGCATTCTAAGAAGGGACAGTGCAGAGAGGTCACTTAATGTCCAGGTATAGCTTTACAATAAGAAGATTTAGGAGAAAAAAGGAAGATTTCTGACAACCAGAACTATGTGATTCTGAGCACTTAAGGAGGCATAAAAATCCTTTTGTTTTATAGAGATGTTAGATGGATTTATGAAAAGTGTTGTGTGATGAGGATAAGACTTGAGGATATACAGATCTGATCCTAAATGTCCCTTTGCCTGGAGACCAGGCATATGCACCTTTCTGGATTGTTTGCACTTCCAGGACCTCTTTGAGCCCTAATCCTCCCCCAGGGTCCCTGACTTTATATAGGTGCACACTATAAGATTATCCTTGCCCTGCTTTTGTGGAGTTACTTTTCCTGCTACTCCACTCACACACTATAATTTAAACCAATTTCTATTGGATTAATATGTACTGAAGATGACTTAATTTTCTTTCTTTTTTTCTTTCAACCCCCTGCTAATTCCTCCCCTCAATTTTCATTTCCCAAGGCCATAGCTAGAGCAGTTTTTGTCATGATTATCACTCATCATAATTGAGTCAGCCTAATACATGATGTCATGATAAGAAATCAACTCTCTTAAGCTATTTTGTAGACAACTCATCTCAATAATTCCCCTGCCCTCAGCCTAACAATAACCTTATATCTTCTTGGCCTGTTTTTTTTTACTAGCGTGATTGGTTTTGTCATGATGGTAGCAGTGCTTTGTGTGCCAGAAACATATTCCCAGAGCAGCTGTGATGAAAAACATAGTAGTGAATTTTGCAAGTCGTTATTAGTCATTTGGCAAAAATGAATGGCAGCTCAGGCTCGAAGTATGTTACCCAGATGATGCCCAGAAAACAACATCCAGGGCGTGTGCCAAGGGCTTTCTTCTTCTCACATGGACACAACTGGCTTTCACTGAGGGAGGTCAGAATGACTCATGTCCTGCCAGAAAAAAAGCTGGGACCCGTTTCTTTGAAGAAACAGGAATGGAGGCAAAACCTGATTCACAATGTCTAATTTTTCTTGGAAAAGTGCTTTTGAAAGCTTTCTTTGCTTTCAATTCAGATTCAGTGACCTGCCAGTGCCGAAACTGTTCTTTTCTCCTTGCTCCTCTCCTTAAATGCAGTTATTGCACATTTAGGGGTTACAAATCCACACTCCTGAGTTGCAGTTTCTCAAGTTCTTTTCACAATCCAGGATGGAGATTTCCCCATCCCCCTAGGCTTCCCCATGTGATGCTCTGGCTGTGACTCTCAGCTCCATCCTTTCCACATCCTCTTCTCCCTTGCCACCCCAGGCTCTGCAGCAGTCCTTTGCTGAGCACTACAGGAGAGGTGACGGGCTGGTTGCAGCAACAAGTTCTCCAATTTCTGCTCTATTTTAACTGCACCATAGCAGTTTTTCCCTCTCCATCTTTGTGGCTGGAAAACATCTGAGGCTGTTTTCCTCATCAAAAAGTCTAGCTAGTTTGATTTTGACAGTTCTCATTTTACCTCTCCTCTCCCCAGCCTCTAAGATGCTTCTCTGTTGCTTTTGCATCCCTTTTTACACACTTGGCAAGACTCCTACTATTTTGTCACTTTAAGATATCCATGTGGGTCAGGGAGGAGATCTTCCTCTTTTAGCAGGGTGGCATTTTTTTGCATTTCCTAGCAGAAATTCCAACCTCCTTCATCATAGGATTCACTGAGCCCTTCAGCCTCCCTGACTCCTCCAGCTCCACACCCTTTTTGATACCGAAAGTCATAGTTTTACTTCAAGTGAGTCAATTGTGATCACACAATTTAAGGCTATTTGCTGAGTTAGAAATCAGTTTTTCAGTGTTTAACCCAAATCAGGTCAGAAACAGCAACTCATAGGAAAGCCCATCCAGAAATAACTGGGCTCCACCAAGATAGTAGAGTGATTTCTCCAACTTCCCACCAGGAAATCTCCATCAAGAGTACAATGCCTGGTAGCTTCCCTCTCTCCAACACCAAGCAGAGGTCATTGCCAAGGCCAAGTCTCAGTCAGACAGTCGGTGTCATAGCATCATATCTCAGCACAATTCTGTTCTGGACAGATGCTGACTGGTCCCTGGTGGATCTTGTTTTGTTGCATCAGCAACACAGCAGTGGCTTGTGATTTATCAGAGACTTCCACACTGTATCTCCTGCTGCTCTGCAGAAATCCTTTCAGAGAGTCTAAACCAACTTGTCTGATAATTTTAATGGCTTTTGTGGTCTTGATTGGGGAATGTATCTCTTCAAGTGTAATGTTTCTTCCACTCCTGAAGGCCCTGTGTGAATTTCATGGACTTATTTGGCTCTTTAAATCCTCCCTTGTTGTGAGGATGTTGTGTGAGCTCATGGATGGTTGTGCTCTGTCTGACCTTCCATAGGAGCCTGCATTCTTTGTTCAGACCTCTCCAAAATCCACCTTTTATCCTCTGCCACTTTTGATTTGTTGGTGTTTCTTCTCCCACTAGTATTTTTTTTTGAGCCGGGTTTTAAATACAAGTGAAGTTTACATATATTACATTGTTTATAGCTGACATTTCTCCTTTAGTTTAGCTGGAAATTCTGCATCAGGGGTGGTCCTTCCTTCACTAAATCACCTTTTAATCTCCCATTGACCAGGAATCGCTGCCATTTTCCACTGAGTGCTATGTAGGTAGCTTGAGCTTGGCTTTGCTTGATGGCCAAGGGCCCAGGTAACCTGCCCTTCTGCAAGTTCTCCTTCCAAAAAAATAAAACTCTACATTTCCAACCTGAGGAAAAAAACCACAACGTCCAAACCCCCCTCCAAAAAAAAAAAAACAAAACAAACCAAAAACTACCAAACACAAAAACCCACTAAAAAGCCTGTGATCTTAGCAGATACAAGAAATTCCTCTGGGACAGATATTTGACACTCTACTGTCAGCCAAATGAGAGAACAGCTTCTTTCAATGAGCCTCAGTGAGACCTTGGATTTGGGCAATCTCCAGCAGCTGGTCACCAGAGCCCTTTCAAACGAGCTCAGCTCCAAAAGAATTGTTTCGCTTCCATAAGACATGTCCATACAGCCTCCCTTTCTGTGTGGGATTTCTTCCTGTTGATGTTCTTTGTGCAGTGGACAGGGAACTTAGATAGGATGGGAAAAATTGGCTTCCTTAATGATGCTGTCATTAAATATATACTCTGGGAACTGCCTTTTTGGCAGAAATGTGGATAAATCACGTATTTCCATTTGTTTTGTCTTGGAAATACATTAAAAAATGACAGCAATCACAAAGCCGTGTTATTATCAGTAAATGCTGTTTGGGGAAACCTTGTTTTACTGTTTCTTTTCCATACATTTATCTGGGGGGGGGTAGTTGGCTGCTCTCCTCTGGCATAGGCAGTAAAGTTCAAATTCTTGTAGGATTTGGATCTTCACTTACAAAAGAAGTCAGAACTTGAAAAAATGCCCACTAAAATGGAGGTGGAAAGGCTCCCACTGACTTCGAGAAAGTGTTGCTTGTGTTAGAGAACCTCCAAGGAATGTTTTTTTTTATGATGCTTTCAGAGTTCAGGAAATGGTGACTCTTTGAATCAGAGGTGTAGACGGATGCTGGCTCACATGCTCATACAACTCTTATGCTGCTCCAGCATCAGGGTTTGACTTAGGAATGGACATTACTGAGGACAAAGCAGTAGTATGGAAATGTGTTTTTTTCCATCTGTGTCATTATAGACTACTCAATATTTTTAAATCTTATTTTAAAACAGAATTTGACCAATCAACTTGAAATTTGGAGAAAATTGGTTTGGGAATGGGATGTCCTTTGTCTATCAAAAGGAGATATGATTTTGTAAGCACCATCCAGACAAATGCGGACTAGAAACATAGTTAAAAATTTTCATGGTGGAAGTAGTCAGCTATAAGAGATCTTATGAAGATTTAATTTATGGATGGGACATGTAGGATTCTCTATCTCTAGAAGCCAAAGTTGGGTTGTTTTTTTCTAGGTGCTCAGCATGACTCAGAGACACCACAGGGACCAGATAAAGAAACTCATTCAGGACAAGGACCATCCTGGGTTGTGCAGGAGGTGACAACAGGACAAGGCTCGTGTTTGGGTCAGGCAGGAGATGGCAAAAGACAGTCATTACAGTCCACCTCATCCTTATAAACACAAAATTGCATTAAGTAGGTAATTATGGACAATATGCACTTCAAATCTCAGCTCACATGTAGGTGGCAGAAAGGTTTATCTGCAGAGAAATTTAGTCCCCCACAGACTTGCAGTTGTTGTGGATAGAGCCAACCAGGCTCATCGGCATCTCTGTAACCCTTCAAGGAGTGTTATAGTCCAGGGAAATTCTACTGCAGCCTCTGGACAGCATGGTGTGGCAGGTTGAAAGGGGTTATAGGAAGTGGAAATGTCAATTAGGTGTTTGGTGCAGGTAAAAGCAAGGCTCCTCCTTGTTTGGTGGTGCTGTGGTGGCTGTCGAACTGTCAGGATGCAAGAGTTATCCCAGGGGCTGCTTGATGGCTCCAGTCCCTGAGAAAGGGGTGCCCCAAGATGCTGATGAGGACATTATGGGTTCTTAGGCTCTGGTAACATCAAATTATTTCAAAGGAAGAAAAACTGTGAAGTTGACACTAAGAAAAAAGAAGAAGAAGAAAGAAAAGTGGCCTGTGTTTTGTGGTTAACAATCACGTCTCTTTCTATAGCAGAAACCACTTGATTTTTGCTACTGTCTCATTCAATTATGCTTAAAGAGCCACACTTAAAAACTTCAGGAAAAGGAGTCAGACCTTTACAATAAAAGACATGAATCTGTGTTTTCCAGTGCCAGCCTTTGCTTTCTGTGGTTCACATACTGGAGAGCAGTTGAAATGTGATGTCAGGGCTTGGCTGATGCCAGGGTTGGCAAGTAACCTCTGGGACACCATGCCCACCTGGGCATGTCCTGGTTTGGTAGCTGTGTACCGATCCATGTCCACTGCCAGATTATTTCAGAGCATCTTAATGAAGACATTTCTGACAGCGGATTAATCAGGTTGCCCATTTTCTTGTCCCAGATAGAAAATTTTGAAGAAATGCTCCAAAACAATAAACCCTTTTCTTGACGAAGACACAAATTCCCAGAGACTCTACAACATAGATCCTGAAATCTCTGAGGCTGGACACAGTGTCTTGTTCTGGATGAGTGTGAATCTCCCTTCTTGAAGGTTTAAGACCCCCTCGTAACCCCTCCCCAGTTCACACCCTTCCTGGGATTACGCTTGAAATTCTGGACTCTTCTCTGTCAAGTTTATTAGCTAATGTCCAGCAGACTTCTTTTTACTATTTCTTTGCTGTGACTTGACTTTCTTGTTTTTACTCTTGGGTTGGAGCTGTTGGAGCTGCTGTTGATGATCTTAGGGCACAAGGCACAGGCTCAGTGATGCACAAGCTTTCACAAATGTTCCTCTGCCTTCTGCATGGCAGGAATGTCTGTAAGTCTGCTCCCATTCTCTTACTTTTTACCAGGATGGAAGGAAATCACTCAGATGACTCTGTTCCCACTTCCATTCCAGCTATATAAAATGCTGAGAGCCTCCCCTACTTTTGCTGATTTGTTTCAAAGTTTATTGGAAGCTAAGGAGAGGCAAATGGGATATGACGGGGATGGTGATGAGCCCAGACTGGGATACTGAACTGAAAAAGTTCTTGGATAGGGAGATAGGTAAGGAAATATGTTAGAGCATTAATGCAAAATAAATCTTCCTCTATTATTTTTCTTTTCCAAGTAAAATTCTAACAGATACTCACAGTTTGGATATACACCATGAAATATTTGACATACGGTTAACTTCATGCTGTTAATTATTCAAGGCTTTCTGGAAGTCTCATGTGGGATTTGGTGCAGAGCTGTTTGGCTCAGCAGATCCCATGGAGCAGGGATGGCATCTTTTCCTGCCACATCTTTGTTGTGATGGTTGCTCACAGGCTGTGTCATCTCATCAGCTGGGATGTCAGCACCTACTTCGAAAATTCATTCCCATTCACAATTTAGCCCTGTGCAGCAGGCGCAGGATGTGCATATTTTGGATGAGAGATTGCATAAGGGAGAAGGGTCAGCAGAAGGGGCAGTGCTGCACAGATTCACAGGTGGTTTAACTCACAGCCTGTGAGAACCAGCCTGAAGCACCAGCCTTTTCTATCAGCAGTGTGTAGCAAGGAGACCTTCCTCTGCTCAGCACTCAAGCCTTGGTCCTTTGTCAGAAGGGGGGTCCAATCCAGGGGGTCCAATGTTGAGTGCCAGCATAGTCCAGTGCTCTGGAGAGCCTTTCTTTCACCAGGCTCAAGTTTGGAGCAAGCCACAGACTGCTTTGTGCACACACAAGTGCTGGGGCTTGGGCTAAGCAGCCAGGTAACCACAGCCAGTGGGAGCAGTGAAGCTTAAAATTTCAAGCTCTGCTTTGTTCCCCATGAAGCCAGCAAATGTTAGATTCTCCTGCTTACTGGGGAGGCAGGAAAGACAGGAATTTCAAAACTTCATTCCTTCGATTTGCCTTTCCCTCAAAAATGCTGCTCTTCCTTCAATTTCTTCTCTGGTCTCCAGCCTAAGCCAAGTTTTCATAACTCCTTTTCCCCCCACCCTCTGGTTTGAATTACTGCAGTGTCTATCACTTTTAGCTGACGTTGTGAATAAACTCTTATAACACAGAGAACATCTTGCTTTCTAAATCACTTAAGTGATAATCAAATTTAGCAGGATGATTTAGAGCCCAGGAAGTTTGGAGGGTGTGTTTATTTTACTAGCATTTTTTGTACACAGAAGTGACCATCCTGCTGACTATCCATATGAAGAACTCTGTGTGGGAAATACTGTGAATTTTGCTTCACTACCCCATTTCCACTTTTACTGTAATGCAGTGTTTTGGAGGATGCTAAAATCACAGCTTTTGTTGCCAAAGATGGACTGTTGCTGAAAACTCTCCAGAGAGAAATTTCATCCAAGCGGAGACCAGACAACCAATTATTTTTGCCTTAATAAGAACAACAACTGCTTGATGCTGCATCATACTTGAACTAATAATGAGAGAAATAATAACAACAACAGCTGGTGGAAAGTGAAAGAATAGCAGGAAATAGCTCCTTAGGCATCCAATAGTTAGCTTGTGGACTTCATTGGCACAGGAGATCGTGGTGGTGACTTATTGTACAAACACCATGGCTCTTATTCAAGAAAAACTAAGGCTTATCTGCCTGAAAACTCTCCTAGGGAGGTTCCTGGAAAAGCATGTGGCAGCAGTAAGGTGGGACAAGAATGACTCCACGCTTTGCTGTGCAGACAAGGTGACTGCTCATCACGGCTAGAAAACTCTGTCAGGGCTTCCTGGAAAGCCCAGCTAGCCTAAAATAGATAACACGGGAATTACTATTCCTAGAATCATAATGCTTAATCTACCATTGAATTATAGAACCATAGAAGAGTTTGGGTTGGAAGGAGACTTAAATATCATCCAACCCCCTGCCATGGGCAGGGACACCTTCCACCAGACCAGGCATCTCAAAGCCCCATTCAGCCTGGCCTTGAAAACTTTCAGGGATGGGACGCCCACAGCTTCTTAGGGCAGCCTGTGCCAGGGCCTCACCACCACCACAGTAAAGAATTTCATCCTAATATCTTATCTAAATCTATTCTCTTTCAGTTTAAATCCATGCTTCCTCACTTCTCCTAAGACCCTTTATTTCACAAAATCAGTGGTCAACTGAATAGAAGAGGCTTTCTCTGCACAGCAGTTATCAGGTTTCCATTACAAAGTCACTCATCAGCTCTACCTGCCTCCAATCTGATTCTGCAGAATTCTCTTTTCCAGCCTTATTTTGGATCTTAATTAATGCCTGTGAATTAAATGCCCTAGTGCCACGGAAAAGCAGTTCATGAGCTCCCAAGCAGTGGGAGGGTCAGCAGCCTGTCCCCAGTCTGAGATTTTCATCTCTGCACTGACAGATTCTGCCTCAGGCAGCTCTAATTAGAGGTAAGACTGTGTGAGGATCTGAGAAAATTTATTCAGTTATTCTGCGTATCTTGACACCAGCAAGGTTTTCTTCAGAGTCTGCACATTAATTTTTACATTAAATTTCCTTTATAAGTCTGTAACTTCATACTTCTAATAAACTTGTCCTGTACTTTTTCCACTGATGTCCACAGGGTGCTTAATTTTAAGACCAACTGAACAAGCTGGGATTTTCTGGCTGTTTTATTTCCAGAATACAGGCTGGAAATTACACAAGGAGCTAAAACATACACAAACTTCTTATCATCATAATCAGATATCTATTATAGTGTTACATAGGAAGGGCTGTCTGTAAAACTAGGAAAAGGTGTGAGTCATCGCTTCTTACTCCATATCCATAAGTGGAACATCACACCACAGCTCATAAGATGTGATTACACGTGAAAGAGAAGATTTCAGTGATCAAGGGTTATCACTAAGATTTTGCAATAGAAATGACCTGGGATTCACTTCTAATTTTTGAAGGTTTGGCAGCTTTTTTTGGAGTGAACAGGATTGCTTCCTGTAAGATCCAGAGCCCTTCACTGCACAAAGGCATTGACATGCTGTTTGGACACATAAAGGGCAAAGGACTTGCCAAACAATTGTGTCCTGACACTTCACTATTGGCTGGAAATTGACATCCACACATGACTTGGTATCAGCTCAGCTGTCTCTTGTACTCGTTAGATTGGCTCAGGAGCTGCTTTTTCTGTAGCCATGAACACACACGTAACTCATGTGTGTTGTTCAAGCTGTCTTGCTGGAGATCTGCCATCAGCCAGGGCAGTCATACACATCTGATGGCCAGAAGGACAAATGAGTCTGAGAAAATCAATAAACGCTCTACAGAGAGACCTAGAAGTCCTTCCAAACAATGGATCTGCTGCAAACCCTACCTTTTTCAAGCATTTGGTGCTATTTCAGAAAGCTCAACCCCAGTAAAAACAACAGCTTTACTAAGTAGATAGATGTATTCTGTAACTAAGGACTCTGTTCTCTGGGCTGCTTCCTTCTGACTGGACAAACTTTTGGACTTTTTGAACGGTACTCTTGTGCCATCTCATTTCCCGTAAATCAACAGCCAAGCAGTGGCCATTTGTGTGTGATGGAAACATGAGTAGGAAGGGACACTTAGAAGCAAGAAGAACCCAGGACTACACAATATCTTGATAGTTAACTTAATTAGAGTGATTAATACTAACAACCCAGAAAAAAATGCAAAGTTTTGGGAGGTTTTGAGTGAAAGCAAACATTGCTGTTTCCCATGAACTCCTTTGCTCCATGGCTAAGCTTTGCTCATACCCCAAATGTTCACCTTGTTTACTTTTTTCAGGACCTGGATAGTCACATTGACCAAATATGGGTTTATAATTATGGTTAATCTTTTGTTCTTCTTACCAAAGACAAACAAAGAACAATGATGGAGGAGGAAGTCTAGCTGAATCTTTAGGCACTTTGAATCAAGGACAGATGTTGTTCTAGAGGACACTGTGACTCAGCCATGCACATCTGTATTACCTTTGAAAATATCACAGTCAGGATTCTTGCAGGAGGGCAGCTGGGTAGTTATAACAGCGTTTTCTGGCTTTCAGATCCATGACTATGCATCCTCTCATGAAAAGAAAGCCTTTTCCTCAGTATTTTAAGAAGCTGAAAATCAGCTGCTGGTTCCTAGCTGGAATAACTACCTCCAGCCATCATGAGCTGTGAAATGCCTCTTTTACCAACATCATTACAGCTCTTATCCAAAGTCCACTGGACTCTGCAGCTCTTCATTGACTCTTTCTGGCCTTGGGCTGAAGTATTTATACACAGAAAAATCTGTCTTGAAAATTTTTTGAGGTTGGGTTTTGCTGCCACTTTACATATTGAACATGACTGAGGTTTCAGTAATTGTTCCAATGGTGAAAAGCAGCAGAAATTTAGCTCACCCGAACAATCGCTCTTGTCTGATGATCTGGGATTGATTATGGGCCTTTGTAGATGCTTGAAAATCAGTTCATATCCTTTGCTTCATAGGCAAACTGTATAAAATGCATTTAGTGTCCCACTGAGTATTGCTCACATTTAATTCCATGTTTATTTTTGGTCACAAGCTCAGTGGTAAACTGCATAAACAAAGCTGCTATAAGCACACACACACACACAAAAGAAGGTTGTCAAGCAAAGGGTGCCAATCTGGGTAAGTCTAATGTAAACACTGAGTCTAGACAAAATGATCTGGAGACAGAAGCCAACTCTGATGTCAAAGGAGATCAAGTGTTGATAAAATTGCTAGAACCAAGGAGCCTAAGGGGGTTTGTGTTAAACTCGGATAGTGGCTAAAGGTGATGTTTTTATTCAGATTGAGTTAATGGAGTTTTTGACTTAATATATTTACTTCGGACTTCCTCACTCTGCATCCAGAATCTGAGTTAACAGGTCTGAAAAGCTTTCATTTCCCTTAGTCCTTAGACATTTTTCTGGACTGCAGGTTACAGAGCCTATCTCCCACCTCTGGGTGAAGCCTTAGTGTGTTGTACCCTAAATTGTCCTCCCTGGTGCCGCTGGGATGCTGCCTGGTCTGGACAATTGTCCCAGGGATAGACTAACTCACTTGGTCCCCAGATCCCTTTTTCCATGCCTGTTTCCTCCTGTAAACATAGTAGATCCATGCACTGCAGCAGCAGTTCATAGACAAGTGCTATCACCTTCTGTTCTACGAATACTCTCAAGCGTGTGACGTGGGGCTGGTGTGGGCAGTGCAGCTGAGTGCTGCAGGCTGCTGCTGCTGCAGAGAAAGTGGCTCAGAAACTTCTACACATTTATTTGCATTTCCAAGAAGGGTCTCAAGGTAAGGAATAGCTGAAGCCCAGCAGCTGAGCAACACTTACCATCTGGAAATGCACTGCCAGCAGAACTGCAATGATGAAATAAAGCACAAGCTCCATCTGATCTGTGCCACAGTTACTTTTGCCATTAAAGCTGTGGTATTGTTTCTTAAGGCTCTAGTAACATGGCTTATCATGTAAATCACAAAGAACCTGCTGCTTCTGCCCAGAGCATTCAAAAATGCTTAACTACCCCCTTTCTATGCTTCACTGCTCTTCTTATATCCTGCATACCCTATCTGAGATCTGTATCACATTTTCTACTCATTGTATTGATGGTTCTGGTTGCAAGAGTGGTTGATCAATTCTAATTTGTCTTGAGGTTGTTCTGCCAACATCTGCACACACTCTGTTCTCAAAGGCAAACTTTTAGCCTGATTTCTAGAATACAGCAACAAAGCTTCCCCAAACCAAAATAAGAAACAAACTAACAAAAGAAGTTATTCATGGGAAGTGATTAAGAGTGCAGAACAATATGTCACTCACTAATCAGGTTAGGGCCAGTGGCATAATAAGCACCATGAAGGAGAAAATTTGATGTGTGGTTCCTGTGGTGGGACAGATCTCCCACAGTCTGTGTCCTTGGCTGTCTCTGTTCCCAAAGCACTGTCCTGCTCCTCTACTTCAGGACTGGCTGCAAGCTTCTCTCAAAAGATGATCTTCTTTTTTTCCAGGTAGATAGGTATTTAATGCTTCTCCTCTGGCCCCTTGGCCAGTGACATGTTAATGAACACGTGTGACTGAACCATGGCATGGATGCTTCTGGAGAGCTGCTCTGAGGAATGCACAGGGACATCACAGTCCTGACATTACCAGTGCAAGAGCCATTATCAGCCCTGGCCCCTCTGCTGCCTGTGCACCTCCTAAGAATGAGATATCCAAACCTGAGGTGTGCCTGTGGTGTCTGTGACCCCCTCTCCTCACTAAGGAAAGCTCTAGGGAAGATGCTCTTTATTTCCTCTAGCTGTCCCTAAAGGCACAGAAAACCCCTGAAATGAGGGAAGTCATTTAATCTATGTTTTGGATTTGGCTTAAAAGCATATTAAGCCCCCTCCCTTTTTTCTTTCCGTGGGATTTCCTTTGTTTTACTGAGCAGCTGCAGGCTACAAGGTCCCAGAATTGTAATTTTGGCCTGCAATAGCACCATATACTGTCACAGTGTGTATTACATATCCAATAAAGCCTGACTATTGCGTCCTTTGGGCACATTTTAAAATAACTGCTTGTAAAAGCATATACTCATCTCAGCTGCACTCTTCTGAGGGACCAGCAACAAAAAGGACTCCCTGACTTCCCAGAACACAAGTTCTCCTTGTTCTCCTTATACCTTTCATTGTTCCCAAACCCAAAAATAAATTTTTCCAAGGGAATCACACAATCTTTGTCTCTACCACTTCAGCCTTGCTCAAGGCTTCATGGAAGTGGCCAACACGTAGTGGAGAAAGTGGGGACAAAGAGGTGGAAGAGGAGAGGGAGTGGGATTGTCCTTTCTATCCTGCAGGAGATAGAGGGATGCCTTTTCCACCTCCTCCTCCACAAATGTCCCCTTCTCTGTGCACAGAACAGAAGCAGAGCCAGATTGCGGCAATGGCTGTTGGCTTACCTGCAAGGACACCACGGCTGCCATCACTCTGCCTTTGGGCATAGGGTATTGTTCAAACATTAAAACTCCTGCATAACACCAAGGTAAAACAGTTTCCCCAGCCAACATGGCCCAAAAACCCTAGAGACTTTCCCTTTCCTCCTTAATCCCTTAAAGGCTTTGTGCAAGCAAGGAAGCCCATAGCCCATTCTTGGCTCTTTCACCTTGTCTCAGAGTGACTATCAGAAATTAGTTACAAGTGAACATCCAGTGCTTTGCAGTTTGGGGTCACTTCACTTTAAACAAACATCCAAACATTCACAGTTTAAACAGCCAAAGCTCATTTGTCTTGAAATTTTCTCACACAATTTCAGGCACAATTTCTTCTGGCCACAGCTGGGAGTATCAGGAGAATAGTCCTCTTCTCTGTGTTTTGGCATGTTTGACTCTAGTGCTGGCCAAAACTAGAAGTCTGAAGAAAAAAATCTGTCCATCTATCTATCTATCTATCCATCTATCTATCTATTTATTATCTATCTAACATACTTTATGTATGCTTATGCATCTAAAAACATCAAACTCTCAGAACCCTAATGAAGTTTCATTCCAAATTGGTCTGAGTTAGAAAGAACATTTTGGAAAGTAGTTCTTTATTTTTAACCTAGCATACACATAGTTATTAGGAATCAGCAATACAGTCCATTTTAAAGAAAGAAGTAATGAGATCTGACTCTTTGTGTGTGTGTGTGTGTGTGTGTGTGTGTTCTCAAGGTCATCCATTTATGGAAAATAGCAGGCAAAAGTTTATCTGCTGACAGCTCATTGCGAGAATTCCAGGTAGAAGCTTGCAATATTTACACAAGGTGTTTCATTGTGAACTTTCAGAATGTGAAAGTATTAAAACTCCAGAAATACACAGAGCAAGTTGCAGAAAATTAATTCTCTTCCTTTCATTTCGGTACTTGCAAGCAATCTTTTCCAGTCCCCTTTCCATTCCAGAGCACAGTAACACCCATAAAAAACCAGAAGAGTGTCTGCTCTGTGCAACATTTCTGCTTGTTTATAACAGGAGTGGGAGGGAGAAAAAGGGTTGAATTTATTACATCTGGTGGGGAATCTGGTTTTGTCCATTTTACCTGATTGTCGCCAAAACCATATGTACAGTGTAAGTGTAAAGGAACATACCTGTAAAAAATTTCTGCTATTGAGCTTTCTGCAGGGTTTTCCTGAAGCCTGACCTTCAGCAATCATGGTTTTGCCTTGTTTTACAGAGATCTAATTGTTCCTAATTTCCTGTCGATAAATGGTACAAGGTGTGGAGTTGCACTTTTAATGTTAAATTTCAATCATTTGTCTGACTTAATAGACATGAATGGCTCTTTCAAACCTAAGTGCTTTCAGTTCATGTAGGACATATTTATACTGAAAATCTATTTTGAGTGGGTAAAGCCATTATTCAGGATGTAGGAAAATATTTCCTACCTACAGCTGCCGAGCTCTGGGGGATCTGTAGGAACAGGGCTTGGATCTTCTGATCTCAAGAAATTGACTCTATAGGATGACATTTTTTTCCTCCCAGTGCAAATCACAGCAGGCCCCACTTGCCACAGGCAGGTCACAACCACATGTAGCTCATCATCTTGCAGATGTCTTCCCACCTTTGGGGTAATCCTGGTGGCACAAGGACAATGTGCCAATGTGAATATTGGAATATTATTGGTCCTTTGGCATCTTTATCCTCTCACCCATGATTTTTAAGAAAGACAAGCATTTTCAATGACTGGGTTTCTGTGTAAACCACAAATGTTTCTTGCAGTAATCTGCTTTTTGCAATCAATTTCTCTTGATGTCACAGATAAGGACTTCCTTAGGCTGGGGTGGGCTGTAAGGAAATCAGTGCATCCAGTTTAAGGATTAAATCCTTAGGGAATAGATCCTATTGTCTGCAGAGGCAGGTGAGGAAGCTCTGTACATCATTGTGCCCATGGTGTGAAGGTCTGGCAGCATGGGCTGCCCTCAGTCATAGAGAGAGCAGCCAAGAGCACATCTAGCTGTGGGAAAAGAATCCTGCTTGCATCACTTGAAGCCTCTCTCAGAGCCCCCATCTGATTGTCTTCATCTCAAACACACAGCAATATTTCTGCCGGACCTTCATCTTGCAAGGTGTGATGCAGACGGTAGTGTTTCGACCACTTAATACTTCAAAGAGGCAATAAAATCCCAGGGAAAATTGCTTTTGAACTGTGATGATGCAATTAAAGATTTGCAAAGCCTTTTTAACAGGATGCAGGAGAATTTAGAAGAGAACTATTAATGATTTCTGATTAAGCAGCTCAGGCAAAGAAAATTGTGTACAGACAGTGAGTATTTGACTTTATTGTAGACATGAGTAACATTTCAGTAAATTACAATCTACTGAAATTTTTAGGTCAGCAGTCATTAATCCTGTAATGATTAATCCACAGATGAACTGAGGCCTATGTTGCTAAATACTATGTAGGAACAGATTAAAAAAATAAAATATGACTCACCACATAATTTTTCCAGCCAATACCAATCCAGAGTAATTATTCCAGTTACAATATCCTTGTGTTTGGTATTTTTCATTCCATTTTACACACTATTTTGAAAGAATATTAAATTTTGTCTTTTCTTCCTTTCTAAAACACTCAATTGCACCCAAAAATCTATTTGATTCTCAATATATGGAGCTATCCTTTTACTTGTTGTGTATGATACTGCTTTTTGAGTACTGAATCTATGAGGAGTGATTTTTTTTTGCTATAAAAAAGTGAATGTGTATCAGAACTTTTCCTTAACATAGAGTGTTCTTTAATATAATTCAGCTCATAGTTAATCCCCTACCGCACAGATAACATTTCATACTCAAATTTTGCTCTTTGAGCTTTTCAGCCTTTCAATTCCAGCTCTGGATCCATATCAGATTTCCTCGCTTAAATAGCTCTCCTGTCTGTTTTGTATAACTCCCAATGGTTTGCAGGGTATCTTTGTTTCAAAATCTGTTTCTCTGCTCTGCTGGGACTACATATGTCTCTGTTGTGTTTAACTATCCCCTGCAACCTGTTAATATAGCATAATGGGCTTGCAAAGATAAAAACCTTACCAACAAAACAATACTTCTTTCATTACAAAATGGATGCTCAGGAAAAAAAAAAAGAAAAAGAAGTAGATGCTTGAAGTGAAAAATATTTCAAGAGAAGAAATATCTAGGTCACAGCTTTTCTCAATTTTTGTAATTTAATGCAGCCTGGAATAATTGCTGCATGCATTCTTTTGAAATCAAGTCCTATAATGCTCTTATTGCTCAATCTCTATTTTCAGATGTTACTGGTAACACACATTGTTCTGTTTTCCAAATAACTACATTGTAAAAAAAGCTAAAAAAGTAAGTTGAATGAGAGTTTATCCAAATATTGAAAAGAAATGTAACCATCCACATCATCCTGACAGTTGTTGGGTTCTTCGTGGGAAACTGACTCCACTGCTGAAGATCCCACTGCCACAATGTCTCAAACTCCAGAGAAATATATACATTAGTGAAGGAGAAGTTAAAAAGGGCACATAAAAGTATAATGGCTCAAGTGCCAGGTAATCTTTGGGAAATCTGAGGAAATTAAGTAGTGCGTAAATGATGCTTCAGCTTTCTGCATCAATTCCCTTTGGAGAAAACAGAGGGATCATGCATGAGTTCTTCTTCAGGATTGTGCCCTTTTCCTCTTATATGTGCTACAGAAGATATTTTAAGATCACTCTAAAGCAATTTAAAAGCATCTGGTGGAGGTAAAAAGGTTAAAGGCTTTGTGTACAGTCCCTAGGAATTACCTGGCAGTCCCAGCTTTACATCACAAAAAATGACTGGAAAACCGGTTTTGTGAGATTTGTGTTGCCTGGGAATGCAGAGGGGGAGATTCTGGACAGACAATAGCAGAAAAGCAATTGCACCTTCACTTACCAATCTCAGAAAATAAAAGGTGGGCATATAATACTTTTGGTTTGACACAAAAGTAGTCTTTAATTTCCCTCTAGCTTCACATTTTTCTGCACACTGCTTCATATGCCACCAGGTCAGGGGAAAGATATGGAAGATAAACAGTAAAGAAAAGTATCTACTTATCTGCTAAGAGGGAAAATACCGGCAAGTTTTCAGATCAGGCCTAAATGTTTGGAAAGCCAGTCTACTAAACTGAAAGATTATTTTATATTAGCAAAAAAATTAAGCACTTGAAAAGTCTCAACATGTTTCATGAAAAATAGTTAAATGTAAGTATGAAGTGGAACTCACAAGGTAGTGTTACATGTTCTTCGGAATCTCTGGACACATGCCCTTGGAAATTAGTAGACTTAACCTCTCTTCACTTATGTTGTGTCTGAGGAGAAGCAGTTTTCAAACAGGAAAAGGAGGAAAGCTTAAACTGCTCTAGTGAATAGTTCCTTACCCTCCCTCTGAACCACTGCACTTCATTACCAGCTCTTCACTACAGTCAAGACCTGTGCTGTGTGTTAGGTGGGATTTGTAACTTAGATCTGGACCATTTCTGTTGCTGAGAAGCCTGATGTGCTGCCCACAGAGGAGTTCAATGGTATCTGAAAATAAAGTCAGAAACACCCATTCCCCTGTTGCTTATTGACAGATTTCTTGCCTTGTTATTGATGATCAAACAATTTCTCCTACGGATAATTTCCATCTGCCCAGCTGAGTTGCCATAGCATTGTTAACAGCAGAAAGTATTGGTCTTTCTTTTTGTTTTCTCTTCCCCATTTCCTCTCTTTGGTTTAATGAAGAGATTTGACTGGCCCTGCAAAAGAAAACTAGTCAGAAAACCTTTAACTGAGATGTTTCTTATCAATGCAAGTAGGCACCTCTCTTTTTACTCTTGCAGTACTGGGAATTAATTGGTTGAGTTCAGTAATTACTGATACAACAATCATACTGGTTTAAGTGGTGGTTTTGTCAGATTTTTAATTATACTGCATAGATGGAGCAGATTTTAAAACACTTTAACCTGTTCAAATTTAATTATAGAGTTTGGGGTTTGTTTTGGGTTTGGGTTTTTTTGAGAAGTCATCACTGTGTCCATTTAACAAAATTGTCTGGATTGCCTAGGAGTGTTTCTAAGGTGTTAAGTCTTAGTTTTTACTCTTTATGCTGATGATGGTAATTGGATTGCACTGCTCCCTTATTTTGTTCGTTTAGTGGGATCTTTTTTTTCCTATTCACATGATTAGTCATAATTACCGTAAACAGCCCTATTTCCATCTGAATCCATGGAGGCACACTGACTAATACAGGACTTCTTAAACAAACAGCAGAAGCTGAGCTCTCCTTATATGTCTGATGTTGAATAACCAGCGTTCACCTGGGGTTAAAGCTCCCATCCCTTTGTATTCCCCATAACTACACGCTGTTGCCTGTGTTGTTTGTTGTGGTGGTATTACAGGTAGACACAACACACATTGATCCTGCTCCAAAAAGTCTCTTCATCAGATACAAATATCACCAATCAAATCATTCATCTATTGTATTTTACCCTTTTTTTCCTTATCTGGAATAATCAAAGAAAAATATAATTGTTCATCTGCTAATTTTTCAATATTCAAATACCACTTTTTGTTTTGTTTTTATTAGCCATTAGATTTACAGGAGAGCATAATATGCCTTCATTCCATGATCAAAGGAACACGCCACTTAGTGCCAGGTTTCCAATATAAATACTTGCGTTATAAAATATCTTTCCATTAATTTGTTGCTTCTGTAATTGTTCTTGTCAGTAAATGCATTCATTACTGGAAAGAGAAATTTGAAAAGAATATTAGACCAGTTACAGTGCATTCAATAAGGCATTAAAATGAGTATTCCTGGGAAACTTTTTTGTAGCATTTTCCCAGCAGTATGTCTTCCAATGGACAGCACTACAGTAAGCTCAGGGAGAGAAGCAACCTAGGTCATTTTCCATGGAAATCCTTGTTCGTTTAGCCCAGAGACTGCAAGACTGGACACTGTTTGGCAAGGCATAATTCAATAACAACATCTTCCCTGCCTGGGAATATAACTCAGTTGCTTGGTTTATCTGAGAAAACTTGTCTGAGTTTTTAAGCATGGAAATAAGCAGCTGGTTAAGAGAGGATTTGAAGCAATTTTGTTTGAAAATGTGGCCCTTTTCAAACAGCAAAGCTCAACTATCTGTATTCTTTTAGAAACCTGAGATGACTGATTATTTGAAAGAGCCTGAATGTACATCCATTCTTGGTGGTAAGCCTTGTATTTTCATATCCATTCCTTGGATAAAAAAGAAACATGAGACAAATTACAAAGAAGGAGTCTTTCGCCCTCTGTTAGCAGAGGAAAGCCAACAGCACGAACAGAACTTAGGTATTTTATTGGAGGGGTCACATCTTAGCTACTAGACTGTGGTATCCCTTCACATTCCTGAAACAGAAAAGTCACTTCTCCTCCTCTCATCATCACCTGATGTCCATGTGTCACCTTCAGCAACTGTTCTAGTAGGAAATGCAATTTTAGCTTTGTCATATGCTGAAATAAAGGTGTTAGAGTCAAGAAATCATCACTAGTTGGGCCTCCAAGAATTAATTAATAGAACTTTACAACTCAATCAGAAAACCATGATTCCACCTTAAATTTCCTTGTTTTATACCCATTTGGAGTGACAGGTATTGAAGAACTGCAGGAGTAGAACAAAGAAACTTACTTAGAGCAGATAAAATTACATCTGAAACATCTGAGAGGCTTCATCCTACTCTGGTGTCATAAATTTAAACAGTGTTGTTACTTATTCATGCATTACATCAGTTTAGCAGTCAGAGACCAATACATCTTCTGTCACCTGTATAATCACACACACAAGTTATAGCTGCACACAAAGAAAAGCAGGACTTATTGCTTCATTGTATTTTATTCCTACTAAATCTCAGACTTTGTTCTTTTTGCCATATTTTATGATATCACCTCAGTCATCATGAAGAGATGCCACTCCATCCTTGTATCATTTTCTGTGGTTTAGAAAAGGTAACACAAGTTTTTTTCAACAAAATTTGGACTGATGAGGCAGAAAGCTTTCCCCAGCACACAGCCTTCCCCTTGACCTGAAACAATGTGTTTCACCTGATCCGGCATATAGTGATGTCAAAATCCGAGCTGGCGATGCTCAGAGTGAGTAAAGAGAAACAGGAACTTAAAGGACCTCAACCACTCACCCGACAGTAGCCATCACACCTTAAATAGTCATGTTCCTCTCCATTGATTCATGAGGGACACCACCAATCTCTTCATCATGTCTTCCTTGTGTACAGTTAAAGAGCAGGGAAGTGAATCCATTGACAAAGATCTGGCTTATTCATCACATCAGCCAGTTTTACCTGTGTTTCCTTTACATATTTATTTTTCTGGCTACTAGTGGGTTAAAGGGAAAGCCACACACTGCTAAAGCTGCAGGTCAGTGCTCTAAGATTTGCAAGGATTTTGCTTTCTCACTGGGTTATTCTGTAGAAATAACATCATTGTTTGCTGGGGAAAAAACCCACAACAAAGCAAAACATCTGTTTTGCTCATCACATCAGTAACAACATTTGTCAAACCCTTCTAAGGCTACTGAAGCAGGAGACCATCAAAACATGAGAACCACTGTAATGTCTGAGGGGAATTCACAACTTTGCTGTACCTGGGAAGACCATGAGTCATGGCATATTTGGCAAGCACAGAGATGTTTGGGAATGTGTCTTACAAAAAGCAGCAAAGTGATGTCAAAGGGAGCAGATGGATTGCATTGAGCTTTGCAGGCTGGAAGATGTTCTGCTGTCTCCCAGAGCAAAGCAGTTGCTCTGGAACATCTCTCAGAGCACACTTTCTTCTGATGTAGTGGTCACTGTGCAGGAAGCAGCTGAACCCTTTCCAGCCCTTCCAGCAGCCAAGTGTGAACTTCCTGATGGTGTCATCCTTAGAGACAATGTGCCTGAGGACAGGCAATGACAAGTTAAGGTGCTTAACAGCCATGTACCTCCAAGTGCACAAGAAAGTGTTAAATGAACAGTAGCAATGAGGGGGCAATTAGGGGACAGAGATCCTATGGAGATCCAGAAGATCCATCCATTTTTCTTTTAGTGAGGGATTTATTATTTTTTTTATTGCAACATTTCTGGGAGAGAGCGAATGGCAGCTGTGCTGGGTGGGATCCTTTGCAAAGCAGATGCCAACTGCTCTGTGAGGAATAGCAAAGCAGTCTGGATGTGCTTTAGTTAAAACTTAGATGCAGTTGACTGTCCTGGTGATTCTTTGCCATTGATCCCAAGGCAGATGGGCTCAAGTCCTCCCCAGCATGGTGCTGCTGGGACCATTAGGTCATCACTCTGCTGCACACACAAAGGTGTTTAGAAGATGTTCATGATCTGCCAGAAAAACTTCTCCTCATCCCCTTGCTTAGGAGTGAAATATTGTGCCCCCCAAACCATGTGGGAACATTACAACCAGATTTTCATGTGGCAACATGTTCTGTTTACGAATTGAGACCAAACTACGAGACCAAATCACAACCCCTTATTAGAGGGAGAGGCTGAGACGATAGTGCTGTGCGCGGTGTGGATGAGCTGGAACCACTCTGCTATGCCTCAGCTAATTGGCACAGGACTCACTAACATGGGTATTCAACTGGTCATTTCATACATAAAAGCTTGTAATTGTGTGAGTATTTCCACTCAGTCTTAATTTGGCTGATGAAAACACACAGATGTGAGGGTAAAAGGTTGTGTGAGACTCAGGATGTTGCCAGCTCCGCTTAAATAGCCTCCCTGGGCTGCTCAAACGTCATTTTAATAATAGTAGTAGAAATATTGATTTATTGTAAATTCAAAAGGAGAGTTAAAGCAACGGAAAGCTGTGCCAGGATACTCCAGGAAGACACAAAAAAATCAAGGGGAACTTCTTCTTTTCCAAACTGGAAAGTCACTCTGGGGAAGGTGAGGGTTGTGCATTTATGCCACCCACCCTGTCCTCTCCATACCAATTTGTACAGCCCGTGGCCAAAGTAGGGTTGTACCAGCCACCTGTGTGTGCCACGGGTGCTCAGCTGGGGGTGCCTGGAGTACCTTGCACCACCAGCATCACTCAGGAGCCTCTGCTGCAGCCACTGCTGCTGGAGGGTCCAGCCAGCTTGCGTGGGTGCTGTTTGTCAGGTGCTCCGCTGAACCCCAAAAAATGTTACTGGGGGAAGTGCCAAGCTTGCCCTTGGGGAGACTTTCCTTGAGCAGCTAGGCTTGCTCTTCCCACACACCATCCTCCCTTGAATGCATTGCATGGGCATTTGAACAACTACTGAACCATAAAATAAGCATAAATGTTTTCTCGGGCAGAAGATGAGGACTGTGTTTTCAATTCATTCCAAGATTTCCCTAAAATAAAGATTCCGTGTCCATGAATAATAATTGTATTAGCACAGCAGGAAGTTAAAATAAAAAAGGGAGCTAAAAAGGGACCACGTTGGTCACATGCTTCTGGGTTTGTCCCTTTCCTGACATACTTGATTAGACTTTTTACTGGTTTGTGGACAACCTAAATCTAACAGAGAAGGACTGAAGTACTGACATATGGTTAAGACAGTAAAACATCCAAAAACATTTCCAAGCTCTAGTTGAATTTGATCCAAAAATCCATTAAAATACTCATTGAAATAATGTGGAAAAAGAAGAAGGTTTTTTTATTATTTTAGCCATTTATGTGTTTTTTGGTGAGTTAGTGTCTTCATGATTCCTAGTTCAAATTCCTCAAGTTCACACACCTCATACAAAGTGCTGTGTTGACTTGGTGCCTCAGCTGAGGTCCATTTAGGGGAGTTTAATCTCATGGACCCTAAAATCTAACACTTCCAAATTAACACCAATTGTGGTTAGCTTCTTCATATGTGCTCTCCAGATATTCATTTCTGGCTGTGTGCAACTGCCGACAGGAAAAACGTGTTGGAAAGATTTAACTCTAACCTCACACAGCGAATGATGTTCCAGAACATTGATACTTTGACAGGGGTTTGATGCTGGAATGGAGACAATTTGGAGAAAAGTTTCTGGTATTTTCACTCCTCAAAGGCAGTCCCCTGGTGATTTGGGTTGCAATGGCCGGGTTTCATCAAAAACCTGCCTCGCTTCCCCAAATCCTATTCTAGCCCCTTAAAAATGTCAAGAGGACTCATTCTTTCTCCTGAGTATCTCAATGGGAAGGACACAGAATAATCCACTCTGAGCTGTGATGCCTTGAGGGAATATTAAGAGGCATCTGGGACATGGCTTGTGTCAGGGACCTTCAAGAAATCCCGCTTTGGCAAGATGGTAGCAGTTCAGTGCACATCATTATTTGATTTCAAGAATGCTAGGAGGATCTATATCAGTTTTCACTTATTTTTCCAAAGTGCACTGCTTGTACAACAAGGAGGAATAACAACAAAAGAGGCAGATGATCACACTGAGCCTCAAGTGTTAAACTTCTTTGCAGTCAAGGTGGGCTATGAATATCCATTGCAGTCAGTCACAGCTCCACACCTGAAAGATGAGGAGATGTTGCTGCATCTGTAACTGATTTGTGTGTGCCCCAAAAAGGAAATTGAATTGTAGAAAGGTTTTGCACTCAGGCCATGTTTTTGTTTCAAGCTGGTGAGATTTTACTGGAGGTTCACTACCCAGCCCTGAAAGTGTGGTTTCAATATTTTGACATCTTTAGTTAAAGAAACTCTAAGAGATTGTTTTGTGTTATTTTATTAATTCTAAAATGTTACATTTATCTGGAAAACAATACCACATCCATCTCCTCATTGTTAGAAATTCACCGGAATTTTGTCTGAAAAGCAAATTTGCTAAAATATTCTTTTGAGGTGATAAATTGGTTAGGTAACTTTCAGATAGTCTCACCTGCAAACCAGGGAGAAACTGGAATAACTTTCATATATTTTCATTTGCTTTATTTAAACAGATTTCTTCCCTGTTCTCTTTGGAAATCTTTTTCTCTGAACAACCACAACTCTTTTCTAAAGGCTAAGAAAATAACAATCCAAATGTGAAAATGAAACAGAGTCATTCATTTGCTGTCATACAAAATAGATTAGTCCATCTGAAATGAACTTTTTTTCTTGATTTGTCTGGTTTGGCAGACAAATTAAAAAAAAAAAAAAACCAGTCCATTCTTTGCACAGCTCTAAATATTGTGTTTCAAAAATAGTCCAAAGGGATACATTCACACAGAAACAGATTCTCTTTCATTTTTCAAGTCATCCAATAGAGAGGGGAAAAAAAGGGAACAGAAGCTCCTCCAAGTTTCCTTCTGCTGCTCCTCTTAAAACAGGGAAAACACATTTCTGACCACATTACATGTTTTAGTTGGACACCACTAAATACAAGGCTTTTGCTGAAATGCAGAGCACCACCCGACTGAAGTTCAAAGTTTGGCAACCAGCCATGATTATTTGCAAATAAAATTAATCCAAAAGTTGTTATAAACAAAAATGTAGTGGTAAATGGGAGCATCCTCCTGGTTGTAAACACTCTCCCACGGTGGTCCCTGACTCATTTATCCTAAGATTTACCCTCCCTCAGTGGCACAGACAGAATTTAGGTGCATGAGGACTTTGACTTGGGATGCTGGGTTGTTCTGCCTTTCCTTCCTTCATTTTCCCTGCTGTGTTTTGGTTTGGGCAGCACTTGAAGGCAACATCATGGTTTTCATGGAGTGCCCTGGAATATATATGAGCCACGCCCAGGTAGAAGGACGATGAATGACAGACCCACTGTTGGATGGGAACAATGCTTTCCTCTGAGAGCTTTGCTGCAGCTCCATCTTCCCCTCATTGGGAAGGTGTTGGTCCTTCTCACCTCTGATGGCCTTTCCCAGTGTGGTGTGCCATGTCAGCAAACTTGCCCTCATTCCTCCACACATCCAGTCAAAAAAAAAGCCGTGGGGGAGAACGTGTCCCTGATGTCTCTTAATGTACAGACCTTTTACTAAATGTTGTGTATTAATTCTTTAGTTTCTACTTTCTGGTGTTGCGTTCCAGTTCATTTGGATGAATTCAGGATTTTATATATTTCCTCCCTCTTTTGACTCATGGGGATGTTTCTGCCAAGCCCGCTGTAGATTCTGTGTGCTGTAAAGTACCTAATTGCATTCACACTCTCTAGTTAAAGCATGTGGCAGTTGGTTAGCTTGCCAAAATCCCATATCTACCAACAATTTGACTAGCAGAAAACCTAGGAGTGCACAAAGAGTGCAAGAGCAGGGATTTGTGCGTCCCCAACTCCAGATCTCCATCTGCTATGAGATCAGTGGAGCACGTCCATGTATCTGGGCAGGAAAAAATCCATTTAAAAAAAAGCAGGAAATATTTGTACCTTTTTTCCATGCCCAAGAGATGATTGTCCCTGAACTTTGACCCCCAAGAATGGTTTTGACAATAGAAAGCTCATTGGGCCACCCAAAATTCCCTGAGTATGAGCTTCAGGCAAAACAGCTTCTAAGATTGAGAGGATCTTAGAGAGTGATGCAGCACCACAGGCAGGTTTTCTGAATGTCTCCATGCCAGCTGGTGTGACTAAAACTGGCCCAGCTCCTGCCCACCCTGATGAGGTGTGTGAACTGCCCCACCCCAAGCCCCCTCACAACTGGCCTTACAAAATACCTTCCCGAGTTTGAACTCATCCACAGTTCCAACAGTGGTTTTCTCTGTAATCAGAGAGGCTTTCAACCTTTTTTTTTGGCTGAAGCAACTCGCCAAAATTCAGGGCTTAGCACTGTTTTTTTTCCCCTCCCCACTCTTTTCTTTCCCTGTTTGGCTGGTGGGAAAAGGAATGCCTGGCTGGAATCAGAGCTGGTGGTGATGTGGGATGTTTCTTCCCTGTGAAGCTATGAAGTCCCACTTCCCCCAGCACACCAGGAATCAAAGAGCCGGAAAGGTTCCTCTAGCTCAGAGAGCCAAACACCATTCCCAACCAGCTCTTGGCCCCAAAAACTTCCCTTCGGAGTTTCTCAGTTCCTGTGCTTATTCTGGCCTCGTCCACTGCTTATCAATGCTGCTGCCAAGCTGTGGGCATGCTCCAGGCACTCCTCCCAGTGCCACGTCCACCAGACACTTACCATCACCTCCACGACAGGATGGAGTTCACGATCCTGCCAAAGGAGGTCACCTCAGACCAACACTTCCTCAGTGCTGAGGTAACCATTTTCCTCCACGAGGACATTTACCCATTGGCAATGGATGTCAACAAGGAAAACCAACCTTGCAGCACTGCTTGTGGTCTGCAGGCTTCCAGGATGAGAAGGACCTGGTGTGCCTCACCTTCTGATGTCAGCTGCAGGGTGGAGCAGCTCATGAATCTGCAGCAAGGATGGAGGCTTGGTATTTAAGTGTCACACATGGCATGCAATGCATTGAAGCTGTCACAGCACCGAGCTTTAAGTAAGACCCGTTTTGTTGTGATGGGTGAACCATGTGAGTTCCACTTGAGCCTCCTCTCTGAAGCAAATAGATCCAACATAATTCCATGTATACATGGCTATTTTAATAAATATTTATGTGCATTGTAAAAATAGAATATTTTCCTGGCCTTAAGGGTATGGATTTGTCTGCAAGCATTGCTGAAACATAAAATTTCAGAATTCTTTTCTGCAGCAGAAAAGATTTTGAGTAAGCATTTGATTTAAAAAAAAAAAATCACTGGAGTTGTCTGCTGTACAAAACTTTGGAACTGTTATTATTCACATCATCAACAAACAGTCTAAAAGAAGTGGTGTGCAGGGGTGTGGGAAAAGAGCTTTGTGGTTTTTGGTTTCAGCTCTGCCTGTGAATCACTTTGCAGTCTTGGGCAAGTGGCTTAACCTCTCAGGGACTCGATCTGCAGTGGGTTGAAGAGTATTCAGTGGACCTCATTTAAGGGGGTGTTCGAAATAGCCACAAGGCATAAGAAGATGCAGAGTTCCTGAAGAAAGATGGCATGTAAATGTAATACAGTATTATCATGGCTTTATACTTCCAGAAATCCAGATGTCTTAGATGGAAAGGGTGTTATTGCTACACACGTATGGATTTTAGTTCCTTAGAGGCAAACAAAGCAGCATCTTCCAGACAGGGACCAAGATCCTGACATCCTCATCAGGTAGACTCCCACCCAAGCCAAGTACGGTTTTGCCTGAGCTAGAATTTAGCTCTTTGTGATTTATCCAACACAATCCATTGACTCTTTAACCCGTAAATTGTCAAACTCGATTATTTCCAGCTAAGC
The DNA here is from genome assembly GCF_001715985.3 of Manacus vitellinus. Classification (NCBI taxonomy): domain Eukaryota; kingdom Metazoa; phylum Chordata; class Aves; order Passeriformes; family Pipridae; genus Manacus; species Manacus vitellinus. Next base: position 7,659,970 of record NW_021939546.1, on the reverse strand, counting down.
AGATGGCTGAACACAAATAACCTGTAAGATAAGGTACTCTGGCTTTAGTTTTAAGTAAAATTCAGGTTTGCTCAACATGAATGTTATAGTTACATAAATAACAAGAGAAAAAATCACCCCCAAATCCAAAAATCATTTTTCTGCAAAAACATAGAGGATCAATTTCTCTAGTTTAGTATTACCAAACTTGGCAGTATTTCATATTTGAAGTATAATGATGTCATCTGGTTGGCCTTTTCCCATTGCAAACAGTAAATCTTAAAATCTGGAGAGATCTTTTATTTGGTTATTCATATTGTACTGCATCAAGGGGTTATAACACATGTGCCTGGGCTTATTAAAATCATCTGGAAGAGAAGAACTTATTATTTAAAGGCACAGTACTTGAGCCTGTGCTGTTTTTCTTGGAAACTGTTTTTTTTCTGATGTCAACTGCACGTACAGTTGTACGTTCGCTGCCACTTGTGTCACGTTGAGAGGTCCCTTTGCTTGGAGTGTCTTTTCACAGTGTCTGGAAATAGACATTCTAAGCCATGGACTTGTATCCATCTTTCGAGAGATTGGGAATGCACAATGCCTTTTTTCTTCAGGAAGGATTTAGGCCATCATTGTCAATCTCCTCATTTGCTCTCAAATGGAAAGTTACTACTGTCTGGTGATGAAGTGCACATGAAACCTCCCATTTTGGCAAACAGGAACATTGTTGTGCCAGCCAAATATCTTGCTCCTAGGGATGGTTTCATTGCATTTACTCTGGTGCCATGAACAAATAGCAGACTGGATTTCTTCAAGTCCTGTGGTGCCTTCCTCTGGGCTGCTCCTTTCCCTGCCTTCCCAAATTTCCGAAGGCTTCTTTCTCCTGCTTGTTTTTATTTATGTTTCTGAGGTCTACATTATTTGGGGTTTGGTTTGGGCTGCTGGCTGCTTTTCTTGGGAAAAAATGTGATGGAGCCAGCGCAGGATGTCCTCACAACGCTATTTCGTGGAAATTTCCCTCGCTGGAGATCACTCTATGTTTCTCCAAGGCATGGGGCCAGGCCAGCAGTACCAAGAACCCTGTGTTTTTTTACAGTCAGTGGATCCTTGTCATAGATCCACCAGGATCTAATTATGCCTCTGCAATTTTTTTTCCCTGTTTACTTAGTATCTCTGCATGTGTGTTTGTGCTGGTGTATTCTGTCCTGGTTCCCCCTTGAGTCCCTCTGTGTTGGCTCCTTCCTTCAACCTGTGTGGGTAAAGGTTTCACTGATTTATTAAATCTCCTCACAGTAGAGGGGAAAGGCCCTTTTTGTAATTTAGCCAGGTAGGAGAGTTTCGTGCTGGAGTACCTGAGTGAAACTTTGCTGAATTCCTCTCCTGCAAGCGCATGACTGAAATGCTTCCAGCCCATTGTGAACACTCAGCAGCAACTTATTAGATAGCAAAGCAACAATTGCTAGGTACACAAAATCAGCCCATGACTGGAATAAGAAGTAGAAAACAGTGTCTAACACCTAAAAAATTAAGATAAATCTGTTTGAGAACACCCTTTTACTTTTTTTCTGCAAGTATTTGGCAAGATGTGGCAATAGGAAAAACCCAGCTGTAGCTTTGAAATTAGCAGATGATTCCCCACATTGAATTCCACCACAAAAACCACATTTCTGTGGCATGGATGGGTAACTTCAATACACACAAAGAGCCTGGAGCATCAGGGATGTGATTGTAAGATCTGCCACCAAAAGTCTTATTCTGGTCATTTCCTCACCTTCAATCAGCAACCTGATTTTCAGTGCAGCTGTTGCTGCCTGTAGTAATAATTACCGAGTAGTTGTCTGAACCCATTTACACCATGGAAAAGCTTCCTACATCCTCCACACTCATGTATATATTTTCTATCCATTTATCTATACAAATAGCAGAGTGATAAAAGGCAGATCCCTCTGCTCTCTAAAAAAATCTAGACTCTTGGGGCTTAAAATTTCAAGGGCTGAGTATCCTTTTAGCACAGTGCTGTCACAGTCTTCTACACTTACTGTGCCCTCTCAAGGATTGTCCTTGTGTGTCACTTTCCTGGTCATGAATGTTAATTATTTTTCTGCATAATGACTGTCACCACAGACCTGCTATAGATAATATTAAATCCTGTCCCAAGAGATAGAATAATCTCCTCACATGTCTTTGTGCTCCACCATCTCAACCTTGCTTGTGTGATCGTGCAGGATAATGTAATGCAAATGATGATGATGAACCACAGTGTTGTCAGACTTTCAGCTGCTCTGGCTTTGTAACAGCAGCTGCCGGAACCTCATTGCTTCCCCACTTCTGCATCTCTGAAAGGGATACAGTTCTCCCCTTCCTTCTCACATGGTTGTCACTGGGCCACAGCACGAGTTAATGTCTGTAGATGCAACACCAGAGATGCCAGAGAGTGCAGAAAGAACACATATAAAAACTAGTCACAAATTTCTAACCAGGTTTATAACTTAAATCACCTTCTTTTTTTTCCATTTTCCTTTTTTTTTCCTTTTTTTCCAAGAAAAGATCTGCTTTCTGTGGGGGAAAAAACCTGACATTTCCTGAAGTCACTAAAAGTTTTCATCTGGCAATGCAAAACTTACTAGTCCTAGTTGAAAGCTTCTCTTTTTTCTTTTTCTTTAATGAAAACATAACAGTCCTGGAATAAAAAATCTCCTTGTCTGGTCCTGGTTGACTGTTGCTGCACCCTGTATCATACCTGATCATTGCTGCATTGACTTTTCATAGCTTAGAAAAAGTGCCTTGATTAATATCATTGCAGAAGCCTGTTAAATGACAGTGAATATTTCAGAGTTCTTGTACCTGCTTCATCAAACAGAACGTGCTTCCAATTAATGTTGGTCTGCACTGTTTCAAAATAGATGTGTAATTCATTATCAACTGGTATCACAGGTTTTGAACCAAAATACATCCCAAAGGAAATGTATAACAAATATTTCATATCAGCCGCATAAATCATGAGAAAATATGCTCAATTTTTTTTCCCCTCTCTCCTTCTTGGTATGCTGTTTCCCTTTGGAACACTGACACCCATGTGTGCCTGTTGCTGTCTAAATGCAGGGCCCAGTCACCTCCACTCCTTTGCCTGGGATCCTGGAGCAGGCAATGGGCAAGTTTATGGAATCACAGAATCATTAAGGTTGGAAAAGACCTCCAAGATCATCAAGTCTAACCTTTGACCAAATACAAGTTACAACTTCATAGGGAATTAGGGTGAAATAACCCTGAATAAATCCTGTCTGCAATGGGGTCTCTGGGAGTCTGGAAGGTGATGGATCTTCTACAGGAGGAGAGCGCTGGGGGATGTGAGGGCTATAAAAAATAAGTATGAGAGGAAGAAGAGGCTGTGTTTGCATATTTGATGAGGCTACACAGGAACTGGTTGGAGCGATGGCATGTTTTCCAAATTGGAGGGTGTTAAATGCTTGGATGATATTCAAACAAGCATATTTGTCGTGTCACACATTGGCTTCTAGCAGCAGCCCAAATCCCAAAGGATCCCTATTATTAATTTATCCTTGATTCTTAGATAGGCACAGACTATTTTGATAAAGGGAGGAGAGCTATTGTGATTTTCCTTCCTTTATTGCTCCACCCAAGATAAAGTAAACAGGATATTTTACGGCATTGTACAGTCAGTCAATCTATCATTTAGCAAAAGGTGCTGGACTGCAGAGACCGGGCTCCCTTCTGTGCTAGGCTCTTTAGTTCATATACAAAACTGGAAAAGCATGATTTTTCAAGATTTTCTCCTAAATTGCTCAGCCTAAACATTTTTGTTTCAGATCATATTATAGAAGTGATGAAGACACGTGCTTGGTTTTTACTTATCTTTAAACATAACTCAATGGATAAAGCCCCTATTTGAATGAACATTATAACTTTTTTTTTTTTTTTGGATCCTGCTGTTTTGCAGCAAGAGGCTTCTGACCAAACCATTGGTTCTGGAGCTGTACCAGAGAAACACACCACAGAAGCCTGCAGTCAAAATTCAGTCAAAATACAGCCTTGTCCCTTCAAAGACTGTGTTCCAGAAAGTGTGTGTAAATGTTGTTGTGGGATCATTATGATCCACAACTTTGGTAACACAGCCTTTCTGTCACCCTTTTTTCTGTTTTATCACTGTTGTGTCTCTGCACAGAGCTTTGAGCTGGCTTTGCAAAACACCCTGTGAGCTGTGCAGAGCTTTTGCTGCCCACCACATCTTTCAGTCTCCTGCTTGGAAGGGTTGCACCAGGTGGGAAGAAGAACAGACTTCCACTGGGGAGAGTTGCTGTTGGGAAAAGTCACGGTGACCTCAATAAATTTGCTTTATTATACATTTTCTTTCTACAGGACTAGTTCTTTTGCCTTCAGGAATAGCGACTTTTCCAATAAGAAAAGGAGAAAGAACTCTGTAGATCTGAATTACCTGCTCTAGATGCAGGAAAGGATTGGACTGTTGCTGAGGCCCTGGCACAGGTTACCCAGAGAAGCTGTGGCTGCTCCATTCCTGGAAGTGTTCAAGGCCAGGTTGGACGGAGCTCTGAGCAACCTGGGATAGTGGAAGGTGTCCCTGCCCATGTCAGTGGTTGGAATAAGATGATCTTTAGGATCCCTTCCAAGCCAAGCCACTCTAGGATTCTGTGATTCTATGACTGACATTATCATTTCTGGTATTGGTCGCAAAACATCACTCTTGTGCAATGGGATATGGGCTGGTGACTGGGCCAGGTCCAGCCACCCATCACACTGTGCAGTGGTCAGGTACCTGCCTGGGACCTGATAACATAAGCCCATCTTTATGCTCTTGGTGACCTTTCAGTCCCACCCACATCAAAATGTTGAGTCTCTCCTGGGAAAAAAACAGTGCAGAGATGTGAAAATGCTCCCGGGACAGTCCCTGTGTCGACTCGGAGCTGAGCCCAGAGACACACCATGGAAGTGACGTGTTTCACGTCTTTTCCAGTAAGAGGCCGGTATCAGAGGGATACAGGACTGATACTGTGTTTATCCAGCCACTTTGAAAAAATCCGCTTCCTCCATCAATACAAACTGCTCAGACGAAACGGATTAATGTCTCATAAAATGTCTCATCTACTCCAGTATCCTTTAAAAGAGAAACAGTCTTAAAAATAAATGAATATGCTGCATTGCTTTAATGAGATGTGGAAATTGGCTATCACTGCCAAAACATAACTCCTTCTCTGATTATAAGAACGGTAATTTGCCAGCTTCTGACTTCCTGTTATTAAACCAATTGTTAAATTTTCAGAAATATTTGAGATAGTCATCTAAACCCCTGGGGTTGACATTCACCCAGCATGGATGATTGCCACCTCCTCCTTCTCCTCTCCTGGGACGGAGTCCAAAGACCTTCCTGTATTTGAGCACTGGAGAAAGCCCTCTAGAAGGGACAGGGAAGTGATGTCCATGTGCAATGGGGAGCTGCAGGAGATAAGAGGCCCTTGGCCCTAAAGGCAACCAGAAGAATGAATCAGCCCCAAATTCTTGGAGGACTTGTGGCCACATCATGGGTCTTGTTTTTTCCTTAGGAAAAAAAGCAGTCTTTCTCCAAAAGAAACAGTATTTTACAAGGAAAACCCCTGTTTTCTCTGCAAAAACAACCCACCTACCATAATAAGATTACTTCATGTTATGAAATCTATTGAAAGAGATAATAACTACAATTAAAAAAGAACTTTGCATGCCTGGCTTCTGCTAGGGCAGTGTGAAGACTCACCCTTGCAAGGAAAAATGCAGATTTTTTTATGGTAACACCGTTTGTTCTTTGACACAAGAAGGATGCTAAGCTTCTGAAGTTCAGGGTAAGTTGGTTGGTTGCTGTGTTCTCTATATGGATGGCACAGCTGTGTATATACCCAGTCACTGCATCAATGGCTTCTGAAGTATCCCGAAACACAGAGCAAGGTGTGTGTTCACCAGTGAGGGTACTCCCCTGCAGCCCTGACCACAGGTAAGGTCAGTTTAATTAAAGGAATGCTGGCCCACATGTAAATGCTTAATAATTTTTTCATACTCGAACGACAGACATCCCTATCCTTGGACAGCATTGGGTTAAACAGGTTCCACCTTTGCCTGTTTTGGGGTGGTTTCTTTAAATCCTGTCACCCTTCTGTCTAAATATTACAGGAGAGGTTTTCAAAATAGCAACAAATAGCAGTTCAGCTTCCAACTCCCACCAGTTCTCTAAGGGAGATGACCATGAAATTGCCCTTTGTACAGTGAAAATCGTTCCTGCCCATACTGTGCTATTAGGTTACCCATATGGGCTTCTTCTGTAGACCTCAAACCCCTATGGAGCTTATGTTTCCAGCTGCTGGCAGGGCTGGCACTCGGGTAAGAGATAATATCGCCAGCACCTTTGCACCCAGCGTATTTCAGTGCTTCTTTTGTGTGACACACATTTTTTCAATATTAAATATCTGTATTTCTGTAGATATATAGATATCTATATATATCTATATGTATATATATAGATGTATTTGTGCCATGTTCTTACAATAACATTACATTGGAAATTTGTGACAAGTAGGATCTATGTTTTAAACTTTCCCTTTTCTGATTGATAGCAAAGTTAAGATTTTTTAATGTATTCCATTAAGTTTTCCACATAAGAAATCTCACTGACTCCTCCTTTGATTCCTCTTGCATTTAATTTTCTACCACAACCTATATTCTGTCTCTTTGTTCCAGGGAAATATGGATTATATGAAATGTATTGTACAAATGAACTCTACTGCATATTTTCCTCCAAGTGAGAAAATTCCCTGCTGATTTGTTTCTATGAGCGAGATACACTCAGATACAGGCAAAGGATTCTTCGTACACACAGTTCCTTTCACAGCTATAAAACATTGTTGTTTACAGAGGTATATTTTTCCAGATCTCTACTGTATTAATGATTGCTCCTGACCCATAATGTTTATTCTGAAAAAAAAACTACCACCGACCTCATGTCCCCTCTGGGATGCAATATTAAAGTATGAATGCAATGGAAAGGGCCAGGATTTGAGGAGGCTCTGCACTCTTCTCATCCTCTTAGTTGCCTTGCCTGCTCTTTCAAACAGTAATTGAAGTCCATCGATCACCTCCTTCACAAGATTCGTGGCTCAGCTATAACCGACGTGGCAAAGCTGTTTGTTTATTCTTCCAAGCAGATGTTTGAGCAGTCTCCCCAACCTCCAATAAAATATTGCAGACAACTGTGAAGTTTACTAACCCCTCGTTAAAGCAATCCCCTTGAAGTCTTTAACTCACCAGAAGATAAACTGCACCAACATGGTGTGCTCCCACTCTCAAGTACAAAGAGCCATTTCCACCAGCAAATACAGATTATACCCGTAAACTTTTGCACTGGAAATCATTGTGTCTCTGGTTTAGATCAATGCCATTAAAACAAAGACAGATGGAAAAATGTACTCTTATCTGAGGTTATGGTTAATTGCGTCTCTGATTCCTCACATCTCTAACTCTTCCCTTCCCTTCCTGCTCTTGGTGCTGGTCAGCGGCCCATGGACTTGCTGTTATAGGGCGAGGGCAAGAAGTCTTGGAGCACTCTTCCTTATCTCCACAGCCTCAGGACCAACACTCTTAGCACGACCTGCAGAAGGGGTTTTTCTTGTAAGAGCAGCAAATATTCCCATTCCCACCTTGGCATGTTTGCCAGCATTTCCAGTGCTTGCTCTCCATGCACTCTCTGCCCACTGAAGGATGGTTATGGTCAACCTCAACCCATCCAACAGGAGAGGGCAGCAGCATGACAGACAGGTTTGAGACCCAGGAGCATAAAGCCGAGATACAACAGAGGACAAGAAGTGGGGAAGAGAACAGCTTGACCATGCCAGCAGCGTCTGTGGGGATCAGTACATGGGACATTAGCTGAGGACAGGGTGATCAAATTGGACACGCTGCTAATAGTGGCTGATCAGTGCTTCCTTTCACCAAAACACATTGTTTCTCTAAATCTGCACAGTGCAATATACAGCTTACATTTTATTTTGAACACCGTTCCCTCAGGTTTTCATCTCACAGTCCTTTCTCCCTCCTGCCCCACCCTTCCAGGAATTCACATAGCACACATTTCTGCAAATGGAGTTAATGACTTCTCTTTAAAGTTATGAGTGAAGAATGTCCTTTCTATTAATGCTTATCATTGTGTACTGCTTCAATAAAGATTCCTTGTAAACCAAAAAGAATGTCCTATGTAGTGCTGGAGGCTGAATTGCATAAGATGTTCAGTGTCCAGGGCCAGACGCCTGAACATGCACAATTCTAAACACAAAGAGAACACTAAACATCAGCTCAAATATTCAGTTGGCTCAGGGCAGTGTATTTTCCATGCTACCCATTGTGCAGCATTGGGTTTGTGATTTCTTTTTGTTTTCTTTGTAAATAAATTCTTATAATGACTTTCCCTTATCTGAATCCAACACAACCGAGGACACATAGACGACAGCAATGATTCAGCATGCTGAGGTTCCTAGCCCATGTCTGACTCATCTATGCCAAGGGAGTTCATGAAATGACCCACGGGCCTCTACTTTCCGAAGGAGATGGGGAAGATAGATCACGCTGAGGTCAGGTCCCAGCAAGGACCCAGGACACAACCAATCTGAGCACACAGAGACCAGGAGGGAGAGTGTGTGTAGCCAGGGCTCTTCTCTTCCACCACAGTCATTTTGCAGGGAACCAACTCTTTTCCAAAGATGTCACCAGGCCAGCAGGCAGCATCATGACAGTGTATGGTATCAGCGGATCCCAAGCAGACATGGGATCTATGTTACCAAGAGGTGTAAGCTGTTGTCACCTGAGCTATGGTGGCTGCTTCTTCAGCTGCTGTTTATAGTAAAATTCTGTCCTTCACGTTCAAGAGGCATTTGAGAGAGATACAAAGCAGATTATGAGTACAGTGCAGATGCTTAGCAGTGTCTGGATAGACTGGTGGAAGGTTTTTCTCAGTTGCAAAGTCAGTCTTCCACGCTTTGGACCCTGTTAATAATATTTGATAATATATAGTGTAGGAAAGACGGAGCTTCTATATCCCAGACAACAGACTCCATAAATGCATTTCTAAAATTATTCAGTGAGAGATCATCTGTTACACTTGTGCATGATGAGAGGGAAATTGTCCAAAATTTGTATTCTAATGGGGAAAAAATAATCCTTGGAAGCAGAGAGAGGGAATCTGCTGGCCAAGAGACCCCAGAAAGCTTTGAGTGTTTCACAGGCTGTAACTGATACTGAGACTTTTGGGCAAATAGACAAAGGGATTCCTGAAGGCAGACCTCTCTCAAGCCCTCAAATGCACATTTTTTTTTGATTTTGTGAAGAGACATCTTTAATGTTTTGGTGGAGGAGGTTGCTGGCCTGTCAGGGCTTCGGGAGTTTATTTAACTTCTTCCATCCACAGTCCTGGACTTCATGGTCATCTGTCTTTATTTCTGATGAATTTCTGTCTCAGCTCTAGAATGTCTGGTTCCCATTCCAAAGATGTAATTTGACTTCTCCTTTAAGAGGTCTGACTACATCCATGTTTTTCTACAGCCAGAACTTACAGGCACTTCAGCTTCTATTCAAAGTAAACCTGGGGCTAAATATACATGTTGGGGCCAAACTCCACCAAAGCCAAGTGCCCTCAAGGCTTCACAAGGTCAGGTCCCTTGTAACTTCGATGCTTATAAAACACAGAATATAAAGTGTTATACCTCTTATAAAATGAGAGCAAAATGAGAGAAAGCTCTTACTCTTCAGAACATCCTAAAACTATATATAAATTTAAGTGTGCTTGTGCTCTTATTTTTAGAGGTTGAAACCTCTGGGCTGGCTGGGGATAAGGAGTGTCAAGGAATGCCTATCACTGGGATGAGTGGTAAGGTCCAGGGTTGGTTTGCAACCTCCTCTTCTTAGCTGAGTTCTTGTGTGCCTGAGAGCTACTGTAATATAGATATAAATGGTACCCAAGGCTACCTGGAGGTAGAAGGAATGGTGAAAATTGGTTGTTCAAAAGGAAACCCTATTCATATCCCTCTCCTCCACTTACTCTGCTAACAGGAGTGAAGAGAACCATTTGCATGAGTTCTTTTCCCCAGAAAGCTTCTCCCAGAATGCTCTCCTCCAACACCTCTACGCCCCAACAACTATGTGTCTCAGTAGTGAAATGTTATGATGAATTTCCATCTCTAAATCTCTTTAGCTGTCAGAGTCACTCTAGGCTTTCAAACGACTGCATCCCACTGGATGAAGCTCTGAGCACTGCAAATCCTCATTTCTCTTGGTAGCCAGAGTTCATTCACATCAGCAGGTCTCATTCTATGAACAAGCCTTATTAGACCAGAATTGTGGGTTTCTTAACAAAAAAGGAGGGGAGAAAGGGACAGGGCTAGATTCATGTACTTAAGCAGCAGAGCTGGGCTGAGAGATAAATAAACTACTAAATCATGGTGCTACACTGTTGCCAGGATGATATATCTCTCCTTTGAAAATAGCGTCTGCAAGGAAATGACAAATAATTTTCCATACACAGACCTTACAGGCACACCGAAGTGAGTAACTTGGAGGACGTTAGTATTTTTGGTATTCCTGTTCTTCCGGAAAGCCGTGGCCAAATCCCCACTGAGCACAACGAAAGCCTCTCACTCCTGGAAATCGTACTGACAACTCGGAGAGCACCGTCTAGTAAATGATGAGTAAAGACCCCGAAATGATGTGCAGGATTCCGGCAGTACGTGGGCTCACGCCTGGACCGCAGCCATGTGGAGGTCACAGAGGGAAATAAATCAGTGGCTAGTGAGCTGTGCTGGTGAATTTGGCTGTGATTCCTGCTGCACACTCACTGTAGTCACTCCAGGACCTGGGACTCCATTCGTCAGCGCGACGGCGGAAATGCAAAATCCAGATCGTTATAATGGAGACCATTGAAGGAAGGCTCTCAGGAGAAAGCCTGCTCAGCAAAGGGAGTCATCAGCCCTTCACAGCTGCATGAGTGTTGTCTAGGATGTGAAAACACAGGGAAAAATAAATAAATGCAAACCAAATCCTGCATTAAGGTCTCAGACCAAATGAAGTCACTTCCAGAAAAACATTGTGAAGCCCTTTGCTCATGTAATACATGGGTCTGTGTGTGTGTGCTGGGATTACAGACTGCAGCAGACTCCTCAGAGTTAGGAGAGCAGGGTGCCCTGCCTGATGTGGGACAGGATGGGTGCAATGGGGTGGCAGAGACCCTGCATGGCAGTTCAGATGTCCCCAGTTTGATCAGGGCTTGTGGTGCTCAGTGAGGGCAGGATCCTACTACCTTCCCTTATCTATGAAACCTTTCTGAGATAAATCAAAAAGTCTCTGGCTCTTGAAGGACCCTCCATGATACTCATTACATGTTATACCAGCTTGATCATTAGTCACATTCTGTTCCCACTAAGCTTTCCCTAACCTCAGTTCTCTCACATTTATTTTACCCTCCTTTTTACACCTTGCCTTTTGAAAGCAAATTTCTTTTCACTCCTGCCATCAGCCCAGCAGCTGTCGCCTGTGAAGTACTGCATCTGTAAGAACTCATTGGTGAAACAGTCTTTAAGGCAAGGAAGGTTTGTAGCAGCATCTTGCAAAATAAGCAGCTTCTCTATGGCATGTCTGACATCTCCAAAAACTCCAAAAGACATGGCAGGTTGGGAGGTTTTGTTGTATAATTATTGTTGAATGATAAACATGAGCTGTATTATGGGGCTTTTTGCTCATTCCAAGCAGTAAACCAGGGCCTGAGCTTGTACCTATAGAACTAGCTGCAAATTTAGATTTTAAGATGCTAATAATAGAATAACACAGGTTACTGTATTATTTTTTTAAAAGGCAGGAGGGCTGAGATCTGACTATGGCTCTGTCAGCTCCTTGGTGCCTGTGGGGTTGTTTAACCCAGAGAAAAGGAGGCTCAGGGGAGACCTTATCACTTTCTACAACTACCTGAAAGGAGGTTGGAGCCAGGTAGGGATCAGTCTCTTCTCCCAGGCAACTAGAGACAGGAAGAGAGGAAATGGCTTCAAGCTGCACCAGGAGATGCTCCAGTTGGACAACAGGAAGAATTTCTTCACTGAACTGGTGATGAGGCATTAGAATGGGTTGCCCAGGGAGGCGGCGGAGTCCCCCTCCAAGAAATTATTGGATGGGGCACTCAGTGCCATGGTGTGGTTGACAAGGTTGAGATCAGTCAAAGACTGGACTCGATGACCTTGGAGGTCTTTTCCAACCTAAATGATTCTGTGATTCTGTGATTCTGTGACCAAGGGAGCTGGCGAGAGCTACCATTGCTTGCAATCAGCTGCAGCGTGGGAAGGTACTGGGCTCCGAGCACTGGTCCAGGCTGAGGAACAAAAGAACCACTTTTGTCAGGAGTATTTTACAGGAAGGAGAAATGTTGGCTCAAAATCTATTATTTTCTTTTATGAGAACTGTTGTAAATTTCTGCAGGGACCATTGACACTGAGAATCCAATTTCTCTCAGATAAACCCATTTTTGGCAGAGGTTTTTGTCTCTCTATATTTAGTAGCATCAACAGTCACTGTTCAGATTTTTGAAAGACTCTCTCTGAACGTTTTCATCCCCACTTCGGCTTCAGTTTTGTAGCTAGACTAGACTTTCCTCTTCTCACACCAAGTGAAATTCATGGGTGGGCTCAGAAGAACCATGTAGCTCATCGAGTTACATCTTACTTAAACCCTGTTTTCTAAAATTTCAGTGAACCATGAGCAGGTACCCAGCACAGAGCTAAATTCGGTGGTTTGCAGAAAGCAAACAAAAGCCAGGCAGGAGGAGGGAGGTTATCCCAGGGAGGTCAGTTCTACCAAAGCCTGCTCTGTCTTGGCAAGGAGCACATCCTTATTAACACTGTTTGTAATAACACCCTTCAGATGGTTCATGCCTGCAGCAGGTGAAGTCTGCCGGACGAAGACTCTTTGCCTTGGAAAGCTTCCTCTGTTGTTCTTATATTTCGATTCCTGTTTTCAGGAAGGATGCAGAGCCTGCCCACCATTGCATGCTCTCCTTCAGTGTTTCTGCTTCTTTCCCATAGCTTGCCTTGGGCTCCTACTTGATAGCAAGATGTTAAGAATAATAATCAACAGAAAAACAGTGTGCTCTTTTATTTTATTTACACAGCTGCCATGAATTTTGTTATGCCTAAATCCTCTGTCTCTTCCTCTCTCAGTGGGCTGGAAAGAGAAGAATGGGCTTTTTAGCATTTGTGTTTACTTTTATTGCTCTTTAAAATATTTTATGGCCTCTTAATAGAGTGGCACAATAATATTAAAATAACTAAAGAAAAAGAAATGTACAGAAAAGGTATTAAAGCATCATAGAAATGGATTTAACACTTCAAATAACCCTTCAAAGTGGCACCATGTCCTCGCTTTGAAGCAAAGCAATAAATTCACTTTGTAATTCTTTATTAGAGGTTTTATTGGAAATTAGAGTGCATGTACTAAGCAAAATGTCAGCTTATCTATATATACAAATATTTGCCTACAAGTTGGATGAAAGACAACATAATGTACATTACAGTGCAATTTAGATTACAGTAGCCAGCGCAGATTAAGTCACAGTCCAGTCCCATGTTTAGGTCTGTACTAAAAGTCAGTTTTATTCTCAAAAATAAGCAGATAGATGGTGTAAAATAGGAAAATAGCTATTTGCTTCCAGATGTACAGCAAGGCTGTGGCTGATGAGCATCCCTTTGGTACACCCAGCACTGCCCCCCTGCTGTGGCAGAGCATTCCTTTCACAAGAGCCCCCGAAGATTATCCTGAGCAAGAGCTGTGATATGCTGATAGCCTTATCTGGCTGGTGGCTGGAATTAAAACAATGCAGTGTACTAATGCAGGCAATTATCAAAGAGTAGACAAAACAAGAGGGATGGAGGTGCAAGTTTCAGGCCAGGGGCTGGCACAGGGAAAGTGTCCATTCCAGAGAAAGCACGAAGCACAGGAAGGCAGAAGGTGGATTCTTTGTTATAAAAATTGTCACATATGCACTTTTTTACTGGTTTTGTGCTGAATGATGTCCTGAGGAGCACTAGGAGCCACCAGCATCCTAGTGGATGAGGCCAGGTCATAGCAGCTTCCCAAGGTACTCAAGCAGCACAGTGGCATGCAGAGACTCTCACTCTTCCTCATCGAGGAGTAGATCTGAGACAAACCCCTTAGCTTGCTCAGCACTGATCGTTTTCCTTCCTGTTCCCTTTGCTTTTGCAAAGCTCTTTGAGAAGGTGGTGAATTAAAAGCCGGGAAGGATGATTGTGTCAACATATGTTGTTTATATGACATAAATAATCGCCATCAATGTTGTCACAAAGGATACTGGCACTTAAGAGTCACGGATGGGGGGAGAACAAATGGTAATTATGGCACTTGACAAGCTCCCAGCAGCCCTAAGAGATAAATCTGCTGCCTGCTCCTACTTGAACTTACGGCATCCTGGATTTCAGGAGCTTCCACTCTTCTGCACGATCCAACAAACATCCTCTCAGGATCTCCGGTGAATAAATAACTCTTTGAAACACGTCTTCCCTGTTGTGGCACCCGTCCCAAGGAGCCCCTGCTCGTCTCTTCAGCATTGTGTAAACACCCACAGCACAATCCAGAGCTATTTTTTCTTGACTAGCAGCACAATTACTTCTTCAAAGGGCCAATTCCCCATGCCTGAGTTCATCAAGCTGTCACTCAAGAAAGTCAAATCTCTGGACGGGTGCTCTCCATTTTCCCACAGTTTCTGGGCTCCAGCAGAAGCTGTTTGGTTCAGCTGGCTGCTGGGCTGGAGGAGGGCACTGTTTCGTGCCCATTACCTTTTTGCAATGGCTCCTTTACAGCCACCCCTTGCCTTCCTTTGAAGCCTGGGGTGTCAGCAAGCTCAGCATCCCTGTCATGGTGTGCGAGGGAAAGGAGTTTATTGTGTTAAAGGACGTTTCTCTTTTTTCTTGATCACTGCAAACCTGTGATCCCAGATCCTGCCTCTCAGGACAGAACAGGGTTGTTTTTGACTGGAACCAGTGTGTACAGGGACAGTTTTTGCTTTGAAGGTGCCCTTTCCAGTACAGATTAGAGCCAGGTTCCTCAGTGGTGTAAATCAACCATGCTTCTACAAAGTCATCTGTTACCAGTCAAACTGTGTCTGATTTACCTTCCCGAGCATCTGTCCCTCTGGCCAGAATCAGAAACACTCAAAAAACCCTGGCTTTGTGCTACCATACCAGCAATATCCTGATTAAGTTATAAATTTGCCACTAAAAACCCATTGTCATGTTCAAGCTCTGAAGGGTGAACACAGTCTCACACTACAAGGTAGCAGAAGGAGATTAAATATTATAGCCAAATCAGTTACAGATTTATTCCATAAACTTCTCATTATTTCATTGTATTTTTCCCTCCTTTGATGAATGGATTTTCCTAAGTATGACAGATTTATTTTTTGTGGCAGGTACTTTTTTTCTGTTGCCACGCGTTATGCCAGTTTTCCATTAAGTCCTAAGGAACAAGATGAGGTGAGAAATAAGTTTTCTTATAGCTGCAATTTGATTTAGGTGCGTGTAGTTCATATTTGAGAACTTCTTTTAAACAACACAAGGACTCTGTTTCAAAAGTCTTTGTATGACTGTTTGGAAACACTGGTGTTTTTAGCAAAGGGAAGAAATCTGAGAGAAATTATAGGATCTGCAAATGGCATTTAAAAAATTACTATTAAAAAAAAAAGAGCCTGTTTTAAGCATCACCTTTAAATTGGAGATTTTCTCAAAGATTGTGGAATATTTACATGTAGTTAAAAGGGTGTTCTTGTAAAGACCTGTGGAGTATTTATTCATTACCAAGAAGAATTTCACTCAATGTACTCAGGCAAGCTTTAGGTTTCCTCAGGTTTCTTTGGAGATTTCCAAACCTGTAAATGCTGTAAATATGATCAGACAGTGCTCTGTCTGAATTCTGTTGAACTGACACTTTTTTCCTTAAAAAAAAAAATACAATCCATGGTTTATTTTACTTGACCCATATTTGATATTTAAGGAAATTAAATAAATCTCACGTTTAGCCTCCCAAAATAATACAAGGTGTCCATTAACACGTGTTAAAGTTAATGAAAGCTTGGTGGTGAACATATAAATAGCACAGCTGCCAGACTGTTTTGTAAAACTGGAGTTGAGCTCTCCCTGCTGCAAAGTGTGCAGAGCAGATTCACAGAGATAATGCACGTTGCTGTTTGCAGTCTCTCTTTTGTCATTTCTACTTTATGGGCTCTTTGGTTACACACTGGAATGGTGCTCCATCAACATCCTACAGCTCTGCTAAGATTCTTGTAAGTTGCTCAGTGTTTCCACTTTCATACATATCAGGAAAAAAAGTTGTTGTGTCTGCACACTTGCACAACAATATGTTGATGATTCTTTAACTTGATGATCCTTGTGGGTTCCTTCCAACTCAGGACATCCTATGATTCTATTAATATCTTGATATAATTGCACCACGCTGAGCAGGGAGACTTCCAGTGGGCAGTCCCACTGGCAAATGTAGAAAGTGAGTTATGCACTGAGTTAAGAGGAAAAAATATTAATCTAATACCTCTGAACATCCCTAACCAGGGACTTGGATCCTTGCTTGTTATTCATTGTTTTTTCCCCTACTATTAGGGCTCCTAATTTCTTTTTCCCTAAGACAGGAGCTCTCTTCCATTCCCACCTCCACGAATTTTTATGGGGCTCATCATGGCACAGCACTGTGGTTCTCCAGCAGCAGGTTTATTACACACTGACTTATGTCTGGTTTTACTAGCAAAAATGACATGAGAATCTGGCCCTCTGCTTTTGTTTTACTCTACTCTTAAATAAAAACATTGCAGCACTGACATGAGCTTAACATGACAATTCTCCCAAGCCATCATAAGGTGTCCTCACCCCAAATTGCCACTCATGCTCTGGCTCCAGACAAGGCCACTTTGAAGCAAAGTTTGATTGACTGTAATCATGATATTTCAGACTCTGATTTGTCTCATCAGCCAACATATACATGCCACACCTCCAGGAGCTCCCAAAATGACTGGGGGGTGACTTTGTGTCCCTTTGGATTGCTCTCCCATCCTCCTGAGAAACCTGCCATGGAGGCAGTGTGCATCTGTTGCTCAATACATCATGGCATCATCAGTAACCCCAGCGCTTGCAGACAGCCATGTTTGTGACAGAGAGGCAGGTGCAAGGGAGTGAAAACCAAAGTTTTGATTCAATATCCAGATAAAAGTATTGAAATAGATCCTCCTTCCCATTAGGAAGTTATTGAGAAGATTAAAATATTAAATGTGATCTTACATGAGGTCAGAAAGTTAATCCGCCCTCCCACTAAAAGAAAATTACACCCTCTAAACAAAGAGACAACATCACTAAGTATGGAAGTTTTCTGCAGAAATTGTCAATGGAGCTCAAGCACGCACATGCATCCCCTGCGGTGGCGATGTTCATCTAAAAACATTTTCCTAAGCAATTCCCCCTCCCTCCCCAATTAAACTTGGAGATTTTTTTCCATCGGCCCTTACCAAAAAGCATCAAAAGCCTATTCCAGAATCCACTGACATCATAGGGAGCCTTTCCAAAGGCTAATGGGCTTTGGGATCAGGCCCTCAGTTTTCATTCCAAGCACTCACAACACTGAGCTTAAATCAGTCCATGCGCTGTGTGCACCCAAAAAGATTTTCCAACATTACGTTCGTTTGGGACAAAGATCCCTCCATGTGGTGGACTTGACATGAAGCCCGTTTAAATCCCATCAGTCACTTCAAAAGGGGTGGGAGAAGAGCCAGGCAAGCTGAACAGAGGTAGAGTTCACCTTACACCCACTCTTATCTCCATGGCTGAGGGGAGGGACACCCATGCTAGGCAGCTGCCAAAGAAGGGGTGTCAGTGGCACCACACTGAGATGACAACAGTGGTGAAGCTGGGATGTTTTCAGGGGGGGAGAGTGGGAAAACCATGGAAGAAAGCTCACACAGAGTCTTTTCTCTGCACTGCAGCTTTGCCACTATTCAAGTTGTGTAAGAGCAATGTATCTGAATGTTTCTGCGCCTGCCTTTTGGTGGTATTCATCCATCCAGTGGTAGACATTAATCTTCGCTTAATTGACCAGAAGACCACAGATCCATGGTATGTGAATATGATCCTAATTAGCTCACTTCAGGTTACACATTGATTTTCTGTGTGTTGCCTTTTGGAGCTGTGGAGCAGCTTGTTTTTTGAGGTGAACATAAAAGAGAGAGGGGCAGAGGGAGTGTTAGTTACAGCTATAAATTTTACAGTTCACTGGAAACCACATTAAATGGCAACATCAGTTTATAGATCAACTCTGCAACTGCTTGGTCGTTAAAGTGGTGGTGGTAGATTATTGTGTTGTAGCCTTGTAAAATATGGGCACCGTATTTGCTGGGAGAGAACTTAAAAAGAACAATAAAAGTCTCCAGTGTCTTTGATTTCTCATTTCTCTTGCATTGCAGTAGGCAATATGATACAATCTGTGTGTGAGTTTTCAGGGGGGTAAGCATTTGCAAGGCTTTACTCTTATGCTCCAGAGGGCAAAACTGATGAGTCTTCCTGATTTTAGGTTATAGTGATTCTCCATCACTCTTGGACTGGCCTAGATGTGGCTGATATGGCCAGACCATTCCCAAGTTGCTTCCAGGGGCAAGAATTTTGAGTACCACTGAAGCAGTGTATCCAGCTGCAATAGCAGTGCCCATGCTTAGCTGACCCTTCTGAGACACATCTGCCTCTTCCATCTCAGCCAGACCTGAGGACAAAATTCATGTGCAAAAATAAAACTTGTAAGTGATAAAAAATGGAATCTTTTCCCAGACAGTGTCTGGGAAATCTCTGCCTGTCTTCTGAAAATGTAGACATTTATTTTGGACTATGAAGAGCTTCTTTCAAATGTTTGGCCACTGCTAAAGACATGGAGCTCATTGGAAAATTCCAGCCACAATATGCTGCCTGATGACCAATAAATTTTGAATCCATATTTTCCTTCCTTATCGAAACAAGGGTGACATTTGCAGGACTGGTGAGATGTTCATTGGAGGAATTAGTGTTAATAATCATGGTTTTATCTGCACGTGGCACAAAGCCTTTTCCAACGAAGGAACAATAAGCACTGCCTCACTTACGGGCCTGGTTGATCAGCAAGCTTTCCTTTAAAGAGGGGATATTTCCAGTTTTAAAATGCAATATTGTCAGGGGAAATTAATTAGCTTTTCTGCATAGTAGACAAATGGAAATTCTCTCACATACACACTAAGAAGTTAATTGTGTGAAATAAAACATTTTACAAAATGCTACTGCTACCACTCACCACACTTTACAGAATTTGTCTGGATAAAATCCCACTCGCTTTGTGGAGGATAATCCAGAGATGAGATGTAGTGCATGGTTGTCATGAGCCTCTGTGGTGGGTCCAGTTGCAGATAGGAAACTAAATACAATCCTCCCATGTTTGTTGTTGATACATGCTGTAAGCTGGATGGTTGTAAGGCTTATCTTGTTTCCCCCATAAAGGCTGGACCACTAAAGCCACTGGTCAAATTGCCACTGCAGGAAGAATAGGCACTACTTTGAATTGAGTCCAGGTTGGAGGTGATGGCAGTCACCACCACAAGACTGTCAACTTTTGTTTGTGGAGTGAATCAATGGATTGACCTTCCCAGTCACTCTCCCAGGGACAGAAAACAGTCAATATTCTTGGCATTTGGGTAATTTCTGCAAAACTAACATGGCTGAATGTGAGACCTGGCTGAACTCCTGGCTCAAGAGCCAGAAGAGCAGCAGAGAGCTTTCAAGGATGCAAGAAGGACCTCTTCTGTCTCTTTCTTGTGAATAACAAGAACTTTTGTTGCCTTCATTTCACAAAGTGATACAGCCTTGTGAATGCTAAATCCTCTTTAAAAATAACATAAACAGAATCTGGTAAAAGTGATCGAATGCATGACGGTCCTGTCAAGTTTGTTTGGTTGCTTCCTAATGGAAAGGATTGTGAAGGCTGTTAGTAACTCATCCTCTGAGAAATACAACCAGCTTCACAGCTATGATTTCCATAAGAAAGGAAAAAAGGAAAGCTGCTGTTTATCTAATGCAGAGGGAAAGGGCAATGCATCTCTGCTTGAGACGTGTTCTAACATTACATGATCTGACTGCTCCGCAGTGAGGGACTAGGAGGTCTTCATTATTTTTTAATTTTTTTTTTTAATGTGAGGGAGTTTTACTTGGCCAAGGGGAGCATAAAAACTGACAACCCACTCTTTCACCAGGCTACCTCCCATTTACAGCACTCTGGCATATAGAACTGCTCTAACCCAGTCACAGATCACCTCTGTTGATGCAAGAGCAAGTGCTGGTTTCTATAAGGTGTCAAGATCGTGGCCCTGGGGAAGCTCACGGTGGGAGAATGAGTGTGGGATGTCATTAGTGCTTTGATATTTCAACAGAGGAACACCGGGGACCTTCTGTCTGTGGGGCAAGGATGAAAGATCTGGCAAGGGCTTATCTCAGCCAGGGTAGTGGCATAGGCCAAGGCATGCTATGCTGTCCTGCTGCAAGAAAAGTCATGCATTGGCCTTTGGAGACAAGCAACTCAGTATCTCTTTGATGAAAATGCTTGAGATCATCTGCGTATTTCAATCTTGTCATCATATGGGTGTTGTTCTGTTTACTGCCCTGTTTTTAAAAATAAGGACCTTGTCAGGAAGAGATTGTAACACACCCCTAGAAAGATATTATTTTCAGTTTAAAATTTCCTATGTCCCCAGCTAAAAATGTGAATCAGAGATAAAGTCTGACACGTTCTCACCATTTGTCTCTTTGGCAAAAGGAAAAGAGGGGTCATTCAGTTCTGGGTCTGACGTACAGGATGCCACTCGGGCTGTCCTACTCGATAACTTCAACTTGAACTTGTCCACTTGTGTAAATGGGACTGATTTATAACCTTGCCACACAGACTTGGAGCTTCGTGTAATTTTCTGTGTGGTAATAAGCTGCCCTGCTGTAATGGCACTAAACAAGTTTTTGCTTGCCTGTTGTTTAGCACCAGGGACCAAGGTGTTAAGGTCTAAAGGGCCCTCAGGATGCACAAAGCATGTTTCAGGCATGGTATCCCTGTCTCAAAGAGAGTTCGGTGGGGTTTGGGAGTGATTTGTAGCAAAAGTCCTGATCCCAAGTATGAAAAAAATCCTTCCAAATCCCAAATGAAAGCTGTAAAGTCAGGCACTCAATTTACCTCTCCCATTAAAGACATCGTAAAGAATTCTTTATTTAAAAAAAATCCCAGAAAACCAACAACTTTTGCTAGTGGGTGGCATCTCTGCCCATGGCAGAGGGGTTGGAACCAAATGACATTTAAGGCCCCTTTCAAACCAAACCATTAGGAAAAAAATAATTATAATAAAAAACAACCACAATTGCTACTCCAATCTAAGGAAATGCTGTCTAAACTCCAGTTTCTTGGAATCTTTGTGTGGTTCCTCTGACAGATTCAGATATAGTTAGACTCTCTGTGTCTCTGAGCAGCTCAGTAAGAGCAGAAATTAACACGGATAATCCAGATCACACTACCAAATGGCTGTTTGGGAGCCAAGCCTGTGTCTGGATTCCAAGTGCAAGGCTGGTCCATCTAGAAGAGGGTGGTTGTGTCCATGGACAGATGTACTATGGTAAGTGTGATCTTTCCCTCCACCTGCAAAAAGTGAGAGGGATATTTCCTCCAAACCTTCAGCCACATCTCATGGCATGGAAGATGCTGCCCAAGGCCTGCCACCTCATCCATGTTTTAGAAATACACAGCAGCAGGACTTCAAAGGTTGAGGCCCTTTATAGGTGCTGGAGCTGGGAGTGCTCTGACAATGCCTCTTTGTATGAGTCAGAGGAGAAATGCATTATTCCCCCCAACCACTCCAATTTTCATTTGTTTGTTTGTTTTTAACTTCATATATTACATATAATTTCATGTTACATGACTGCAAAACAAAGCTCTTCCAACCTTTATTTACTTATGACTTGATTGGCTGGATTTGAGAGACTTCAGATGGCACAAGTGAAAACAGATGAGATGACTGGGAAAAGCAGAAATTAGCTCTCATTCTTAAGGTGATCCTCCTGTACAATGAATCCAGCAAAAGTAACACATCCCTATATGGGTTACTGATGTGTTTAAAGACTCAGAGTCAATTCATATCTTCACTGCCATACAGAGACCATCCCATAATATTCTTTCTGTATGATAATTAACCACTTGGTTGAGGCAGGGAAAGACTGACTTTGAGGAACAGCAACATGAGCTGGACAATGAGTAGAAAACAGTAAGTAATGTTGTAGTTTGTGCCCTTATGGACTGTAGCCTCCTCTGTCTGGATGTGCCACATGCCCTGATTCATTTTGCTACTGAAAAAAATAATGGAGTGCAGAGAAACGTCCATTGAAATAAAGAGCAGCCACCAAACTTCCTGCCTCACACAAGTTCCTTGACCACCCTATCCTGGTGAATTCTGCTGCAGCTGCCAAAACTAAAACCTGTGTGTTTATGATTGTTTGGGTTTCTTAAAAGAGAAACAAGTGACCATCTTACACGCACAGATGGCTCTGGGCAGCCTGACAGGTCCCACATCTACTGCTGCAGTGCCAAGAACTTGGCACTTACGTTTTTGGGACCTTGCTCAGTGGTTTAGAGCAGATGATGTTGTCCAGCACCCCATCCTTACACCCCACTCTTGCACATGCAGCTGAGGTACTGTCAGAGATACACTTGGATATGCTACCCATTTACTTTATAAGGAAAATATGTTCCGAATTGTATGAGTAAGGAGGGGGGGAAAAAAACCCTTGTCCATGCTTTCCTGGCTGGATTCTATATCTTCTCTCCTTATTTTGACTCTATTTTTCCCCCATCTTTCATTTGCCCCTTTCAACTAAGAACACATGCAGAGGTTATTTGGAATTGTTATGTGTGTCTTATATCGGAATGATTAATTATTCAGAAATGTTCTGTTTATAATAAAACTCCATTACAATGCTTGGACTGTATCAAGACAGCTTAGAGCTGGCACAAATGAGAGTTATTCCCACTTTTAAAAGCTATTAATAGTGCCAAAGAAATACAAAGGAGACCCGTAGCACCTATGTACTTATTATTCATCACATCCCTGCTTATTATATAGGTATGCATGAGATAAATAGACAGAGAGATTTGCACAGCACAATGCTTAAACTGTGCCAAAGAAATAAAATTCTATCCCTGGAGAGTCTAACTGCAAAGGCAAATAGGGGCTAGCAATGAAATCACAGATTACGATCACAGCTAAATGGCTTCTTTGAGCAAGAAGATGAGTTGGCCTGTTTTCCCTGGGAGGCTGCTCCTGATATGCATGACATTATAAATAAAGAGGTATGAACCAGATGCCAAGGATGTGAGCCAAAGCTGATAAAAGCCAGTGGGAGTCTTTCAATGTCAATAGGTCCATGATGCCGCAAGGTGTCTGAAAGGAGCTGCTGCAGCCTGGCATCCCCAGTCTACTCTGGACACTGCTGTCCAGGTTTGGACACTTCATGTATTTCCCTTAGTATCCCTCACCATCCCTATAAGGAAGTAGTGTCATTACCAACAGGTTTAACAGGCTGGTTTCTTACAACATGTTGGATGAAAAAGTAGTTGGATTAGCAGGAACTGTGAATGTCTAATTTCAGCTTGCTCTGGCCTGGGGACTCTAGAAGGAACCGTTGTGTTAAAATAATCTCTGTGCAGTGTGGCTGGAAGAAAGTCATGCAGTGATTTATTTCATTTCACATTTGTGTTGTAACCTCTAATTGTACAACATGAACATCTGAGGATCTGTTCTTCTCCTAAGTGTAAACCAGACCACGCCTAGTGAAGACAAAAATAGTCTTTAGCATTCACCAGGTGGCAGTTTATATTAACCAGATCCACCCTGAAATTCAATTGCCTCCACCCAATCACTTCCCAGAAAGTTGGTGAGGTATTAGATAAAGAGCTCATTTCAGGGACATATTAATTTTCATTAGGGATTTTCTAATAAATTCCTTCCATGAGAAAGGTATACTTTGTTAAAGACTGCAGCTCAAAATGCCTCTTTACTTGTGGGAGTAGGTAGCATTCCTTTCCTACTCATCCATAGAGATTTCCAGCCAAAAACAGGGACACAACTAGCCAAAGAAAGGAGCCCACCCAAATAAAGTAATGTCATGTCATTGGAAAACAGTGGAAAATGTTCTGGAAATACTCTCATTGTGTGTTCTCCAGCAGCAGTGTTTTTTCCACAGAGGATGTTCCCACTAACAAAGAACCCATGAACAAGTGCTCTCTTCTGGTTCCACATTTTCCCTTTCTGCTGTGTTCCTCAGTCACCAAGGTGAGAGCTACCAGAGTTAGGAAGACGACTAGCAGTATATCTTCATTTTTGGGGGAGAAAAAAATAAAAATCATTATGGTCATTGCAAGAAGATTTTTCTACCTCCAGTATGTTGGGGTAAAACTATGACCCTTAAAACCAGCTGATCGTTCCTTCCTCTAGTCAGTGGAACTCCTTGTGTGTTTATGCAATTATGGGCAGAGATTTTATTCCATCCCTCTTGTGTCACATTTGGTCTTTAAATTAAAGCAGTGTTTTTTCCTTTCTGCTGCTCCTATCCAATCTATTTTTATATAGGCATTGTGTGCATATTAGATGTCGTTTAGCAGGCTAGAGGTACCACAGGTTTTGAGTTTTGTCTTCTAAGCAGGTTACATATTCCCTGGTGTTTCTGGTTGTCCTTTTCCTTCATTTCTTCTGGCTGGGATTTGTCTTGCTTGGAAGATGCCCAGCAATGCTCACCAGATCCCCAACAGGCTCTAATCGATGCCTCTTGCAAAGGCTTCCCTCCTCCCTCATGTCTGCTCAGTCCCTCTTGCCAGGATCGGATCTGCTTTTCTCAAGAAAAGGTGGTGCTATCAAGTCACTCTGTGATTAAGAAGGACAGCTGGGTCTTTCCCCCTTTGTTATTTCCTTCTGGTGACAAAACTCTACCAGACTGCCCAACCCTCTGCTGTGGAAGGATGTGCAGCACAGCTCCAACTTGGGTTTGATTCTTGCCATCCCAGAGCCTATGGGAAGATGGCATAGCACCTTAGCTGCTCCACAGCACAGGCAGCAGGAAAATTCAGGTTCACATGGGACTGGTAGTAAAGCAGGGGCTTGTCCTGCGTTTCCCCAAAGCTCCCTGAAACAGATGCAGTTCTGGAAAACAGTTGAGCCTGACAGATCTCCAGTCTGAGACAAAAAGCCATTTGGTCAGAGTATGATCATCCAGCTGTATTCAGGACACAGCTTGCTGATTTTATGGATACGCAT
The DNA here is from genome assembly GCF_001715985.3 of Manacus vitellinus. Taxonomy (NCBI): domain Eukaryota; kingdom Metazoa; phylum Chordata; class Aves; order Passeriformes; family Pipridae; genus Manacus; species Manacus vitellinus. The sequence goes on along the minus strand of NW_021939546.1, from coordinate 7,634,553 downwards.
ATATCTTTTAGGACTAGAAATCAGCCTTGTTTTTCTCTTCATGTGTAATGTTTGACATATGATGTAAATTTACTTTTACAACGTACAGACATAAAAGCTACTGTGGCTTAGACGTAAAATTTATTGATTGTAGAAAACTGACTACCAGGTTTGTTGATTAACATTTTTTTATACAATGGGAGGGGCAGAAAGAATCAAAGTGTGTGAGGTCAAATTTTGCATTAGATAGAAATTATTCAGTCTCTTAAAAATTTGCTACTGTAACTAAACAATCTGGTTTAGCACAAATCTCTCCTGTAATTTTTAAGGTGTCCTCAGTAATCACTACCTATCCATAGCCTCAGTTCAATTAATAAAATTTCTTAAATAGATTTATGCGTGCTCAAGTGTTAATGGCACTCATTTTGTTTCCAGTAGAAACTGAGAGGACACAAAATCCCTCTGCTTTCTTTGTCCTTTTGCTGATTCTCGTCTTTGGCTCAGAGATATTGATGTTTTCTAGCAAAACTTTATAACTGTTGTTTATGTGTAAGATAGAGCCTGGCCTCTAGGTGTTATCATGGCCTGGTTCATATAACATTTTCTAGCCTGGCTTTGTAGTTGAAAAAATTTTCATACTGCAAACACACAAATAAGTGAGCTGAAGCTATCCAGCAAGCCATGCATGCAGCTGAGAGAGTGTGTTTTGCTCAAAAGTATCATTAAAGCAATTTCCCATAATGTCTGGCAGGGAGTAGGTTTCTTTTAATGATTTTATTAAAAAGTGAATTAAAGGCCAAAGGTTGCTTTCCTACAGCCCTTAATTTCCTGTTTCAGTGCCAAATGCTGTGTGCAGAAATTGCTTGGAGCAGAAGACAAGGGACAGGATCAGGATCAGACCCTGGTGAGGCCGTCGGAGCTTTGGTTCTGCAACTGCACACGTGTGCAAGTCTGTTCTCTCACACTGCCATTTAACATCAGAAACCACTGTGACACAGTTATCAGTCACAGACACGAGCCTGTGGAAGTGAGAAAAAATGTCCTATTGACTCCAAACAAGGCTCAAGTGTTCCGTTTAATATCTGGGATATGATTTTTCCTTTTCTTGATGTCAGTTTGGCATCAGTGTAATTCCAGGGAGGGCAACCCAGAGGAGAAGTGGGTCCTGGAGGCATATGTGCCCTTTGGTGTGACTGGACTAGTGGCATGAGTTTGCATTTTCATTGCATATTTATGCAGCCTGTACGTTACCAATCCTTTATTTATGATTTTTAGTTGGGTAAGCATGTGTAGCTCTTCAAGTTGAGGAGGTCCTGGTGGGCCAGCAGCTGTGGAGAAACAGGATCATCTGCGAAGAAGCAAACAAACTAATGCAATAAGAATAAACAGAACAAGCCTGCTCCTTCTTGGGTCTAACTGCCTCTCAATGGCTGTGAGAGAGAAAATGCAACACCCCCAAAATAGATAACGGGTGTTAAACACCAGAGGCTTGGAGTCAGATGGAACTTGCTTTCTGTGGTATCCCGTTATTTGGCCAATCAAACATAAATTCCCTCCTGGTGTGCAGAAGGACTCTGTGAGATGCAACTTGCACTTTTGCAGCATTCACGGGCTTGGCCAACTATTGGAGCAAGATGTTGGTAAAACTCCAGTCTTTAAAATAGTTTAATAAAACGACTATAATTTACCCCACTGCAAGGGCTATAAACTGTAATTTAATAATGCGCTTGTCAGGGGACGGCTTTTTTAAATAATAAAAAAAGGTTTACTATTATTAAAGAAATGCAGTATATAAAAGTATTTAATTGCTGAGGAAACAGCATGATTATGATTTTCAGATATTTAGAATGGGCAAATCATTCTAAGGAAGGGAGCTGTGTTTTTATGGTTGACTCTTGAAGTATGAGTCTCATTAAGTTTTCAAGGAATACTGTTCCAAATCTTTACCATGCTGGCAAATTATGTTAAACGTGTAAGCTTTCATCCTGCTCCAATAGTGGGTTCTCAAACACAGATGACGTTTCTTACATGGGTTGTAAGCATCTTTCAAGTAAAAGGAGTCTATTTCTTACAGGAAAAAGCTTCATCTTTTGGGCTCTTGGATTGCCAGGTACAACTCCCATAAGTACCCCCAAAACATCAGTTTTAAGATTAGTACCTGGAGTGGCTTGAACTCTCTAAAAGCTCAGCTCAGGGCAAGTTTAGCCAGGCAAAAGCATGTAATTTCTGCTTCATCTTGGTTGCAGTCATCTGCTTTGACACAAAATAGGATTAAGAATCATATAACTGCTTCCAGCTAATAGATTTAGGCTGTGGTTCCAGGATTATTAATACCAGATCTGTGCACTACCAGCTCACCCAGGACTATAAATCTAATGTGGATCAGGCATGGACACATGATTGCGTTTTGTCAAATTAGCCAAGGGACATGATATGGAATTTATACCAGCTTTATACTTCTGTGCTAGCTGCACTCCTGCTGTGGAAAAGCAGGAGATAGCTGGTCCAACATGAAGTTAAAAAATACTGATACACTAAAAAGCCTGCTGTTATAAAGGGGTTCTGTTGTTGTTGTTGTTGTTTTGACAAATGTGAGCCATTGATTGGAGTTTGCTTATGCTCTAGCAGCATGTTGCTTATCTGGCACATGGCACTGGTGGTGTGATACCACATATCTTACAGCTGGGTGCAAACCACAGCCTTAACAAGAATTAGCACTTGAGCTCCTGTCACGTAGCTACCCTTGGAAATCTCTTTTAGGGCAATAACTATTGTTTCCTTATCACATCTTATGGGAGCAAGAGGTTTTTATGATATGTATGCCTGTGATAGGTCTTTTCTCTTGGAAAACCAAGAAGAGGACTCTCATGCATGTTTGCTGCAATGTAGAGAGTGTTGTTTTCAATAGTTAGCTTTAAGATCTTAGAAGGAGGAGGCCACATTTCCTTGTGACTCTGGAGATACGTTAAATATTAATTCTTGGTGTGGCTGAGGTGTTGGGATTGGAAACTTACCTTGCCAAAAGCAAAAAGTGGAGCTCTCCTTGGCTCCATGGTCATCAAAGCAGCAGGTAGGCGACTACAGACAACACAGCATGGCTGTAGCATGTGTGTTCTTGGCTGAGAAATGGCACATCTTGAACCAATAATACTATTTCTTCCTTTTACGTGATTTTATTTTTTTGAGGTGGGGGATGAAGCTGTCATATAACAGCTAGGATTGGGACAGGACATTAGACAAAGTCAGGAGGTGTAGGGGCAGGGGGTGACTGCATTGACTGAGCTGATGTAGGAACATGGTCCATACGATATCAGCGGGCGGTGGGGAAAGGGGCAAAAGACTCTTCATCTTAATTTTCTGGGTAAATCTCTGCTTGCAAAGTGGATCTGGCTGAAGTGACCAATTTATTCTGGGGGCTGAGAAATGAAGATGGGAGATCAGAGGTGATGTGTTTTGAAGAGAAGCTGCCACAATAAATGAACATGTTCAGCCTGGGATTTTTCAGCCCCTCTCTACAAAACACCTTTTTCAGGACAAACCTTTGCAAGAAGATGCAAAGCAGGTGTAAGATCTGCTCCAGGGAAGCTGCAGCACTGTGCTGGAGCATCTCCATCACTCCCAAGAAGTGCTCACGAGACTTTCACACTAACACAACAACACACATCACTGCAAGTCCCTTTGTGCTCAGGCTTTCCCCTCGCTTTCATGCAAATGATTGGTCCTGAGGACTTCTACATTGTCACACATGAAACACATCAACAGCACTTCTGAGTGCTGCTTTGGATAGTTGGTCGGGTTAGAATCCAGGAAAGAGTGAAATCTGGAGGGTCCTACAAGCTGTATAAGGCCTGCAGGTCAGGGTTGACACTGGAGTGTAACTGAAGTCGGGCTTTGACCCTTAACTTGGAAATACAAAGCTAAATTTTCCCCTTATTTTCCCCCTCCCAAATTCTCCCTGGTTCCCTACATGGCAGTTCTGTATTATGATACCTTTAAATAAGCAGCCTGTCATTAACTTTTATCCCAGTGCTTGCTCAGCCGGACTAAAGTCTAGGTCTCTTTGTTTTTAAGACTCGCATGGTGTGTAAGTGCCAGATGTTTCCCATCTCTTGGCTCTTGGTGAAATAAACACGAACTGCCATAACCTTAACCTTTCAACTCTTACATTACCTATTCCTAAAGTAGAAAAAATGGATGTGTGTTTATGCAGCAAGGCTTTGAACTACCTTCCAGGCTTATGTCAAAAGTCTGATTCTCTAGGCAAAGATAACATATGAGAATGGATTTTGGTGCTCCTATAAAATTCACCTTCTGCACCAATGAAGCAGTAGTCTTCATGGAAGAAAGTAATCTGGGGGGATTAGAGACCACATAAAACTGTTCTGACTTTCAGACCAAATCACTCAGCTCTGGACTTGGCACTCCTGGAAAGCAGAGTCACTCTGTGGGTGACGGTTGTTTTATAGAAAAGCAGCACAAACGTGCAGGGAGTCCACAGGGACTCCCTGGGACACATCTGATGTGTCATGGCTTTTAGCACAAACTAAGGGGTTCACCCCTTTAATGTATTTCAGTTACAGAATCATAGAATCATGGAACGGTTTGAGTTGGAAGGGATCTTAAAAATCACGTTTCAATCCCCCTGCCATAGACAGGAACACCTTTCATTATCTTTACAACTTTCCCCTCCCTGTCCCAGCAGCAGCAAAGCTGGAAGGGTTAATAAAGGAATTTTCATAATTAATAACAGCTCATCTAAATTCATCCTGGAGTTATTTTTCTTCCTCCCCTTCATTTGCTTCTCATTTTATAAAATCTTCCTTCAAGGCATCTGGGTGATTTGGCTTTTGGTGGGGCATAGAAGGCTTCTTCAAGTTAATACTCATGTGTCCTAAGGAGGAACAGTGAATACATGGCCCCAGGAGGCTGAGACCAGCTGCCTGATGACACACGCTCCAAAATTCCCAGGAACAGCTACCCAGGCTTAGGTGTCTCATAAGAAAGTCATAGAGGAGCTTTTCCTTTTTAACTTGATTCAGTAACATTAAGCAATAAAAGGGCAACAAATGATGTAATTAAGATTGCAAAAGCCTTTCAACTAGAATTCCAATGAATTATGCAAATAGAATTTTAATTTGTGCTAATTCCTGTCTTCCCAGAAAAATGAAGTCTTCCTTTGGGGATGGTGCTTTTTTTTGTCAGAGTCCCCTGAAAGGTGAATTAGCATGAAAAAGCAGTGAAATACTTTAGCCACTATTCACTTGTGCATAGTCAAAAGAATGTGTTTTCCCTGCTGTAAATACACTGTTTGCTACATCTTTTCCCCACAGAAAGCTAAAAAACAGCTTCTCTGTAGATCTAGGAAATTCTTGCAGAGAGTAATCATCATCCAACTTTCCTTTGTGTGAACATCAGAATAGTCTCCCTGAATTTTGTTTTAATCCTTGAACCAAACATTTGGAGACCATCTATTTTGAAGAGTGGTGACCACTTTGCAAGGTGACTGTACTATCCACGGAGGTAAGAGAGAAAGGGTAGGAAACCAGAGACTGAAGGATGACTTTTCACAGGCACTGAGGAGTCTCCATAGAGTTATAGAGGGCCTGGCCTCTTTTATGACCTCTCAGTGCATATTTCCTTAACCAAGCTGACTTGGGATGCTGGGGTCACTGAAACACAAGTTATTTCAAAGGCTGGACTGAAGTGTAAGTGCCATGGTCTTCTATAAATCCATACTAAAACACAGCCTTCAGATCAGGAGCAGTTACTGTGCTCCCTGAGGGGTAATAAGAAAATGGCACACATTGGACACTGATGGATTTCAGGGCCTTACCATAACTTTTGCAGCACTGTTGTAAAGCTCAAATTTTTGCATGTTCTAACCCCCATTGCATGTGCTCAGGCCATTCACCAATTCAAGCCCTTATTGACAATGCACCAAGGTAAACTCAGAGATTCTGGCTATGGCACACACCCAGGAAAGGTGCCTTCATCCTTTCCTGATCCTTCATAAGCACCTGGTGCATTTCTGTCTAAACTCCCACCTAGCAATCTATATGTAGGTTTAGAAATTGAGGTTTTTTTCTATAAATTAACCGTGACCAAATGCCAGCACATTTTAGTGACATCTTTAAACTGCAAGGAAAAAAAAATTAACATTGAATTGACTTGAACACCAAATTCCTCATTGTTCATCATGAGCCTTACTAGAAGTCACTTAATTTAGGACATAGATCTCTGTTATATATGTATATCTCCACATATATATGTTTAAGATACCTATACAAGACTACAAGGATTTATATGTATCCTTTGATTTTGACAACCTCACTCCTGTTAGACAGAGCCTTACTTTACATGTGGTTTCTACTGAATCTAAATATTTCTTAGGTTCCCTCAATATTTCTGAATATCCTGCTATGTAAGTGTGTGTCTAAATATATTTTTTTGAGTTTAAATAATCTCTTAGACAGTTTGGAAAATAGAGGAGAGACACCCCACAACCTCTCTGGGAAACCTAGTCCAGTGTTCAACCACCCTCCACTTCATAAAAATTTTTTTTACATTTAAATGGAATTTTCTGTATTTCAAGTTGTGTTCTTTGCCTCTTGTCACTGTGTGCCACTGAGAAGAGTCTGGCTTAGTCTACTTTCAGCCGCCCCATCAAGTGTTTATACACATTGATAAGGTAAAATGGTATTCAAATTCATTCTTGGCATCTTCCTATCATACTTCCAGAGCAACGTAATTAAAACACACTCTAGCTTGTTTTCTTCTGTTACCTGAAGGCAGTAAATCACAGAGTTACAGAGGTTACCCCAGTTAGGACTAAAGCCATCACCTTTAACATTGGTTTCAGTGAAAACACAAACACTTCTGCAGATGAATGACAAAGTTTTATGGCTACAGTTCTTTGGAACAACTAATAAATATTTGTTTGCCATTTCTCTCTGGGGCAACTGTCCACTTGCTAATTTACACATCACCAAGAGGCCATTTAACTCTTGCCTGTAGGTATTAACCCTATCCATTAGTGTGTCAATGAAAATATAAACTGTCTGGGGGGTGAGAGATGTTTGGAATAAGAGCAGCTAAGCCTAGACAGGGCTTGAGATCCCTCAAGACTCTTATAGGTTCTGATATGACTTAATGGCAGTGTTTCTGCCTTCAAAATTGTGTGTAGTCCTGTGGAGTGCTTTGCCATAGGTGTCACTGTCCTTTGGAGAGGATTGAGCTGCCTAACCCTTGCCTTCAGATTTCTAGCTTTCCTTCAGTTTTCTTTGCCTTCCTTCTCTGATGTCACACCCACACCAGCAGCAGTAACTCTCACTATATCATCTGACTTCTCCAAGATTTGCAAACACAAAAATTACCTCTTCAAATGTTTCCAGATTTTAATTGTGTGGACCAAATCATCAGACTCTTCTTCCAGCTCATAACCCTCAGCCTGGGAATTGGGTGTCCAGCATTTCCCTGAGCTTATTTATAAATTTATGTACATCTCAGGGTTTTATGTGTTTGTATTCTTTGAAAACCTCATCTGTTTCCCTGGAGATTTCTGCTTCATCAGTTCCTGTCTGTGGGTCCCTGGTTGATAACCTGACTTCTAAAAGCCTGTGAATTTGCTGGCTACAGTTTATTTGTTTTTCTTCCTGTTTGGCTTGAAAAACCTGCTCTCTATAATGTTTGCTATTAAAACCTTTAAGAGAAACGCTCTTGCGTAATTTATTTTTGTTGTTGTTAATTACAATTCTCCAGGTTTTGCCTCTCTCTGTGGATACGCCCAGCCCTTGCAACCAAGAATTCCCTTTAGATTTAGCAGCTAAGCTAAACAGGGTAGAGATATAATAACACAGACTTTCTGCACATGAACGTGCACCCAGGAGTGTGCACAGAGGGAGCACCTACTGCCATCTGCCTTGGGCCAGCTCTGCATGGTCCCAGGCCTCTCCAACCTGGCTGTCCTCAGACCTGGTACACCAGCATTAGCACAGCACTGCACTGGAGTTAACAGACATTTCTGCTCCTTTGGATGCAGACAGGATGCGTACCATGCTCACCACAGGGCTCCAGGACAGCTTGGACAAGGCTGCAAATGGCCTGGAGATATTTTGCTCTTCTTCATGCCAAGGATTTTCCAAGGCTGCTACATACAGCAATAGCAGATTGGAGGGTGCACACTGGAGTGTTACACAGTTTAGAGTTGATAATCCAGCTGTCATTGGCTATTTCATTCTTTATGTAAAGGCAACAAAATCTGGAGAACAGGCAGCATTTGCAAGACGCCATCATAGAATCATATAATGGTTGGTTAGAAGGGACCTTAAAATCCATTTAATTCCAGACCCCTTCCACTAGATCAGTTTGCTCCAAGCCCTTTCCAAGCTGGCCTTGAACACTTCCAGGCATGGCGCATCCACAACTTCTCTGAAAAACTTGTGCCAGTGCCTTACCGCCCCCAGAGTAAAGAATTTCTTCCTAATACCTAATCTAAACCTGCCCTCTCTCCATCTAAAGTCCTTTCCTCTTGTCCTACCGCTGCATGTCCTTGCAAAGAGTTCCTCTCCAGCTTTCTTGTAGAATTAGTATTAAGACAGCACTGTCTAAAAAAACGAAGCAAGGCAAAGCGAAACAAACAAACAAACAAATGCTAAAAAAAATGTGTGTAGCTTTCAGCATAGTTGAAAATCTTCACAAGTTCCCTTGAAAGTGAATAATAATGGAAGGAACAGCAAATCTGAAACAGTGGCATGACCTGCATGGGTTTGCTCTGGATGATGGGGATGATTCTGTGGGAGGTGCATGGTAGAAAGGTGCCACAGGTCCCTTCACATAAGGATCACCCTGAAGTCTCCTCCAACTTTGCCAGCAACACCTCCAGTAATACCAATGGCAGTGATCAACACACGCAGTGGATACCTGTCCCTGGGAATAAGTGTTTGGTCATGAGCAGAGCCAGAGATAAGCCTCATTTAATAACATCACAGCCTGACAAGTGTTTTTCCCAGCTCTCTCATGGACTACTGGACTCTGGGCTCTTGTTCCGGCTCAGACATTGCAGAGCACTCACGTGTAAGTGTTGCAAAACACTTGAAAGGTGACATTATTTACAGCTTCTCAGACAGCCTCCCTTGTGCCACTGACTTATGAATGCACCTAGAAGCACACAGCATGTATTTTTTCCAAAGGATTGTCTATTTGCACAAGGAGCCATCTCCCAAGCACCAGCACTTTGCAAGTGAACCATCATCACTCCACCGCTGCCCAACAATAGCCTGTGAGCTGCAGACTTAGCTTTTGTCTAAAACACCAACACAGTTGACCATAAGGTAAAGAAACCTTCATTATGATATTTTTCTTTTATAGCTCCCAAGTACTGTAAACTGTGGAGGAGCAGAGCTGCAAAGCTGGCCATTAAACTGTCTGCTCTTTCCTGTTTGAACAGGACCTCTCCAGGGTTTTAGCTGCCTCAACCACCATGGGTCAACATCCAGGAAGGAAGAAGTTTCTAAGGAAACCATGGAGGCTTTCCACCAAGGTGGTTGCATGAAAGCACTGAAACTGGTGAGAGTGACAAAAAGCAGTTCATTGGATAATGTAGAAAAAGGTAAAAAGTTATTGCGCGCAGGCTGTTTTTATAATGAGGCCATTCAGGCATAAAATCACTTTAAATAGGTAGTTTGTTTCCACATTGCAGAATTATTTTTGTCCTACTCTTTCAAGGAGGAGTTTATCTAGGCACAGTGGTGTATAAATAATAAATAGCCCCGGGGGCAAGGCATTTTTACTTTTTTTTCCCCCTGCTTTGTATCCTGTTGCAGTTGGTCTCAGGCTGCAAAATGAATTTTGTTTTCTGAAATAATATTATTTACTTTGAGTTCAGTCCTCTGCAAGAGGCCATGAATTCTCTTCTGCAGTTGCAATGTCCCAAACCAGACAGGAGTTTTACAGTCCAGCATTCTTGTGAGATGACTTTTCTGTGGACTGCAGGGCAGTTTGCTATGAGGACAGGTACAGTCCCGTTAGCTCAGGGACCTCCAAGAAGGCTGTGTGTGCATCCAGTGTTTACTGTGCACATGCCTTGGAATGTGAATGGTCCAGGGATAACCCACTGACATCAGAGGTGCAGGATCACCCTGAAGGTGGTCTGTTAGAGAAGGAGGTGACAGCCCTCATGCTAGAGATACACCACTGTGAAAGTCTCTGGACAGACACAGCAGGTTCATTTCTTCTGTTTTCTGTGATGCTGAGCATCTCTGGATGTATCTTGAGCAGTAACCACATCCCATATCCCAGCCAGCAAGACAAGGAGGCCACACTAGCATCTGGTTCTCTTCTCACAAGGTCACAACTGACCACTGGGATTCTGTGAGCTCTGTCCTTCGTTTGCAGCATCACAAGGGCTGGAATGAGCCTGCCATCAACACCTGCTTAGAGGAACCAGTGTCCAGTCTGACCCCTTCAGCCTAGACCTCCTGATGGATGGAGATGGCAACCAGCAGAGACCCTACAGCTGATGTAGTCCTAATGGGAGGGGAGGGAGGCTGGAGCAGCCATGGGGCTTGCCCTGTTCATCACTGCTCTTATGTGAGTTTGGGGGGCACTTCCCACAATTTAATCACAAGGGTTCTTGGTTTGAATCTCAGTCTCTCAGCTCTGACCTTTGTCATTTTCTCGTGACACAGGCTTGTGTATTGCTGCCCTGCCCTCCACTCCCTGCAGGGAGCCCTTGTTCAGTAAAACAGAACTGGACTGAATAAACAACAAATATTTAGGAGGCTCAGGGCATGAAAAAATGGAGTTTCCCTTCTCTAATTTATTTGTATCCTCAGGCTTTCCCTATAGACTTGATAGGAGAGAAAGTAAACAGAGAAGCTGCTGCTGCTTCTCACTTCTTTCTTGGATTGCCACCTGTGCATCATCAGGGATGAATAATGGTAGTGAAACAGGCAAAAAGACAGGATTTTGGTGTGAGAGATGCAGGATTCAGTGAGGAGATCCCAGAAGGATGAAACAGATGGTGGGTGGCTCATGGAGAGGGATAACAGGGACCTGCAGCAGGGAAGGGGTTGGGTTCAATGGGCTCAAGTGAAGAGCCTCCATCATGCGTATTAGAGAGGTCCAGAAATTTGAACCTGGGGGAAATAAATTGAAAACGTTTAGGAAGGATCAGCCTGAAATGATCCAGACACTCAATAAAGTCCCAGGTTGCTGGAGGGGGAGGGAACAAAATTCCTGCTCTCCTCAAAGAGCATGAGTGATTAGCTCTAAAAGCCATGTGCCAACGCTCCTCTGAGGCTGCTGCCGCTGCTCAAGATAAAATAACAGGTCATCTGTTGGAGCAGAGGTCCTTCCAGACTGAAGTCTAATTTCTGTGTTCCAGGGGCTTAAGTGCTGGTTCAAAGGTCACCTTGCAACACCCGCCGCTGAGCAAGGACGAAGCTCATTTTCACTGAAAACAGAGCCGGCAGAGCAGGACTCTGCACTCAGTCCATCACATCCCGTGGGTGTCTGCAGAGTCTCAGTGGGGAAGGAGAGATCTGGAGATCAATAGCCTGGAATGGTGGTGCCAGAGCAGATGCTGGTGGTGTCACCACACTGAGATTGGACCTTCACTAACGTAGCTCAGGCCTGCAAAATAAACCTCAGTAGCCAAAGTTAACCCTGAGGGAAGCCCCTGTGGTTCAGTTCCCTTGCACCAAAACACTCCATGTCTCCATGCAGGAGCCACATTATTGCTACCTAAACTGTGCCTTCATATGCATGGTGGATGATCTTTGTCCCAGCTAGAGACGCAAAATGCTTGCGAACTCGTGTAGCTCTCACTAAGTTCTTCACCAACACATTAAAAAAAGGCTTTTTTAAAATGGAAACATTTATATTTATATTTGAAAGGCCATGAATTTCCATTGTTTGCCTCTGGTTTTTTATTACTGGAATGGTAATAGTTAATGGAGTTTAAAAGGTAAAACACGATGGGTACAGCAGCACCTGAAGCACAGCCGACACCCTCTGAGTGTTGGGCACAGTGATGCCCCTGGCCCTCCTGGGAGGAGGACTGCTGTCAGCTGTACCTGGAGCTGGGCTGCTGATCTAGAGCAATGAAAAGGTCACTTACTGCTAGCCTAGAACACAGATTTCCATCCCCTCCCCCACTTGCCCCTCCAAGACAGCATGGAAAACCACAGTGCAAAATGCATGTAAAGTAAAATGAGAACCCCTTTATCATCCAGGTAAAGCTATAGGGAGAACCTCTCAGCAATCCATCACAGTGCTTATGTTAGAGGCCATTAGTTAAAAAGGCACTAGAAACTTCAGGAAAATAAACTAAGCAGGATACTTAGGGAACCCAATACCTGTTTTATACTAGATGTTAGTCCACATTTCACCTGGGCCATGAATTTCTATCCTATTGTCTTCACTTATACACGACTCTTTGTTTTTTCCCCCGTAACAAATCCCATATTTGCAGTCCTTGTTTGCCCTTAGAAAAACCACTGCCCTTCCTCAGAAAGAAATAACACATAAAACCCAAGAGTTAACTACCTCTCAACGGCAACACAAAAGCTTTCAGGGGCTTGTTGAGGTGCCCTGCAAACCATTCTAGGTTTTTATGTTTATTCATTATAAGCAGGAGCAGCTTTTTTCCATTACAAAGTGATCTATTTCACAGCTTTCAGCCCTAAGTGTCAAGCAATCAAGCAGAAGTTATCCCTTAACAATTGCTAATATATTTCAGCACCTAATGAATCTATGCAAAAAAGGCAGGTAAAGGCTACAAACAGCCTACAGTTAACTCCTGCCCTCCCCTTGCAAGGATTTTTATCCCCTGCCTCCCAGTCTCATGTTTTTACTGTGTGGCAATTAATTAAAATGATCAAGATAGAAGAAAGATGTAAACCTTATTACTGGTGTTATATTTCCATACTAGTTTTGCCCAGGGAAAACGTTTCCCAGGAGATTAGCTAATAGTTAAGCTATTAAAGTCTTCTAAACTGGAAAGGTTATTTGCAAGGTCAGGCAACTTTACTAAGCTGGTAGTTTCAAAATTATCCTGGGTTCCTTTACTAATTCATCGATCAAAACGACACGTTTTAAATTACAGATGAAAATGGAACAGATTTAAATTCCTGTCATGTAACCCCTGCATGAAAACTACACATTACAAGCCTCGGACCGTAGTAATTTTTAAGTGAGAATGAAACATTTGTTCTTATTATGAAGTGCTGATTTACTACAAATTCACAAAGAGCTGAACCAGCCTTCACACTAAAAACAGGTCATCTAACCAGCTTCTCCCAGGGGCTTTCAGCAGTTAATGTGACATTATTCCCCCACTAGCATTAGTTAACCTTCCAATTCCTGGTTAAAGTCAGGGATACACCTCACAGGAAGGAGAGATATAAAGGAGGGGTCTTATAATGGATTCACTAACTTACTTAAACCAAAATTTCTGTATTGGAATCCAAGAGACCTGCAGGGGACAGATGAGCTCCTGTGACCTGTCTCAGGGCAATACTAAATCTCACCCGCACTCAAGGCAGGTCATGAGATGCCCACCTATAAGAGCTCTGTCCATTGGTGTCCCAGGAGAAATGCTCTGGATCAGTGACTACGGTCAAGGGTCTGTTGTTCTCTTTCTGCTTTGGATTTTGAAGTCCTTCATCTACATCAGTGTCTGGATCACTCAGATGCCACCCTACTAGGACAGGAGTATGGGGTTTCCGGGCTAACTCTGTCAATCAGTTGTTGCTCATCTTCGCAACTATTCCTAACACTAGGATCCCTGTTTGGAGATATGCAATTTGGGCACTGCAGAAATAGCATTTTAAATATCTTGCTTTGGAGAGATTGAGCACCTCTTATATTTGAAGTCAGGTGCAGAGAGGAACATTTGCTGCTTTTTACAGAAATAAAGTGGAGAAGGAGGTTGGAAGGGGTTAAACAGACCTGTAAAGTATTAATAGGCAGACAGCTCCAACTAGAACCAAGTCACACAGCAGAAATCTGTGCTATGTTTGAGATGAGACCATAAGCCATCAGTTTTGTTTACAGCTGAGGATGTCACTGGGGTTTCAACTCTGTACTGTAGCAAGAGGAGCCAGAGCCTCTGTGAACAGGGCAGAGCTGCTGAGCCTAATGCTTCTGCTCCAGGTTGTCCTCTGTGCTACACAGATTCTCCCACATCTCTGAAGTGTGGCAGATGCACACATGTTATTCTGCTATAGACCAGTCTAGGAATAGCTCCAGAAATATAGCCTCAGTTACAGTCCATGATGCTGTTGACAGTGGGTACAAGGCTCCAGGCAGAGATGCACGTGCTCAGCCTTCTCCAGAAAGCAGGTCTCTCTAAGGAGTATCAGAACTGACACCAAAAAAACAGGTTGTTATTTTAGAAAAAAAATAATCACAAGCATCAAAATCAGCATAGAGGATTGAGATGTCCCAGGCATGTAGGGAATGCTGGGGAGGCCCAGACTGGCAGACCTTGAGGCTTTTGCATCCTTTGCACAACACTTGGAGCTCACAGGAGCTGTGTCACCCCAGAGCCATGCTCACATGGCCAGTTACATGCTGTCAGAAACTTGTGTGTTGTTCCATCACCGGCTGTCTTGAACTGTCCGGTTTGTGGGCAGCAGTGGCGGTGTTGCTTTTCTTTCCATCTGGCCCCTCTGTGTCCTCCAGCAAAGGAGTCAGCACTTCTGGCTACAGCTGTAGAAAAACCCATATGTCGAAGCTTGGATCATTTTCTTTCCCAGCCAAGGCATCTGGATCTGTGGCTTGTTCAGCTAATAGCCTTGCTGGCAGTGCTGCAAGCAGCTCTGGAGCTAAATAGTCATGGAGAGGCTTGGGGAGGAGCTCACCTGTCCTACAGGGCACTTTTCATTCTTTGTTTTGAAAGGATGTGACTCATTGACATAAATTTCATGGACATATGGAGAAAAATGCTACTGGATAATAACGACCTCCTTTCAAAGTCTCTGCTATCACATCTCCTGTTACTTCAAGAATTGTTCCTGCCAAGGTAATGTGTTTATAAGTTTTTTTCATCGTGAATCAGTTGCAAAATATTCAGGCAGCAGGACATATGGAAATCATATGAGGTTTTACTGCATTACACTTGAAAGTGATCTCTTCAGGAACGCGGGGGCTCATGAGTCGCAGGACACTGTTTAATGCCTGACTGCTGAGACATCACCCAGAGGTGATGCATGGGAGGAGGGGAACCTGAAACTCCTTGGTCTCTCATCTTTGGGGGATTGCTAAGCTCTCTTGGTTGAAAGTGTTGGTTAAAAATCTCCCACTAAACTTTTTTTCAGGGAGAACATGGGGTTTGGTTACGTCAACACCATCTGTGTTCTCAAAACGTTTGTTTTTTTCTGTTGGAAACTGAAACCCCCACTGGTGAGCAGCCCAGTTCTCTGGATACAACACCTGATGAGGGGATTTGTAACAGTGATGAGCATAGCATCACCCACCCTGGTGATGTTTCCTGAACTGACACCTCCCTGCTGCCACAGAGCTGAAAATGAGACTTGAATGTAGTGATAGGACGGGGGGAATGGCTTTAAACTGGAAGAGAGTAGGTTTAGGATGGATATTAGGAAGAAATTCTTCCCTGTGAGAGTGGTGAGGCACTGGCACAGGTTGTCCAGAGAAGCTGTGGATGCCCCATCCCTGGAAGTGATCAAGGTCAGGTTGGATGGATCTTTAAGCAGCCAGATCTAGTGGAAGGTGTTCCTGCTTATGGCAGCGGGTTTGGGATTGGATGAGCTTCAAGGTCTTTTCTATCCCCAATCATTCTGTGTTTCTATGTTTCTATGAATGATGACATGAGCAGGAGATTTCAGGAATGGGACTTTCTGACTGACTATTCCCACCTCCCATTTCTTGCCTGGCACATCCCTGACTGCACAAATTACTTCTTATCATCTCCAACCATGCCCACTGCCACTTTTTCTCCTATATGGACTCCACCCACAGCATTCTTATGGAGGGACAGACACAATTTTTTATTAAATAGCAGCTGTAAAACCTGGCCATGGCTCTGATCGTTGTTTACATGGTAACTCCAAAGCAGTGTACAAGGAGGCATCGCACAAGGCCAGCTCCCACTTGTTATTTTAATTCTGCCTTTACTGTTTCAAAGGTGAACCAAACTTTGCACCGCCCAGGGGTAAGAAAACGCATCAACTGAGCTGATACAAAAGTGTCCAAATCTATGTGGGCGGAAAAGTAATTTACTTTGCAGAAAGCCTGAAGCAGAGAGGATGGAGGAAAGGAAGAGAGCAAGAAGGAAAGACAGACATCTGCCATGCAGCTCTAGCACTCGTAACAGAGATGCTGTGTTTGTTCAGACCAGAGCACACCCTCATCCCTGGCAGTTCTCTGTCACGTGCCACACACCAGACAACCATACATCAAAGCTACCAAGCACTTGCTAAGCACTAAGTGTGGCCATTTATCATGTAACATTACATATATGCTATTCCATCATGGAATGCAGCATGTTCTGCTGGAGCACAGTGGCAGCCACCTCCAAACACGCTGAATGATGGAGTGTTTTTGTGCTGCAGGAACACGTGGGCCAGTGATTACAGTGTGACCACCAGGCTCACTTTGCTTCTTATTTAAGTCACTGTATCATTAAAACTTTCCCCACTTGCAATCTCTTCGGTGGGTAAATTGCATATTTTTATATTTTAACAAGATGCACTTCATACTGACATCTCTTTTAACTTCATCTCTGAGACTGGTTGGTTCAGCTTCTGGAACAAGAAATGGCTGAGCAGACCTATGTATTCTACCTGGACATCATGAAGTCTGTAGTTTTCTTTAGGAGACAGCATGTGGGTTATTATTAAACCAGAAAACATATGTGAATAATTGAGGGAAGCAATCCAGCATTTAGGTTAGAAAATGTGAAGTCAGCTTGCTGCAAATAACATATCTCTGCATTTTGACCTGTTGCTGACAACAAATATATTTCACTATTACCTGAATAGAAATGATCGGGGATTTTTTCTCCTCTAAATGAAAGCCAGTTGAGAGAAGCTGGCAACAGACAAATGATGCTCGTTCCACCCCTGCTTTTACTTAATGGTTCATATTGAGATCCTCGTCATTCATTGGTGACACTACTATTAAAAACGTATTTCTTATCTGGCTCTTTTATTCCTACAAATCGAGCATGGAAATAAATCTGTGCTGATGGAGCGGTGAGCATGCAGTCATGGGAAGGAGAAGAGCTGGCCTTGAGTTCGAGGCCATCGAGCTCTTCACCTGCCTGGGCTGAGCTTGCCATGCATCATTTTCACACAGGGAACCACAAAACCCCAATCCTCAAGGAGCCAAAAATAGGCTGGACTCAAGAAAGGGGATGTAAAACCCAAAGGAAGCATATGATACCTCACTGCAGCCACTCAGCCCAGAACTGGTGCTTTATGGGGTGGACTGGGACACCAGTACCTGAGTGCAGTGCTTGATGTAGCAATCCCAGGCAGAGGGACAGAGCAGGAGTGCTTAGACAACAGCAGAGTGTGCTGATCCACCATGCAATGCACTCTGCTCTTGACAGGATTTTAATATTCATCCTACTAATTCTACATATAATCATACTAATATACCAATATATGCATGCAACACATCACCAAGTGCAAAATAATACCTGGCAAGTGATGTGTGTGTGCACTCTGAGTAGCATTTTGTGTGTGTGCGATACATGATATACAAACGCCATCATACCCAGATAAGGTTTCCAGGATTAAAAATATCTGATGAATTAAAATTTTATGTGAAATTCTAGTGTTGTGAGTACTGGAAAATGTTACTTTCCCCTGCATCCCCAGAAAGACTTTTATTGGGGAAGATGAGTACATGTTTAATAGTCTTTCCCACAATGGAAGAGAGTTTTTTTTAATCACGAGTGTTGCTGAGAAGAAATGAAATTACCTTACCAGATTGGTTTAAGATACTAAAAAAAACCTGTAATGGTTCTCAGTGGTGGGCAAGGTGGGACAACACAGTGACTCAACTCGAATTTAATGACAAGTGAAAAATGTCTCCTTTACTTACATTAACCAAATAGGTTATGTTTTGCCTCCAGTTTATCTAAATTTCTCTGTTTATTTTATTATCTGTCCTTGGGGCATGGACAAAGCTTTATGTGATTATCTAAAGTCAACAAAGAAAGACATAACTTTAGGCTTCTTAAGATCTGCAGATGGGCATCTTTGGAGTCCTGGCAGCGTGTGCAGACGTGATCAGGTAACAGCCCTGAGGGATTAGGGTATCTGGTGACCAGTTCTAACGTTAACAGGGAAAATCCAAATCTTTCCTTGTAATGGCATCATCTAAGGAACAAATGGTAAAAAAGACAGAGGGCTGGAAAAAGGAGAAACATACTGTGTAGTCTCCATACTTCATGCCTGCTCAGATATGGCCAGGTCTTGTTAATTATTGCAAAGCCTTTGGGTGGCAACACATTCGTTCGGCCACAGGCGGAGATACTATGTATCCAAAGAGGAATCTCATCACTCCTCCTTATGGGGGGCCAAAAGCCACCAAGGTCTCCTAGGGAGGTACTTGGCTACGTTTTTCATTCTTGCATTTAAATGCAAAAAGAGAAATCTTGAGGTATCAGGAGCTGACTGATGTGTCTGTGCCTGTGCAAGAACCACGCTGACTGCAGGGACTTCAAAAACAAATCCTGAGATATTCCAGCCTGCGCCTTGCAAGCAGCCCGGATTAGCAAGGAATAATGTCCCTTCTCTCCCCTTGTAGGACTCCCTCAGAAATAATGTGATATTATATCAAAACAACAGTCTTCTGTTGCTCCATTTTTCAGTCAGCTCTACAAGGACAACATGGGATGAATCAATCATACAAGGCCGATGAGGCCACAAGGCAAAGTTTGGTTGCAAACCACTTCCAGATTTAACACCAGCTTTGCCTTGATACCTCCACTGAAATCACAACTTTACTACATGAGCACAGGTGACTTGGAAAGGAACCAACCACTTTGGAGTCAGGCTCTTGATGTGGTTTTTGTTTGAGATATTTTTCCTTTGTGTTTGAACATAGTTTTAATTTTGTCTCAAGGTGAATCTGAAACTGATAATTTTTATGACTGTTTTACTGATAAAAGACATAAAGCTACTTGCTTTGGCTGCACATCCTACCCTGCAGAAATTATTTATCCAAGCACAGCAGCAAAGTGGGTCAGGGGAGAAATAAAAAAACCCAACCAAATACCTGCCCACAAAATTCTTTAATTCCCTGCAAAAATTGGATTAAGACACACAAGACATTGGGCAAAAAATGCTTGTCATGTTCTCCATTTCAAAGGAAAGGTGTCAGCTCAGCCAGCAGTGTGAACAAGCTGCAAAGTTTGAGCTGCAAAATGCCTCTCCCATGGTTTGTAGGGCCAGCCACGAAGCAGGCAGCAGAGAAGAGTCATCTCTCAAATCTGCTCTGCCTTTACCTCAAAGGCATGTAAATCCCAAGGAGCCACTTGCTTCCTTGACTCCATGAAAATAAGGTAGAGAAAATGCTTGGGAAAACATGGGTGAGCAGCAGCACCCATGGGGTGGATGATGGGAGGGGAGGAGGAAGAGAAAGCTTTTTTCCTGCAGTTTCTACTACAAACTGCTCTTTTTAGCTTTAATAGAACAGTAGCATCTTTTCCCAGCTCTGAAGTGAAGGAGGCTTTGCTGAGCCCTGGGAGTGAACTAGGACGTGCACAGGTAGAACCAGTGACTGTAGGTCCTCTGCAAGAAAAATAAAGAGCTTAAGTTGCAGAAAAAGAGTGATCTAGGAGTAAAACATAAGAGAAGTGTGTAGTCTGTCTGACAGCAACCTGTGGCTCCAACTTACCCATTTAGGTTGCATCAAAACCTTGGACTGACTTCTTCCTCCAGAAAAAATCACTTTGCTGCAGCTGGGCAGACTGGAAAACATCCTGGTATAAAACGATATTTGCAGAGAAAGAAGAGGTCACACCATTTGTGAAAGCAATCTGAGCAGGGAAGCACAGGCACCGCTTGCAGCTCAGCTCATCAACCAGGATCTAACATTAATACTCATCAAACAGGATCTAACATTAATAAACCAGAAGGGGAGGAAAGGAGATAAGCCCTGGCACAGCTGTTGGCAGGAGGGGGTTTTCTCGCTCCACCGAGGAATTCAGTCATCCCCAAAACCCCAGCGAATCTCTCCTTACACTTTAGCCAATTAAACCCACAATCTTAGCTCCAATAAACTTCAGGTGGTGCCATACACTGTTATTTATTTGTGCCTCCTGATGATGATGACAAATCCTACAGGAACACAAGCGAGCAGCAAGGCATTTCCACCTCTGGTGCAGGCAAAGGAAGTGATATCATCCTGGGGGAACCCACGGACCAAGAAGATGAGACAAATGGGATTTTCAGAATCACTCTGAGCTGAACAAGGTCTGATCTCATTGAGGTTAATTGGAGGAATATCATTACTGGGGACAGGCCCAGCCAGGGCAGAGAGGGGGGCTGTGTAGCATCAGGCAGCATTCGCCAAATGGATGCGACTGGAAGCATTGTCTCCTGGATCACAGCCCTCCCAGGGAATCTGGCCTTGATTAAGCTGGCAAAGCATGTTCTTGGGAGTGACACTGCTAGTGACCTCCACAGGCTACACAGGGCATCAGGGACAGACCTGTAAGCAACAGTGCACCTCTGTTCAGCCTGCGGGAAATGTATCAGAAAACTAAACTTGTAAGTGAAAAAGCTGAAGAGTGCCTGAAATAGTAGGAACAGACCTCTGGACAGGAAAGTGGGTGACTTCTAGGGTAAGAAGACTGGTATTTGTACAATAAAATTCCAGAATGACTCCAGATTCCCCTGAGGAAGGCCAGGTTTGACTTCCACTTCCATAAGTTAGCTGTTCGCTTGCTTCTTTTCCTTCAGTGTTTCCATGACTACTTAATGAAGCCTTCCCACTAAACCCTCTCTTTAAAAGCAGGAATTTAGAAAAGCTTGAAGAATCCTTGGGGAAAAAAAAAAAGATAGCTGAGTGGGTCTGGCTTCTCCTCTGATCAGACACCATAGAGGTGTCTGATGGTTTCCATGAGGTGATTAGAACCAGAGGTGAGACCCGTGGGTTAACTGGAAAATATCATTATGCTCATCCCACGTGATCTTTCCTCACCAAAATGTTAGGAAACCAAGCTGTGCAGTACAGAGCAGCCTCAGATTGCTGGCAGATGTCAGGATGAAGAGAAGAAGTTCATTTCCGCCTGTGAAGGAAAGGTCATCAAGGAGCACAGCTCATGGCAACCTCCACCAGTGTGTATCTGCCCACTGAACATGACAACAGGCTGCTCTCAGGGACATTTTCCATGCAGGCAGCACATCCCACAACTTCAACTTAGCTAGGGTGAGGTTGGGTGAAAATGTGTACTCAACCTCAGACACCCACTGCTGTCCAAACCGTTTTTAAGGTTGTTTTCCCACTGATATTTTCAAAAAGCAGGTCCTCAAGGTGGGTGATTTCCAAAGAAGCTGATTGTGCAAACAAGTGATGGCAGATGGTTGGAGTGGGAAAATGCACAGCTGGAGGAGTGGTGAGTTTATATATTTTGCAGTGTTTGGACTGTTTGTGAGCATAGCCTGAGTCAGCAGTCTGGCAAGAATAGATATTTCATGCAAACTTTGCCATCCTGTTCTTGTTTCCTGTGCATAAAAAATGACTCAAAGGCAGAGAGGGAGACAATACAGAAAATTGTGATGCATGAAGGGTACTAATAAGCCAGAAGCATTTTAAAAGGAAACTTTTCATAATTTGAATTATTTAGCAGCAGAAGAGTTGGAGAACAGGAGGGAGTTACTGGCTGATTGTGGAAACAGGCGGCTGCACTGTGAGAGCCAAGAGGGAGATGTAGTTGTCACTTAAACACTGTGAGGAAGAGGAAGACAAAGATTTCCTGCCTGAGGTGTTGGTGTGCACCACTCCAGGGATGGGCAATGCTCTGGAGGAGGGTGGATAGCTGGGGAATAGCTCAAGATGGGCCCACTGGGTTAGGCATGTGAGAAGATGTTTCTCTGCCTGACAAAGGCAGAGGTCCCATCACTGCAACCCACATGGATGCTGGGTGCCTATCCCATCTCCCCAAGCAGGATACCCCATCCCTGGAACTGTTTAAGGCCAGGCCGGATAGTTCTCTGAGCAACCTGGTCTAGTGGAAGGTACCTCTGCCCATGGCAGGGGGATTGCAACTGGATGATCTTTAAGGTCCCTTCAAACCCAAACCATTGTATGATTCCGTGATTCTGTGATCTCCATTTGAAATGCTTCTCTGTTTTGTCTGTAGGGCTGGACTGGGTATACTGGGCAGCCTTTGTGTAAGGGTTTATGAATTTGCTCCTGAAGTGAAGAGTTTTAAAGACTTCAGAGTGGTGATCAGCAAAGTAGTACATCACCAGACCTTCTTGCTGTGGGTGCCTCCTGTCAACACTGCTACTTCTGATATTTATCCCTGACCTTTTCAGCATTTCTCTTTCCATTGCATGCATGAATCATTTAAGAATCCAGCAGTCTCAACCAAATATGAATTCTAATTTTTTTAAACAAATGCCCTTTAAAAAGCCTGTGTACAATGTACAATACTGAATTAATTTCCTTTGCTCCAAGTCCCTCTCTGAAAATCAGCTCAGTGTTTTGGGGTCTGACTATTCACGAGGAGCGAAGCGCAGCCTGAACCCGAGCCAGTCAAAGCTCAACACCTCTGAAAAGTCAGTCTGGGCTCCTCTGGGAACCCAGAGCCAAACAGGCCACATGAGAGTTACCAAAGTCCTCCTCTGGAAGAGAAGCTGAGCTGGTATCTGGTTCACACATGGTCTGGACCATCCCAATGGAGGCTTGCAAAGCCTGGTAGTCCAGACTGAATTTCATGCAGGGATTGATATTAGTGGGGCCTGGAGCAAGCCTCTTCTGCTGGCTCAATTCTCCCCCTCGGTGACTCCCTCAGTACTCTTCCCCTTCCTAGTGTATGTGCCTCTTTTGAGACTGCCATGGATCAGGAATTCATATTCAGATGAACTGCTGCTTGCCCAGAGTTTGTTGCTGCTCTGGGATCATCAGCAGAAAAAGTGCCTGGAAACATTAATCATCATTGTCATCATTATTAGTGTGATTGCTGCTCATTCCCAGGAAAACAACAGAATTTTCTCACACAGAGAAAATATTTTTTATTTTATATAAGCTCTTTATAAGAGGAATAACACTCACTTCTTGCTCCTTTGGCTCGTGGGGTCTCCAAGCGGTGTCTACAGGTACCAGCTACTGAGTGAAAACAGCAAAAGGTAACTGGGAAATAGATGTCAGCAGTGCTTCTAATTATCACAGGCTCCTTTAACACATGTTTTTAATTGCTTAAAGAAAAAAAAAGAAAAGGAGGAAAAAAAAAAATAAAACCAGTTATGAATAATCTAATAAGCTTCCCAACCACCTGTGAAACGTGGCTTCCCAGCTGCAGAGAATCAAACACGAGAATAGAAAACAGAGCATTCTCCGAGGCAACACACATTCACATTAGATGCGCGTCATTCCAAAGCCGCAGAAAAAAAATGCATTAGTGCCATTTTTTGGCTCAGGACGTACATGCCACTCGGTGAAAAAGTATCTTGGAGGAGTATTTATTTAAGGAACACCAAGAATCTGCTTTAAAGTCAAAAGGTAGAGGGGGAAGATGGAAGAGGGAAACCTGTTCCTTGGCATGATTTCAAATGAAAAAAAAAATCATCATCAAGAAAATCCCACATAGCATTTACTTGAGGAACTGCAGTCCAGCAGGCAAAATTACTCAGGAATAATTAAGCATGTTTCCCTGATATAAAGATATTTGGGAGCAAGTGTTCAAACAAAGTTAAAATGCAGAGCTGTATAGGCACGGCTTTATTCAAGAAGTAATTTGTTTTCCTGGTATGAAAAGAGTGTAATGTTTGCTGCATTTTGGAGCCACCCAGCAAATGTCCTCATGAAGCTGTTTTTCATGGGAAAGAGCTTTTACATGGAGGGAAAAAGGTAACATCTTGACATGGGGTGGGGGGAGGGAACTGTACTTTCAAGGCTGTTTTGACATATTTTTCTTCTACACTGAACCAGACTTCAAATACAGCTTCTTAACCACGACAGCTAAATGACCCACCCAGAGAACTCTTTTTCCACAAACAATATAGCGTCGGGAGAAGGAGCCTAAGAGGAAAAGCAAACACTCCTTAAAGCAACTGCTTTATTTGGATAGTTCTGAACCACTGGCATTGAGGGCAGGTTTTAAGTCGGTGGGTGTGAGGAGAGGAAAGCTCATGGTTTTGATTTGAAGTAGCCACATCAAAACCTGTTTAAGAGAAGGGAATGGCAGTATTTTGAAAAATACATCCTTCTTAAGGGGATGTTAGGGAAAACAATTCCATGGCCTGTTGAATGATAAAAGCCAACATGATGGCTGAGGAGAAAAAAACCTTGCCTTTAAGTGCCTTGGATAAATCCAAGATATACCTTTCCTGGCTGCAGCAGTACCTTTAGGTGAAGGAAATTGTCATGCACACATGTTGCTTGTGGGGAGAGAAGGATCAGCTAGTAGAAATGGTGCCAAAATGTTGCTCTTTCTTTCCCATCAACCTGCAATCGTGCACACAGAGTCAGCAAGAAACTAAAAACTGACAGTCCCACCCTAAAGGAACTTGGGGCCCCATCCCACCTGGATGCATCCACCCACCCTGTCCGGATATCTTCTACCAGCCATGAGTCCCCAGCTCATTGCTGGTGCAGCAATGATGGATGAGACACAAATCTGCACGCTGGCAGCCGTGGGATGGTGTTAGATAATAACACTGAGGGGGGCTACTGGGAAATTAGGACATTTCTTGCAGACTTTTCCAGCCTTTGTCTTTCACATGCACTCCTGATAACTATATTATAAACCTACTCTGTGGTTTTATTTGACAATGGTATTTCGTTTCCCATGGAACCACAATGTTGCATCTCCCTCAGATGGCTGTTTCTAGGTCAAAACAAGCTCTGTTTTTTATTTTGTGAACCATGTTGCACATTTCAGCAGGTGAAGAAAAGCAAGGCACGATCTCAGGCAGTTCTTCTGCACTGCCAGAGGCTTCTGGGCAGATGGGGAGTAGCACAGACAGCAGCAGCAGATGGGTGACATCCCCACCCAAGTCCAAGTGTGGGGTGGGTGGCCATGGTACGGACTAATAAAGGACTTATGTGCCAGCCCCTTCTCTTATGGGCCATGAAGCTTCTGGTTGAGGCAGCCAGAGATCAGCACTGCATCTTCATGAAGGGTTTTGAGGTCCAGAAATATGTTTTCATTCCGGTGTGGAACAAGAACCAAACTTTTCAAACGCATCCCTGAAATGTTTTTTTTCGTTGTTGTTGTTCTTGTTGCTGCCATTGAAACATCTGGTTTCAGATTGAGAAGATCAGGGTTCTCATTTAGATTCTTCTCTGCTAATAAATTGACCCCAGAAACTCTGAAAACTTTCCCATGGAAATGTTATTAACGGAACTATTTCACTGCAAGACGTTTTGGTTTGGATGGAGCAGCATTTTCCAACAACAATGACAACAAATCTCATTAAAATGTTTGAGTAGCTCCAGTCTCCAAAAGCACCGAGCGGCTTTTTGAGCATCTTCAGATCCTGCAGCATAAAACATGCAGCAACAAAGTAACATTCTTGTCACCCATCAGATAGGCAATAATTCGGTATTCACTTTGCATATCTGTAATGGACCTACATCAATGGAGCTTTGTTTGCAACAAATCTCTTACAAAAATGGGAAAAGGAAAATGCCATGAAATACCTCCAGCCTTTCAATGCCATTCAGCAAGGATGCATTTTGGTCATTAATCATCCACATTTAGGCAAGCAGTTAGAAAAGCCCAGCTGTTCCAGGCCACAATGCTTTCCTTTATTGCATTAATGTCTCCCTACTAATAAGACAACTTCAACACATGGTCTCCAAGAAGGGCCATAATGCCTTATTCCAACCGTGGTCATTGTGGCATTGTTTTCGATTGAAAAGTTCACGGACTTAATGCCTTTAAAAAAACCCCAGTTCAGCCGAATTATCTTCTGAAGAGTTTTGTACAGGCGATATCTCGTTTCAAACCAGTGCTGTGTTTGCCCAGGAGCTCCCAGGGCAGTGTGGGGTCTCTGGGGACAGGGGAAGTAAGCCCCTTTTTTCCCCTAAAAACCTTCACAGAGAGCACATGCTGGGAGTGGTTATGGATACCACCCCTCCAGAGACGCACGTTTGGGATAGGGTTGGATACAAAACAAACCTTGAGCTTCAAGAGGGTGGGAGCTGCCTGATGCACTTAACCTGTGCTTAGTGCCACATCCTGCTACAGCACTGATCAAGTGACACCTTATTCCTTCCCCTTCCAGTAATATGTACTGCAGAGCTGCTGTATTTTCTCTGCTTTTCTCTAATTCAGGATCTTTTTTTCCCATGAATCAGACATCCTGCTTCCAGCCTTTTTTTTTTTTCCTCTGATACTCACACCCACTTCTCCAGCAATGTGGTCCTTCTGCTTCCCACCGCTTGCCCTCCTACTCACCGGTGTCCAACCATACCTGTAGCTCCCAAGCCTGGGCTTTTCCAGGGAATTTGGTGATGAGAGGGATTTAGGCACTGCCACGCCTGTAGCTTGCTGAGCACTTCCAGGTAAAGCTCAACATATATTTTGCTGGATCTGGATGATGAGTATCTTCCCGTGCAAGACCTCACTTCCTCATCCTCTCCCCAGCACTGGGGCTGCACGTCTGGAGCTGCTCACAGCCACTCCCTCTTTTGGCAGTACCTTTCCCCATCAATGCCTTCCAGGGAGTAAATCCACCACTGTTCAAACCCACAGCTTTGGAGTGGGTTTAAAATTTCCCAGGGCACATTCCTATGGCCTCTAGTTTCCAAACTCTCAGGAATTTGCCACACACACATATTCCTTCTCTTTATTTGTTTCTTCCAAGTAATTAGAGGGGGGATTGTTTGCTACCTGTCATACCTTGGTTTAAGCCGTTTGGGAACAAAGTGAGAAAAGAAAAAACTGAAAAAAAAGAGACTTGGAGTGGATTAAGACTGCTGATTGTAGCAACAAGAGGAGGTATTTTAATGACAGGTTTAAGACTTGCTAAGTAACTGCCATGAGGATTATAAATACATTTTGTAACAGGGTAAGATTAAGAGATAATCCTTAAAAAAAAAATACAGCAAATGGATTTTTAGATGAAAAATAAACTACAAAAACACCAGAAGCCTTTGGAAATTCAGCATAAGAAAAGTTTTCTCTGTAAATGTTGACTTCGTTAAACATTTTCAGGTCAGTGTCCTCGGCAGGATTAAATTGGTGTGTCTTAATGTGAGTGGAACAATGTAGGTTTATACCTCGTTTGACTTGGGCATTTTTTAAATGGACTAACAAGATCCTTGCCAAGGAGCAGCCTGGCATCCTCAGCTACAGGGAGCGTGGTCCACAAGGAGCAAGCTGCCTTTCTTAGAAAATGAGCTCTTGCTCCCGAACAATGCCGTTATTGATACCTAAATGTCATATGGAAATTTTGAGGACACTTGGGGCCTTTCTCTTTCCTGACTCCACAAGACTTGATCTTAACCCTCGCCCAGCTGAATCTCTGACCAGCCATTAGCTTTTGGATTTGACCCTTTCATTCTGTATTCATCACAAGTTACACAGAAAAGACTGTGTTTTCACTCAGTATCAGCAGTGGGAATGTACTGGCTGTAACACCTTCCTCTTGGCTGTACATGTGTGGTTTTGTATCCACAAATCCATGTAGGCAGATCTCTGCTGACAATTAATCAGTTTATGAGCAGGTTTTGGGGCCCTGCAAGACCAGTTGAAGACTCAAATTCCAGTGCTTGGTGAGGGATGTGGCCACTCTGACATCTGCCAGCTCTAACACAAACCTAGCATCAATGGGAAGGACTGTATCTATTTGTTGGTGAGCAGAAATTGGGAATGTTTCCTTACCATCTTTTTAAAATGGCACTTATTCCAGTTCAAAGATAAGTACAAATTTAGAAACTAGTTAAATTGTTTTCAGGAGATGTTATAAGCTCTTTAAGTTAACTTGAAGCTGAGCTTCACTAAGTCTGTTTTCCAATTTAAAAATCAGGCAGTCACTGCATGCAGCAGGACTTGGAGTCCATAGTGGGAGTCTGTGGTCTAAAGCATATCTGAACTTTGTCTTTGCAAGTAACATAATCTTTTTTCCAAGAAGGATGCATTGATATTACCATACCTTGTAAAGTGCCCGTGAATGAGACACCTCAGAAGCCTTAAACCTAAGAGCAGCAGAGAAAAAAAGCACTCCATGGAAACAAAAATAAGAATTAATAGATCATTTTTGGTTAGAAGCATCCTATTAGCTGTTTACAGTCAATTAGCTGTAAGGGATGAAGATCACTGCCTGTCACACTGTGGGATAAAGTCCAACTGTCAAAGGCTGCACCCATGGATGGTCTTCTCCCCATTTCAGACTAAGAAGTAAGACTCAAGCTATGTTGCTTTGCATTGCATTGCATTTTGGGGCTGTAGAAGGGATTTCTAAAATTACAGAAATACAGCAAACTGATTTAGATGAAGGGTAACATAGCTCAAAAGGACAAAGTAGTCAGAACATAACCCTCCTCAAGACCCGCTGGAATCAGTGTAAGACACTTCACTTGTCAGAACAGGTTTCGCAGCAAGCTTGTGGTTAAGTGTCCAGTTATGGTCTTTGTTTGGTCCATAGCCAGAGAGAAGCAAAAACTGCTTTTTCTCCCAGAGAGGCAGTTTCTTGCCAAGTATCCCCACACAAAGAAAACAAACACACAAGAAGGCACCATCACAGATACCTAGGGAGATAAGCTGCAAAAACATGTGCTCTGGGCAAAAGTGCAAGGTGCAAAATGTGAGTTCATGATCTACATGTGTTCTTCACTCTGTTTTGTTTATTTTTGCTCGGTTTTGATGTGTTAAATTAAGGGATAGTTCATGGCTGTAAGTCATCTTCTTGCTGTTGGAAGGCAAATAGTGGGAAGCAGGTATCTTGCACATCAGAGGCCAGCAGTTTCACAGGAAGACTTCAAATGCTGAAGCAAGAGCATGAGCAGTTGTTCCATGGCTTACAGTGTTGAAGTAACTCCAGAGTTTGAGGAAAAAAAATTGCCCTATGTCTCAACTGCAAATTAGAAAAGGATGAAAATATCTGCTCTTCCAAGTGCTTCAGTTATTGAGATCATTGTACTACTGGGGGTGAGACTGAGTTTCTGTGATCCTTTGTGGTACAGATCCTGCTCCGAAGCCTTTGCTTGGCGCAGGCCCAGCCTGTGCAGCACACAAGGTGGTAAGAGTGAAAGGGCGATTCTGAACCCACGATTCAGGAGGAGGGAGGGGAAAGATGGCACTCCCTTACCTGCCTCTTTCACATGGGTAGCAGAGACATTCACTAGCCCAACTGTGCCCCCACAGATAGCTGGATGGCTGTGGAGGTCCTCTCTCCTGCTGCCATGGAAAGGGGAAGGTATCCTTCCCCCATGGCTCCTCTCCAAAAAATTTTATTTCTCCCCTATCCTGTGCTCCGATCTGCAGTAGCCCACACTAGGCCCTACTCTGCTTTTATGCTCATCTGATCCTCCATCAAGCCACGTTGGATGGGGCCCTGAGCAACCTTGTCTAGTTGAAGGTGCCCCTGCCCGTGGTGGCAGGGTTTGAACTAGGTGATTTTTAAGGTCCCTTCCAATCTAAACCATTCTATGATTCTATAATTTTCATCCAAGGTGATGCCAGATATTTCCTGCTAAATCAGGGAGTCAGCCTAGCTGTGTGCAATACGCAGAGGTGGAAAGTCTTGTAAAGGCACAAGCAAAGAAGTCGCATAATTGGGAGAAGAGATGGATGCTCTCAACAGGTGCAAACGGCCAGTTAAATATTTTTCTGTCCCTTTTCTGAGACATAGAATCAGAGAATCACAGAATAGTTTGGGTTGGGAGGAATCTTTTCAGATCATCTAGTCTAAACCCCCTGCAATTAGCAGGAACATCTTTAGCTAGATAAGGTTGTTCCGATCCATGTCCAAGCTGGCCTTGAAAGTTTCCAGGGGTAGGGCAGCCACCACCTCCCTGGCCAACCTATGCCAGTGCTTCACCACCCTCATTGTAAAAACTTTCTTCCTTATATCCAGTCTGAATTGACCTACTTTTAGTTTAAAACAATCACTCCTTGTCCTGTCGCAACAGACCCTGCTAAAAAATTTGTCCCCACCTTTCTCATAAGCCCCCTTTAAGCACTGAAAGTCTGCGGTAACATCTACCTGAAACCTTCTCTTCTCCAAGCTGAACAACCCCAGTTCTCTCAGCCTGTCTCAATAGAAGAGGTGCTCCAGCCATTTGATCTTATTGACAAGGGGAACTTGGGCAGCAACAGCAAGACAAAAAAAAAAAACAAACTCAAACTTTCTACTGACTTTTCCCTTGCCACAGCAAAAAATCTGACTCACAGCTGTTGACATTTAAAGATCATCATCCTTTAAGTGTAGTGGAGCAGTAAAATCTCAGGGTTCTCACAAGCTGGCTACTAGTGCCTCTGGCAAATGTGGTGTCAAGCACCGGGCTAAAAGCAGCAGCAGCCAAAGCTAGAGGATGATCAAATATTTCTGGTTTGTGTTTCATAGTGATCACCATTTTTATCTTTAGTTTTGTAACAGAGCTCTTAAGGAGACTGAGGAAACTGCTGGAAGCAAAAATCACGTCACACTGCTGGGCTGCAGAGCCAGTGGCTGGGAACCCAAATATCATCCAGGGAGGGCTGGATAAAGTAATAAAAATGAAATACTCTTACTGTTGTCCCTCACAAATAAACAGTGAACTTCTCAATTTGTTGTTTATGGGTTTCATAGCTTCAGCTATTCTCTGGAAGTGTTTCCAAGTACTGAGGTCCACCAAAGTTTACCACGAAGATAACTTTCCTCATAAAATTCCAGAAGTGAGATATTCATTCCTGGTTACTGAATATTCAGTTCCCCAAGCAGGAAACAGAGGGTTTAAATCATCAGTGGCACACTGGGACTTCAGAGGAATTAAGCTAAGCAGTTTTTTAACACGCCTTAGTCAGCCAAAAGAGTTTGCATAAAATGCATACCCATAATGAAGGCTTTCTTAGGCTCATCCGTCATTGTACCCAGGGATTGAATACATCTGTTAATTTATTTCCAATGGATAACCCATTCTGTTCAGAACAAAAGGAAGGTCTCACTACCCTGCTTTTCTCAGCCATTGAGTATTTCCCTTTTACATTCATCACAACTCTGGTACCTGTGATACCAACAACCACATTGCTAATGCACAGCCCCACATCAAGGTTGTAGCTCTCCTCTATGTGTTCCCAAATCCAATTTAAAGTCACAATGTACTGCAGACAGAATATTTAAATTCAAAATATCTTTTTAAAAGTTTCCTCTTTTGAAATGGCAATTGGTGATATTCAAGCCACATGTTAGCCACTTGTTTTTAGGACAGAGGGTGTACCTTAGTACAAACCTTTCTCTGTTTCTTGAAAAAACAACAATAAAACACCCTTTGCCTTTTATCCACATCTGGCTGCAGCAAAAACAGTGACCCATGGAATTCAAAATTTCATACTTCGCTGCTGCAGGCGAAGTGCAGAGGTTACTCTTGCTGTGTTTGTGAAAGATGTAGCACTGTCAGAAGGAGAAGTGCTTATTGAAAAAACACATGGGGTTTCTGTTTCCAAAAATTATAGAATTACTTGGTGATAAGACACTTTTTAATGACCTCTAACCATTTATGGGACTTCATAGAGAATGGCTCTGTTAATTGCAAGACAAGAGTAAAGAGTCCATGTCAGATCTTATGCATGGAGAGTGCCACCACCACAGCTCAGACAGTCCGTGTTGCAGAAGCAATGTCTCTCCAAGGGTCTGCAATTCCAAGGAAACTGTTAGACATAAAATAGTAGTAACCTTGAGTTCAACCTTTACGCTAAAGATGTTGAAATACCATGATGACTTGAGCTTCCTGCAAATTCAAGGAGGCAAGGAGTTATCAGGAGGAGGAAGATGAATTTAAGTAATTTTCCCAATGCTGCCATCCATAGATCACCCTTCTGCATTCCCAAGGAATAACAAGTAGAACTGAAATTTGGTCTGGTTTGAGAAACTGGGAGTCATACTCAAATCCATATTCATCAAAGCTCTTACTTTGTCAGGCAAAGCAAGCTGCCATTGATACTACAAACACTACTTGTGAGAGGTGTGAGTCCAAAGACCACCACTATTATTTTATCATCCCTTTACTTTATTGCTGGAGGTGTCAAACTCATCCCTCATATTCTCGTTCTCTGATGAAAGAGGTTCTCCTCTTGCTAGGTGTTTTTTGGGGTAAGAAAGTACAGTTGGGCGAACACAACTCTGTGGGAATAGAAATGTGAAGTGTCTGTCAGCCTCATTGTTCCCAAGTGAATTTTCTCCCATGAGGGATACAGATGTATGATGGATTAGTAAAGTAGGCATCTGTCCTTTGCTGCAGTGAGATCCAGGATCATGTCCTGTGGGAGAGGTTGTGCCCTGGGAGAAGCAGGGAACAATGCTAGCACCTTTATCAGCAAGGAGCCTCCTCTGCTCAGGTATTTTGAAGCATTCCGAAGAAAGGCTACTGCAATGTGACTGATACCAGGAATTCTGTGCTGTAATGAGGGCTCTATGCAGGAGAGAGACAGGTCAGGAAAATGTACTTCTCCACAGTAAATGCAGGCCTTTGGAGACAGTTGCAATCAAATCCCTCTTCTATTTTCCACCAGTTCTGTGGGAAGAGGTGGTAAAGCAGGAGCTGCAGCCATGGGCAGTGACCTGTGTCCCAGGACAGCCCTGTCTCTGTGCACAGAGATGCCAGAGTGTGTTGGGACACAACACCGCAACAGCAGAGGATGAGGAGCTGCCCAACATGGCCAGGTCCTTGCTGTGCTTTCCCCCAGCATATCCACTGCACGATCTGTGTGCTGTTTCTTCCAAGGGAAATGTCCAATTCCCAAATCTGGTTTTGGCTGGGTCGCAAATCCCGTCATCTTTTATGTGCGTGTAGGGAGGGGGTGTGGGGTGACTTTACAACTCTAATGATTGCAGAAAGATATTCATCTGCCGGTAGGACCTTTAGGAAGCACATTTCCTTCTGCCTTGCATGTGATTCTGAAAAACATTTGGCTGACATCTTTCTTTGAAGCTCCCTGATCATCCTACGTATCTACAAAACCCAAGCAGAAAACCATCAGCAGAACCACAGTTTCACAATATTTTGATTAAAGAACAACTCATCCTCTCTGCGTTGATGCATCCCAGTCTACGTTTCCTGGAGGCAGGATCTCAGCACTGAGAAGGCCATTGTACCTCATCCGTTTAAAGAGAGAATGGTTCCTCTTTGTGGCCTGAGCTCAGGAAAACACTCTGAAAGCAAGGTATAAAGCAGATATTTGCACCCTTTCCTTTCGTGGTACAGACTTAAAGACGTTTAAGTCCTTTCTTGACTTATCAACGTGAAGTTTCAGCACATGCCATAATAACTACACTGAACACGCTTGAAATAGATGCAGGATGAGGACAGCTGCGTGCTTATGCCAGCACGTTTGTGCTTACAAATCATTATGCACTACAATAACCTTTGTAATTCAGACACTGACAAATGAAAAAAAACCAGCATAACAAGTCAAAAACTGCTTTATATATATGGTGTCATTGGCCTTTCCTATTAGGGGGAAGATCTGGGTAATAAACTCCCTGTTATTTCTTTTAAACCCCCAGCTAAGTAATACACTGTATCATATTAGCCATATGGGAGCTATAGTAGAAGTGTTTCTTTCCATTTGGATCACCTAAGAGTTAACCTAAGAGAAAGACAGAGCATACTAATGACACCAAGCCCATACAGATAAATATCATATGCTTTCCAACTCAATCACATTTGGTTTATATCAGCAGTGCTAAATTCCTCCATAATTCCCAAAATTGCATTCCAACTGGTTGACATCCACATTAGCTGGATGTTAATCCAGTTAAAAATAAATGCAAATTTTGAAAAGAAAATGAACTCATATGTGCTTGGAAAACAAACTAGTCCCAGTTTGCTGTCTTTTGGGAGACATCAACAGTCTTTCTTCCCCGTTCCTTTCAAGACCATTTGAGAGGGCTGCTTGAATAAGGTATCTTAAAACAAAAGACCAAAGGAAAAGGCAAGAGGGGAGATGACTCCCCAGCTTCTCTGAAGGTGACCTTCATCCTCATCTCCAAACCAGATCCTGTGGTGGCCTTACCACTCATCCAGGTCTCTATCACACGTTATGTGGATTTCCAGCTGCACCACTGCTGCTACGGCGCTGTTCCAGTTGCAGGGAAATGTGATTAATGAGAAAAGCTTTTCTGGTACACTACCACTGTTTTTAAAGAGAAATGTAATCACATCGGTATTCTTGCTTTTCTTTTCCCCCCAAGACCTGCTTGCCCATCCCTCTGTCCATCCTGCTCCAGGGTTATCCATTCTAGCACCATCTGGTGAGTCCTGGTGATATTACAAGCTCCTTAAGAAAGCCTTAAACTGGCAGGAAGCCCTAAAGGTGCAAGAGATACTCACTCCTACATGGAAAAACTTCTAGTGATGACATCTGAGCCTGGTTCATGCAGCTCTTGCCCCCCCCCCCAGCCTCATTTACCTGCCGAGTTTGCTCCCCAAAGCTCCCAGGCTTCCCATGCAATAACACACAGTGGCATTTCCATAAGTCTGCGAGGGGGCTGGCCCATGCTGGGTTGGAGTCTGTGTCCCTGATTACAAGTGCTTTAATGTCCATTTCCCCACTCCTTTGATCCTGTCCATGGCATGCAGAAGAAAGGAAAATCTGGCTTTTGTCTGAAGCACATTTAACCCCGCTGCCCAGAAATGGGACCTTGTCAGTCAGTGGATTTCATGGGTGGATGAATGAGATCACAGCAGTCTTCAGTTCATTAAAAATAAAAGGCCGTCCTAGTTCTTGCTTTAGATCCATTAGGAAATTAATGTATTTAATGTCAGACCTTAATGGCAACAGAACATGGTACTATTACTTTTATAAGACAAATACAAGCAGTAGCTAAATAGTTCATCAGCTCCTCAGCTGGGGTGGATTTTAGACAAGCTCCTGCTGCCCAGCTGGTACAAAATCCCCAATAATAGACCACAGATGGTGCCACTGCAACCAGGGGTTGAGCAGGCATGCTGCTAAATTGGTCTACAAACAGCAGCCTGGGCCTTGAGGTTGCATGTCGTTGTCTCCAGCCCAGTTTTTCAGAGGAGTTTGATGTCGGGAGTCAAGCCTGAAAATTTTTTCTTTTTTTTTTTTTCCCCACTTTAGGGACTCCTGGAATCCAGCCTGATTTCAAACCTCCTGTAGGCACTTCTTCTTTAAAGAAATGAAGCATTTGTCAGAGAAATGCCTGTGTCTCTGTATCTCTGTTTATAGCAGATGCTGATCAAAGTTTGAGCTATGCTGAGATAGTTTCCCTGTAAACCAGTGGTGTTGTTGAGCTGCAGGCTGGTGTGTTCAAATATAGTTCTCCAAAAACCTGCTTTGGCACTTGTTACAGGGTGGGTCTGCAGCATGGTGTCTTTTCCAGAGAGAGGGCTGTGCCAGAAGAGGGAGGGAAGGGATAAATTGAGCCCTCTGAACTTTCAGTGCTGAGATTCAGGAGAAGAAAGGCTGATTGCCCAGTGTAGTGGTATCTGCTACTGTTCCAGGACCTGTGTGCACACTGACTGGAGGGATGGATAGGGCAAGCTGCCTTTAAAATACACCCATGACATGGTGTTGGTCTTCCCCTCTCCCGAGTCTATATTGCTGCATGATCTCACTTATCCACTGCCACAGACATGAAGGGCAATGCTGATTTCAAAACAGAGGCGAAACAACAACAGGGACATTTCTGGGGCTTAACCAATTTTCCATTCAGGTCTCACCAAAGCCACCACAACACATGTTTGAAGAGCACCAGCAGCTCTCCCTGTATTTGGCTGTGCACTGCCAGTTCACATTCAAACCATCACAAAAATAAAATAAGCCCTTCAACAGCAGTTAGAACTAAAGGTTATTTCCTTGCTTGTGCCAGGACCACTGCACAGCAAGGGTGGAGTTTCCCTGAGCTAAACTCATTGCCAGTGTCAAGGTGTATAAGCAAACAGCTTGCTACCAGGAGGAAAATGGGGAAAACTGAAAAAGCCTTCATGGTTTGTCTGTAATAAACAGGCTGGAATAATCTCTAGATGATTATTATAAGACAGATTTGCCCCTCTGAAATTTCCTAGCTTGATTGTTTTTTGCGGTGTGCACCCATGGGGAGTAAGCAGTTTCCTTGTGATCTGTTCACTGATATAGCCATCTCTCAGATAAACAGAAACCTAGGTATATCCAGCAGACGGAATTAAAACACTTCCAGCCATAGACATGTTTTGAGCTGTGAGTGCAATTATCCTCTGGGGCTGTCCCAAGGGATGTGGTTGACTCTTCATTGAAGATTTCCAGCCAAGGTTGGGTGTCAGTCCCAGAGCATTATTCCATTCCTGCCATGTAGGCTGTACACAGCACTGCAGGAGATGTAGGCAGCCAAGAGCAATCCCTTGTGATCTTAAAATAGGCATCTCTAGGAGGGATCTGGTCTTGGAGTTTGTGTGTTATGTCAGCACTGAATTAAGCTGAACTTCAAATCTTCCCAGTAAATCCAACAAGTGTTAACAATTCTTGATGTTAATTAAGACACTGAATATATGACTGCAGAAAAGCTATGGTTATACAAGCAAGACTCAGCCTGGCACTATCCAACAGGATTAAAAGGCATGATGCCTAATCCTTTGTGTAGTCCTACCTGCCATGTCTGGATTGGGGTGAGAGGAAGGTGTCTGTCAGCACTTGCTTTCTGCGATCGCATAGATTTTTCACTGACAGAGAGACAGAATCACATCTCTCCTGTGTGCTTTAATTGCAAATAACTAAAACATCTGATTCATACTTAGCCTAATTATGTTAATCCTAAAACAAATAATCCCAGCTCTTATGTTGTCAGGGTGTAATTTTGCTGTTATTTCAAAATCACAGAAAATGGAGCTGGAAGGGAGTTCATGAGGTTATGTGGATGCCAAAGAGTTACCTGTGTGCCAAAACCTCTCTGAAGCATCCCCAGAAGGTGAAGGTTTTGCAGTACTGGCAAATCCACAGTTTGCCCCAAAAATCCATGCCAGAACATCGTGAAGTCTCTTTTACAGTTTTTAACCTAGGTGTCTTTTGCTCAGTGGACATGAAGCCAGTTTATTAATTTCCTTATTATCTAAATATTTGAGTTACATTTTCATGACTTAACCCTCCAACTACCCTGCTCAGGACATGAGCTTAGTTCTTGTCATTTTCCTGCAGAAATCATTTTCTAAATCTCTCATCATTCTTTGCTCCAGCAGGCTCCCAGTTCCTTGACTGCTCCCCCTTACTGTCCTAGAGAAATGCCAGATTTTGCCTTTTCCACAAAAAATCACATCCTTTTTATTTCAGATGGAACCTCACTTTGTCCAGATTGGGGCTCTAATTTTGTCCATGAAAGGGTTTAAAACACCTCTTGCCTTGTCACCACCTAAGCATTGTTGTTTGAAATTACTCTAGGCACAAGGGAAATTTATTTTGTTTTGTTGTTATTTTTTGATTTTATAAATAAACCAACAAAAAGAAAACCCAAACAACCCCCTTCTGTGTTTCCAAACCACCTTGAGTGTTCAGTGTCGAGAATGACAAGAGTGGATTTTTCCAAAACTTATCCAGCACTTCCAGGCTTTGGCTTCTTCTGATCATTCTCTGAATGATTAGTCCCAATGATAGGAAAATGTGCCTTATTTCAAGCCAGGGATCACCCTGAGTACTTAAGGCTGTTGCATTCTCCTTCAATGAGTATCAGGATGAAGGAGGACTTCCCACCACTGGGACAAGAGAGTCCCACTGCACTCAGAAAGACAATAGTCCTTAGCTAACACAACAAAAACCACCCAAACCCCTGACAATTTCCAAACCCTGATCAAACACCTTCTGCCCGCTGCCAAACCTTTGGGGCTCTGAATAAATTTCCTTTAGCTCTTTTGCAACCATGAGGGCATTAAAGTCAAGAAGAACCTCACAGCAAGGAGAAACATTTCTGAGCCTGCTTTTAAAATAAAATTAGATCTGTCTGTGAAAGGGTTTATGTGAAGTGCCAGCAGGCAATGGGCATTTTAACCTTGTGACACATCCACCAGACAGAAGCAACACTAAAGCAGCATCTGGTAAGAGAAAATGGTAAGGAAAAAAAAGTAAATAATATAATACTAAACTTGTGAATCACTGCTGCGCTGTGGAAGTAAATGCACAGAGGAGTAAATATTACACAATATTACATTTGGAAGAAACTTTTCAAAAACAAAAGATCTAGTCTGCCACTGGAGCTTGAGGGTTGCAGCTCAGCTTTGCAGAGCTGGGTCCTCTGTGTCCACAGCACTGAGTTGGGGCACACACACATATCAACACCTGTTGTGTGTATTATTAACCCAAACCAGAGAGATCCCAGCAGATCTTCTGCTTTCCTGGCTATGTATGAGAACTAGCCAAAGCCCAGCAAGCACTTACCATGGTTTTGATGTACAGCCATAACCTAGGTTTGCCTGGTTTGCAAATCAGAGTGAACTCCAAGCTGTACTGGGATAAGTCTCATGTTTCCCACCACCCCACAATAACAGTAATCCACTTTAAAAGGTTCAGTCTTTACCAACCAAAAATCAGCCTTGTGATTTTTTTTTTCTCCTTTCGTGCAATAGTAGTATATCACAGAGCTAAAAGCCATGTTTGCTTCCAGGAAACGACATCAAAAATTCTTAATTGAATCAAGTAATTCCAAGCACGTATCTGAAAGGACATTCATCTCAGCAGCTGATTGATGTGCTGCTCAATGAAACCTACTTCCATTACAGCCTTCTGGTCTGGAGGTTCTTCTGGAAGCTCTCTATGCCGTAGACACCATAAATGCTGCTGTGCATCATCACATCTAAAAGAAAGGGAATTCTGGGTCCTGGAAACGTGTGTGGGAGGGATATCCCTGACAAGGCACTCGAGTGCTGGATCCTCAGCTACCTCAGCCCTACCTGAGCAGAGCTGACAGCCAAAGTAAATGCCTGTGCTAAGAGTGAAGCTGTGTTTTGGGATTCATCAAGGTGACATGCTTTTAGGGTGATGTGAAAAACTAATCTACAGGTGGAAGCATGCATAAGAATAAAGATTATACATTCAATTATATCAGGTGGAAGTAAAATGCAAGGCAAAGAGCCACAATCGAGATAAAAAAAAACCTCCCTCTGGTATATTACTGTGCAATTAGGTATGAGTGAAAGGTGGCAGGTGAGGATCTATCTTGCTATGAAACCCTGTAATGAAGAAACTCTAAAAGCCCAGAAAACTGTTCCCATATGACAGTCCCTAAATTTCAAGACAAGACCCACATTCTGTCTTCAAAGATACATCTGTGGAGTGCACAAGTAATTTTTTTCCCCTGTCACCATCCTTGAAAAATCCCCAGTCACGCTGCCGTGTTAAACCAGCCACGATGCATTTGTGAGGAATGTGTTTGCGTGCTGTCTTCTTACACAGGAGAAAAGCATTTTTGGGAGGCGAGGATGGAACACGGTATGAGAGCAGTCCAAGAACAGAAGTCACAAACCCACATTGCTCCACCACCAAATAATCTGTACCACTGGGGGTTAACTTTCCTGCTAACCACCCTCTAACAAATGCAGTTAGACCCTGCTGTAATTCCACACTGAAATCACAGCCTGAGCCTGAGCCTGCTCCCACAGACATCACTGGCAAACCTGCCATTTGTTTCAGTAACAGCAGGATTGGGCTACAAATACCCACCTCCACCTGACCTTCAACACATGAGAGAGTTAAAACTGCTCTGTCTCTGGCTTTGCTCTTCTTTCCCTGCCAAAAGCTGTAGGAGGCCAAAATATTTGCACCTGAAATACCACCAAGAGCTGCTGCACATGCCATGCATAGCCCTCAACATGATAAATGCATATAGGGCATTTTAAGGGAGGTATCATTCAATGAGAATATAATAAGGGGTTTCCAAAATTAATAACACAGGAAAGATTTTTCATGGAACCAGAAGCATGTTGCATTTTCCAGTGATGTGCCTGCTGCACTCTATGGAAAACCAGCCTGAGCTCAAACTTTGCCACCTCTGCTTTGATGTGGGTGATTGGTGTGCCCACAGTTTCTTCTCCTGCCCAGGCACTGCTGCATATCTACCACAGCCACACAGCGCTAGTAGCAGTAGAATTCACCAGTTTCCCCTTTACTTCTCCCAGTTCCATATTTTGAGTAATCTCACTGGCTTTAAGTGGCAGCATGTGCATGTGTGGCAACAAGGGATGGAAGTCAAAGCCTGACTGTGGTCTTCAGCCACCCATACCTCAGTCTTGATCCAAACCAGTTTGCTGCTCCCTGATGTCCTAGGATATCAGTGTACAGTCCTCCTCGTTTATTTTCAAAATAGGTAGATATTTGTATCATTTGGTTTAATGAGCAAAACCATTCATTTTCCTAATTCTGGTCTTCCACTGGAGGAGGTGTGGGGGGGTGGTCTGCACAGCTGCAGCAAGACTTGAATTGTTTTTCATTTCAAACGCCATCACAAAATAATAAAATGGGTTTGTTGAAAGAATGGGGTCCAACAGTCTTCACGAAGGCAGCTCATTAGGGCCAACTTGCCTTTCTCACCATCACTGACACAGAGCAGCTTGAGCAAAGTCAAATTGGGGTGAACTGATGTTAATTCTGCATTACCATTGAACAAATTGACTTGAAATGTGTGGTTTTTTTCTGCCTGCAAATGGCATTTTTCCTTCACTAAAATCACTGAAACAACCTCCCACTGGAAGTGGGCTTGGTGTTTGAGCATAGATGTATTGAATGTTTGAAAGCAGCTAATTTAGTTGAATTAGTTCTACTGAGATTTAGCAAATTTATAACAAATATCTCAGTACTTTCTTGTTGAATTTAAATGAAACCAAGGGTGTTGTATTCTCTGCCCTGTTATGGTGGCAGAAAAAGGCAATAAACACAATCAGAATCAGGTCCAAAGGTTTCTGATACATTTAAGACCTTTTATGGTTAGATTTTCCTTTCACTTCACCTAGTTTTTGCACCCCAGAAGCCAGGAAAGAAACATCTTTATAAGAGAGAGGAGATCAAGCCTGGGTTAAAGAACCAGATGCCATTTATTCCCAGTCTGGCAAATGACCCCAGAGTATATGGTAAAAAGTGTGAATAAAACGACACAGACCTCCTCACCAGAGACCACTGAGTCTGTTTATTTATTCAGCTTATACAGTCCTTGTTTTATACTTGGATGCATATGAATAACAACACAATTTTAAGCCTGTGCCAGCTGGTTTGTTTAAGACTCTAACTACTTTTACACACAGGGCATGTTGAAAGAAGTGGAAACGCCTTCCCACGATGAAACCAACCCACCCACCAGTCCCCTTCAGAGAGCTTTGGCCCCTCTTACCCTCACCTCATTCTTAATGAACTCTCTCCTCTCTTTCAAGCACTTTTACAGATGATGTTAACATGCTTAAAGAGCTTTACACAGATGACCAAATATATTTTAGTAATTTCCTTGTGTTTTTAAAATGATACTTCCAACATGATATTAACTGAACCATTTTTTCCCCATGGTTTTGCTCCTTCCTTGAACATTTTTCCCACTGCACCATGCATTCAGCTGGACCCATCTCCTTCTCCTCTACCTCCTTTGCCTTGCATCTTTCCTGGTACAATACCCTCCCATCACCTGTGGTTCCCAGATCCTGTATTTTCCATTCCAAGCCCTGGATTCCAGCAGTGATGCTATGATGGAAAGATAATGACTTTATATTGGCCTTTAAGAAGTCTTACGAGGTTTGCAGGTAAAGGAAGGGTGCAATTATCAATAGCTTTTACTTTTGTCAGCCCCTTTATGCAGCTACAATTTACTGTTTTGTATTCTTTCTGCCCATGGAAGGACACATCCAATTTCTTCTCAGCCTTTCATGCCTCTAAACAAAGGAGTAATCTTGATGCCATGATTTTTTTTCAATCTCCTATATAGACAACTTTGCCTTCACAACTTACAGCAGTTTTGAGATACGAGGATTTGACCCGAACCAACTATTTCATTGCACAGAATGTGTTTGTCTGACAATTTTTCCTGGCAATCCCAGCAACAGCCCAAAGTCCCAGGCCTGTCTGTAGACATTATCTGTTCTCTTGGTCCTTGGCGCAACAGGCATCATCTGCCCTTGCAGCATATTCAGCTTTGGCTTTCCTGCATCCAGTGATGGGACCTATGGGGCAAGGAAGGAGATGAAAGCACCTGGGCATGACCCACCATGGTGTCTCCCATCCACACAATAGGAGAGTGTCCTGGCAAGCTCATCTTGCTGAACTTGCAAGTAAAATAATTTGATTGTGATTATTCAGTGGAGTAACTTGAACAAAAATACCCTTTTTCAGGAAGTTGCACACAACATGGTCGGGGTGAAGCTGGGAAAAACACCTCAGTTAAGCATTGGAGGGATTTGTATTCACCAATGCTCATGGCCAGAAAAAAGACTGGATCTGAACTTTTTTGTTTCCACTTATTCCTCCCACTTACTAATCCAGAGTTTCTAACATTTATAATATTCTACTGTATTATTAGGCATTAGGCTAAGCTTATAATGAACGTGGTATGAGATGTACATGGTGCAGCATATTAGGAATGGCTCTGATTGACGGTGCCGTGCAGTGATGACAGCACTGTGTTTTGCTTTCATTTTTGGAGACTAAGTGGCTTACATGTGGTCCCATTTAAAGGATGTCTGGGTGGCAGCTGCATTCTCCTATGTGCTTATGAGAGGGAAATGAGCTTTTCAGTCCTGAAATACTGCAAAAAAGGGTTATGTAAAAAGGCTGCATGCAGCTATTGATGGGGGGAAAAATATCCTCTCCAGACTATGTGACTTCCTGTTTACAAAATACAAAAGGTTTCGACATGGCTCTGAAATGTCACGCAAAACTTTTGATGCTTTCCAGACCAGTGTCCAGCTTGGGATCAGAATGACTTTTTGAGAGCACTGCCCTTGAGGAGTGAGACTACTTTGAGGCTACACATCTGACATTGCCAGTCTGTTTCCCAGATTTCATCCTCACTCCTTAAACACCTCATATTTAGGGATGCTGTGCCCATAGGAGCACCCTTCCAGGGATGGGCAGCCCGTTGTCCTTGTCTGAGAGGCAGCCATATGTGACTTCTTTCCTTCCCATTTCCAGATACTTTGCACTTTAGAAACAATGTCACATCGAGAAAAAGATCAAACCCATACATTCAATATAGAAGTAGGATGGGAAAAAAGCAATTCTAATTTTAAATGCAGGAAAAGGAATGAGATCATTCAGTTTCTCGACAAAAAGAGAGAAATGACACTAGTCTGGGAAATGTTGTGAGCAGTTATGGCTCAAGTTGTGCCAGAGGAGGTTTAGAGTGGTCATTAGGAAAAATTTATTCACTGAAAGGGTGATCAGGTACTGGACCAGGCTGCCCAGGGAAGTGGTGGAATCACCATCCTTGGAAGTGTTCAAAAAGAGTGCAGATGTGGCACTTGGGGACATGGTTTAGTGGTGGACATGGCAGTGGACATAGTTGGAAAAGATGATCTTAGAGGTCTTTTCCAATGTTCTATGTACCATGAAATGTCTCTCTTCATGAGGACCAAGAGATATTTATCTCTATTACTGTGTAAGAGTATCTGAAAAGCCATGTGGAAGCCGATGGTGGGAGCTGTAAACACCTCTTGCAGTTCCTCCTATGGTTGAATAGGACCTGATATCATATATCTCCTCCCTTTCCTTGGATGCCAGCAAGCAGTATTTTTATGCCTTTTCCTTTTCTATGGCATATTCTGTCCCCACAACTCAACATTCATTTGCCAAGGAGAAACCAAAGGCAATTGAGGAGCTCTTGGTGTGCTTTGGCAGCAAACAGCAGAGCTGAGGAGTGAGTGAATAGGCAAGTGAGTCCTGCCAAGGCAAGATGGTCACTGTAAGAGGAGTTGTGGCCTC
The DNA here is from genome assembly GCF_001715985.3 of Manacus vitellinus. Classification (NCBI taxonomy): domain Eukaryota; kingdom Metazoa; phylum Chordata; class Aves; order Passeriformes; family Pipridae; genus Manacus; species Manacus vitellinus. The sequence continues at coordinate 7,590,341 of NW_021939546.1, read as the reverse complement.
AAATGAAAAAGTACAAGGAGTATGCCAACAGAGGGCTGATCCAGCAGAATGTTGGTTTATTTATACATTTCGTCATGTGCCAAAAGTGTGCACTGTGCTGTATTTCCTGAGGGGAGAGAAGGGTGAAAGGAACTAGGGGAGACCGTGTGATAAAAAATATATTCTGTAAAACACAAGCTAAGGCTGCACATTCAGGACCTGGCCACTGAATTCCAGGGGAAAATCTCCCAAGAGACACTCAGAAGTCTCTATCTCCTGCTTAGGAATCAACATCTGACAGGGCTGAGAGTTGGTGCATGAAGTATTTATTACATCTGGTACCCAGGAGGAAAATGAGCTAATTACTCCTTTTTCCTTACATGGTCTTCCCATTCCTGGTGCTGCCTGTGGATGTTAAATGCCATGCTCCTCCTGCACCTGCCACACCACTCAGGACACCCACAGGTGGAGTACACAAGGCTCTCCCCTGTGACCCCAAAGCTGAGCAGCTCTGTTGAGTCTCTACAACTAAAGGGCCTTCATATTTGGGATAAATTTTCTTCCCCTTTCAGCCACCTCTGTGGTACAAAGGGAAGTGGATAGGGAAGGAGATTTAGTGTCTCTGCTATGAAACCCACACCAGTTTGGATCTTGCCTCTCACAGATCTGTAAGGATAAACCAGACATAACTAATTTTCTTTCATTTCTTCGGGCTTTTTGTTTGCGTTGTTGTTTTGCTTGTTGTTGGATAGGTTACTCTGATAAGCTGTGTCTGTGAAGCAGTTAAACACAAGCAATTGTCTTCAGCGGGCACGAGTTACTGTTTGGGTCATTCCTGTTGTGCACACGATGTACTTCAAATGCTCCTTAGATAGTCAGAAAACACACAGTGTCCACACAAGCTAAATTTGCCTTTTTTTTTTTTTGGTTTGTGGAGGGGTTTTTTTGCAGCACTAGAAGGCTGGTATAGAGAGGAGGAGGTCCCTCTCAGACTCCTAGCTTCTGTCTGCTCCCTAAATAACACATTAATCACCTGGACAATGTAACTGAACTCCAGGCTGCTGCCTTCTGCCTTGAAAAATGTACTTTCCTCTCTGAAATATCAGTATCTGGGAAGTAAGGCTGTTGTCATTGTATTTTCCTGAAATCTGACATAGTTACGGGAGTTTCTTCTCTTGGGAGCACTGACTGGATCCAAGGGCTTGTCTGAGGAATGAATAAAATCTTCACTGCTGATAAGCTGAGGAAGAGTGCAGTGCTCTGTCCTCCACCACCCCTAACCTGGATGAACCTTGTGTTATGGTATAGACAAGTCCTGCTTTGGTTCAAAGCAACCGTTTTAATAGTTTAAATTGACTTTTGACATTTTTCACCCTGACCCCATTGCATTGCTGCCCATACCACCATTAAAGGGCTATCTAATTCCACTCAGGGCCACGTGGGTTTCTCAAAGTGCATAAAATGTCAGGCGGAGACGAATCACAAATGGTCCAAACAGTGTATTAAGCTGTGTATGAGGAAAACATCCTTCTGCTGACAAATCCCAGATCCAGCTTAGCAAGGTTATTGACAGAGAAGTCAAACCAAAGCATGGACAGTGTTGCATGGGAGGTCTCAAACACAGTACAGCACCACAGGGCTCAGTGAGAAGAGGAGAGACATGGCCCCGGGGTGTCCTAAAGGATTGTGGCAGCCATGGGTTGGCAGCAGACTGGTCCAGCAAAGGATAATTGGGGAACCTGTCCTTCTCACAGAAGAACCAAGAAGAACAAAACTGAAAATAAATTTTTAAAATGAGTTTTCATCCAAGTCTCAGAAAAAAATAGATGGGGAAAAATAATTGTCTGCAAAAGATTGCCTTGCTAAAGGCCTGCTGGGGTCAGGGAAAGAATATGTCTGTGTGGTTTTAGGGTGTAATATCTGGTGAGAAAGGGAGATGAGGGGGAAAAGGGAGAAGGAGGAGGTGCTGGGGAAATCTGGAGGCCACAGGTCTCACCTTCCATCTCCCAGGGCTGCAAGTCTTAATTTAAGATGGCAGCTAAAATTGCTTCCTCTAGACCGACAAACTTACTGGGCTGGAGACTGAGACATTTTGCAGTGAATGTCACTTACTGTGAGTGAAAGGCTGTTAGAGAAAGAGGCAGATGATTTAGCCTGTTGACCTTTTGCAGGAGGAAGGAGGTAGTCAAGAAAGAAAAAATATTAATAACAACATAGTGTTTGTAATAAAAGGAGGCAAAGGGAGGCAAATGGAAATGTTAAGTGGAAGCTACTGAGTGGGCTTTGTCTTCTTCGGAGTATTGCTTTCCCATGGATGCTCATGCAGCAAAGCATCTTGTCACAGTGCCAGGCAAGACTTGGGTGAACTGAGTCCTTGTGTCCTTTAGAAGTGGCACAGGATGTAATGCAGGATTCCTTGAACTCTGAGGGAACTCCTCAGGGTTAGGGCGGCTCCTAACACCTTCCTGGGGATACTGAGGAGACAGCAAGGCGGTGTGCAAGGAAAGCCCATCGTTCAGATGCACAGACATACGCTCATCTATCGTGATGAGTCTACTTCACAACTCCACCACGCCTGCCTCAATCAATCTTCATTTGGCTTTGAACATGGATAGATGGCTCAGCAGGTTTTCATTATGGCAATGCCATCAGCCCATCACAGATGGGCTGTGGAAAATTCCCCCTTCAGCCTTTTCTCTTTATGCTTAAATGGCCGGCTGGGCATTGCTGATTTTCACACGGCCAGGGGAAGGATCAGGCTGGGAAGGGTGATCAGAGATCAGCACCTTTGGAGGGAGTAGGGAACAGATTTTCCTCACCATTTCTTGTTTTAATACTAACAACTGAGTAATGCCTCCAAGCTCACTGCTTCCTACAGCCAGGCCTGTGTTTGTGGTTAGTGCTGAAGTTCATCCTGAGGAGCAATTCCAGTTTCTTATTACACAATTATAATACAAAAAAAAAAGGTAATAGACATGATTATTTAAAGCAGGGAAGGAGCCAGTCTTCCACATTTGATGAAAATGAGACCCTTGCTCTACCAAAAGTTATGGGTGTGATGCTGATGCTGCTGAGTGAAGCTGGATGGTCTATGTAATGCAGATGGCTGTGCTGGAGGGTTCTTCTAGCCCAAAAATGGATTAATAACTCTTTAAAAATAATTTCTTTTTTCTATGTATTAGAAGATGCTGAAATGAGTTGAAATTATCTCAAGGAGTACCCAGGGAGTATTCGCATCCCTATGGTGTTGTGCTGCCAGCTTGTCTCACTGCCAGTATTAAATTGGCAGCATTTATTGCTTTACAGCAATATCTGTGGACCTCCTGGTGCTGATGTGCTATAGGCCACTTGCTGCCTTGCTGACCACTACTTCCCTGCTGTTTTCCCATCTGCTGCATGCAGTGGTCAGACAAACAGAAATTTCTCACTCTCAGCTTACTTACTAGCAAGGACCAATGGCTGCATGACATTCCTCTAGTGCAGAGGGGCTGCAGAGCTGCTCAAAACCACCTCTGCTGTGTTTTAGCAAGGGGATCCTCCATTTCTGCAGCACCAGCAATGCAGAGGGCCCGAGTGCTTCCCTAGCAGGGCAGCTTTTGCTGTAGGGTATGCTCAGCCTGTAAAAAAAAAAGCCTGCTAAAATGCTGTGTCACCCAGCATCAGGCTGTGATGTACTTGTACAGAGCAGTGCTGACAAGAGACTGCTCTGACTTCTAGGGATGGGCACTGCCAGCGTATTCACTCACCCATGCTGCTGAGCAGCAGCGTGTTGGGCTCTACAGCAGCAGAAGAAGGGGAAGGATGACATTTGCTGCTGCTCCAAGCACTAACAGTGCCTTGTTGATTTGTGTCAGGATCTTTTGGTCCTTGATCTGAGTTTCAGCAAAGAGAAATACCTCACATACCAGTTATTATTATCATTATCATTTTTTTTCATGGAGTAAAAAGAGATGCCAAAGATTTCCTCAGCTGAGTCACAAGATGCTGCAAGTGCAGTCTTTTTAATAGGTAAATGCGTAAAAATTAACAGTCTTGCCTTTTCTTAGACATTCTGATTTTTTATGGGACTGGTGTGGCTCAAGCCAAATTTGCTGGGGGAAAAAATGTACAACTCCCACAGGCTGGAATGGCAATGTTTTGCTGAGCTCTGAGTCAGAGCCCTTGATAACAGGGAACCAATGATACTTTTGGAGCTGCGCAATCCAGAGACTAAACAGCAGCTGCAGACCAAAGAGCAGTTCAGTGCTGCTGGGCAGACCACAAGCTCATTGCAGAGCAAGTCTCATCATGTTGTTTAGGGGCAGCTCAAATGGAAGCAAAAAGCTGGCAGGGACCTGCTCTAGAGAGAATGGAGGGATGCTCACAGGAAGGTGCCTTTTCCATGGCTTCACCTTTCCTGTGTGAGTTGTGAGACACTGGCACAGGTTGCCTGGAGAAGCTGTGGCTGCCCCATCCCTGGAAGTGTTCAAGGCCAGGTTGGAGAGACAACCTGGTCTAGTGGAATGTGTCCTTGACCATGGCAGGGGGGTATTGAGATGAGCTTTAAGGTCCTTTCCAACTCAAACCATTCTTTGATTCCATGATTCTATGATCATCTTCAGGACATCTCAGCTGCATTCGTGCTAATAAATGAAACAGGACCAGGGCCAAGAATCCCACAGATACCTGTGCTAATTTGTACTTTTATGTTGCTCACATCCTGCTGTTCTGCCATCACACAGGCTGCCCAGTGCTTCTACTAGGAGTTCATGATTAGCAGAAGAAAACACAAATCATGGAGACTGTGGATGTTGCCTAACTAGACTTTAGTAATGCCTTTGACAGTTTCCCACAGCATTCCCCTGGAGAAACTGTCTACTTTTGGTTTGGATGGCTGCACCCTTTGCTGGGTAAAAAAGTGATGGTCGGGCCCAGAGAGTGGTGCTGAATGGAGACACATCCAGCTGGAGGCCCCAGTGGTGTCCCCCAGGGCTCAGTTTTGAGGCCACTCCTGTTTAGTGTCTTTATCAATGATCTGGATGAGGGGATTGAGTACACTCTCAGTACATTTGCAGATAACACCAGTTTGGTGGGAGTGTTGATCTGCTGGAGGGCAGAAAGATTCTGCAGAGGGATCTGGACAGACTAGATCTATGGGCTGAGGCCAACGATGTGAGATTCAACAAGGCCAAGTGCCAGGTCCTGCACTTGTGTCACAACCAACCCATGCAATTCACTTTCTTACACCCACTTTGCACTGATATGCAGGGGAATCTATTAAATCAAGCCCAAACCCCAATAATATGCCACTTAACATACTGCTAAAGCTGCCTAAGCAGTCTCCTGAGGGGGTTTGTCGGATCTGCTCTTTCCACCTCCTCTGGAGTGGATTTAATTCTTCCCTGCAAATATCCACAGCCTGGATCGGGCAGAGAAGAGAAAAGTTCATTCCTTTGAGGCCGTTTGGCTGGAGGTTCTGACAAATGCCTGTGATGGTAAGGAAGTGTAAACCAGTCCCAGGTGGTACCAAGGCTTTTCCAAGGCTCATCTGTTCCTCTCCACGAATTCTGCCACCATGGTGCTCAGGGCCAGCCAGGAGCAGATGAAAGGGGCACTCTCACAGTCTGTCTGCTGACTGGTGTAACTGAGCACCTTCCCTGCAAACCACAAATGGCAAGGGTGCGACAGGCCTTTCCTGTCCTTCTTCTCTTTCCCTTTTTCTCCTGTTTCAGTGTGGATGACAAATAATGTTTTAAGCTCATCGAGGAAATGACCTCAGATTTTAAGTTCTTTCCTGGGGTAGCTTTTAATATTTAAATGTATGTGTGTGCTTTTCTGCTTCTTTCTTCTGTTCTACACATCCGATAAACAGCTTCCCTCTAGAAACGAGCAGAAGATGATATCATAGCTCAGTGAAATGCACTTGTTGCTCTAGCCCTCCTTGTGTTTCTAAAGGCTCACTCAAATTTCACTGAAGTTGGCTTTATTTCAAAGCCCTGGATGATGGATCACTGGGCCAGATTTCTCCTCTTGCTTTTGCCATTCCAGAGGTATATAAGGCAGGAAAATTAATAATGCTGTGATTTTACTAGGGAATGTTAAACATTACCAATCATGCACTCTTGAATGTCGGAATTTACCATGACCACCTTACTGGCTCATTTAAGCACTTCCCTCTCTGTAACGTTTGGGTCCTTACAGCAACTATGTCATGTTGAGATAGATTTGTTTCTATTTTATGGAAGGAAGGAAAAAAGCAGAATTTTTCATGGGGATAAGTCACCTCACCTACCTGTAGCTAACCATGTTAGCCAACTCCCATTTTAGTCAATGGAGACACACTGGCACCTCCATGGTGCAACTCACAGATGTCCACAACATGCTCTGGAGACTTAGAATCACCAGAGAATCACAGAATGGCTTGGTTTGGCAAAGACCCTAAAGACCATCTAGTTCCAACCTTATTCATGGGCAGAGACACCTGTGGAGTTCATGTTGCCCAGAGCTCTCTCCAGGGTGGCCTTGAACAGAGATGGGGCATCCACAGCCCATGGTCATTCTTCAGTCCCACCTCTTGTCTATGAGCTCAGCCCTTCCCAAAACTTAGTTCTCTGGGCCACCTACAGAGAAGCATTTGCAGAACAGAGATTGAGGTGTTCTGCATCATGGGAACGGTGGTACTTGAGATTTCACTGGGCAGATAAAGAGCTATCCAAGAAAAGATAAATTCAAACAGAACGTATTTTAGAGTTGATTGTTATTAGAGCTACTGGTATACTAAGTCTCTTCTGTTGCATCTAGTAAGGAATATTAAGCAGTTTTGCAGCCTTTCATTAGCAATATCCCTCCCAGGCCAGCAAGCCAACGTTTTATGAAAAGACACGTGGCACTCTTTAAAGACTAGTTATCACAAACCACTAGATTTCTTCTGATCCTATCCAAAGTCCTTCTGTGAAACTGAAGATTATTAAAAACCTGATTTAAGGTAGCCTAACACTTATAGTTTTTCTTTTTTTGAGGAGGAAGAGAAGGAAGATTCACAATCCATTATAGCTTTCCTAACATCCCATCCCTGGAAGTGTTCAAGGCCAGGTTGGATGGGATTGGAACTGAATGGTCTTTAAGGTTCCTTCCAACCCAAACCATTCTAAGATTCTGTATTCTGCAACTCCCTTATGCAATCACCAAAGTAAAAAGAAGGACACCCATGGTGCTTGATGTGCTTTGTCTCAGGGATCTTGATTCTATCTGCATCTTATAAACAAACTTCATTTCTGTAAAGTTTCAGAGCACCTGACATAGAAAAAGTCAGAATAACTCTGTCTAAGGGTGATTCTGAAGTAGATGAATTCACAGGAACTCTAAGGAAAGTTAGATATCAGGTTTGCATCCAAACCTCAGTCAGTGGAAAAAGGATGACATATTTGTGATTACATTTCTCCAGCCACTTTATTAATTCCTTTGCCACCTGGATGTAAAGCGCTACTTCCTCCTTCCTCCAGAGAATTCTGTCATCTGGTTTGTGCACCAACGGTGATAAAAAAATCTACCATTCAAGTTAGGCTCGGGATGAAGATATTTAAAGACAGACAGACAAGCTGAAGCAAAGGCAGTTGGTTCTGGGAGACTGCTAAAGGCCCACAGATGAGACAGGCTGATTGCCTTGAGATGTGGTGTGAACAATGTTTCAGGGTTTGTTTGCCTGATGATTTGCCTAGATGATTTTTTGAATGGTTCAAGTGCAGTTTTTATGTGTACAGGCACTGTTGTGCTCCATCCCACTGGTGCACATACTGCAGCCATGAGACAGCAGTTTGAGGCTACTGGGACCCAGGAACTCATTTCTTATTCAATGCATAACTGAAGAAGCTTCACAGCCAAATCACTGCAGCTCCATTTGACTGTTGAGACTAGGATGAATATTAGTCCAGGGTGGTGGGAGTGGAAAATGGGGAGACTGATAAACTAAGAAGAGCTGTGCTTAAAAGGACACCCTGTTATGTCAACTCTCACTAAGCACACAATTTCATTAATGAAGAAAAGGAAACAATATACCTGAAAACTCAAATAATGCAAAGAGTTTCCATCTTGCATCCGGAGATGGTTGTTTCTGTACCATTTGGCAAATTTAATATTGGAGAAGTCCTTCATCTGAAGGCACACATCTGAGAATTTCTTTTAGCACAATTTTAATGAAGTGTTCATGTCATCGAGGAAGAAACAAACCAAGCATAAAGCCCAGCAAATGAAGTCTCAGCCAGGGCAAAGCAGCAAAGTCATTACTGAAAAAAAAGAGCAGTAGACATCAAAGTAGCTGGATGTCACTTCTCCCCCCAGCTCACCATCAGTATTCTATGTCAGCAGAAATACATTGGACCCCTCAAGCGCAATAGCAAGGACTCGGGAATAGATCCAGAGTGCAGTGAGAGCTTTCAGTAACCCCAATGATCATGATCTCAGGTCTAGTGTGATCGAGTATTGCTGTGCTCATTTGGGTTTTGTTTCTCAGGTAAAACTTTTCACCTCCTTGTTCGGTGAGAACAAGTCATTAGACATTTTTAGGATCTTGACTTGCTTGCGTGAGTTGACAGCCCAAGAGTATTTGCCAAAAGTTGGTAAAGTGCCAAGTTTTCATTAAACCTCTTGTAAACCCCAAACTGCCGTCCTGCAAGGCTACATCTGGCAAGGAAGCCATCTGTGATTCGTATAGTCCTGCTCCAACAAAACGACAACAGTGTGAAAAACTCTTTTCTCTGGTCGGCAGTGAACTGTAAAAGTAACATTAGTAATAGCTTCTGCAGGCTCAGTAATGACATAATTGACATTGGCTGAAAGCAAAAGCCCCAACAGCAAGGTCTTGCCAAGGCTCTGGATTGATTCATATCATCCTTCAAAAATACAGGTCATAGTCAATAGCCCTCTTGGATGTTCCTTCTCACGTCAGTGGTGAGACCGCTCTCCTCCTGAGCAGTGACTACAACACAATCTCACAGAGTATGAGCCTCCTGACCCCAACCCTATCAAAAAAAAAAATAAAGAATCAACAAAAAAAGGACTGCTCTGCTTGACTGAAGCCATTTGCTTGATCCATAAACAAGATCTGTATTTCCAATTGTTTAAAAACCTGCAGTTTCACAGCGAAGTGCACATTGCACCTAGTAATCTCTTATATCTAGAGCAACATGACCCGGTGCATTTTATTTAATGCAGAGCCCTAGTAAGGAGACTGGGCTCAAAGCCATCTGCACATATGTTTCTTGGATGCCTGATATTTTCATTTTGCTTCAGATGAGCTGCACTGTTAGGGGGCTCCCATTTATAGCATCCGGGATTTTTTCCAGTGTATGTTGTGTTCACCCTGTCTGCAAGCCTCTCTTTCCCCCTCAAACCCCTTCACCCCCATGACTCAAAAAATACAAACCCCAGCAGATGTCCATAAAAGAAAAAAAAAAAAGGAGAGAGAGAGACAAAAAGCACTGATTGCTCAAATCTCTTGCTAAAGAAACCATTCCCCAGCTCCCTTTGTATTTAAAAGCTTGAGGCCCCTGTTTTAGAGAAATCCTAGAAATACAATTTAAAGACCTCGGTGGGACTGTGCAGTGCTAAGAGACTGTGTGCTTACTGATGGGGAATGTTTAGAAAAACAACTCCTAATGCCACCAAGGTTTCCATTCGCACCTCTCCTGTTCTACACCTTTCATGGAGTGCCTGGATTTCAATGCAGGAGCTTTTCCTGCATTATTTATACAAGTAAGTGACAAAAAAACACTGGACTGTAGCCTGAACTCATTACTAATCTTTAGACCTTCCTGATTTGGGCAGCAAGGAAGTGGGGGTTTAACCAGCTGAGGGAAGAGTGAAAGAAGATGAAAACAGAAGAAAGATAGCAAAGGACTATCAGGTAGCACAAACCCAAGTGCCTGATTCTGACCCTCCCCTGCAGCAGGAGTGAATCCACATTTGTGAAGATCAGAAGTGGCTCTTTGCTGAGTGATGGGCTCCAGGATGCAGGAGGGGGATGAAAGACCATGCTGATAATGTGATTTTTGTTTGAAAACATGTCAGGGCCAAGAGGCCAAATCCAGAGCTGGTGTCAAGGGGTATACCTCTCTTGAACTCCCTGCTGCTCAGAATGCCTGAGAGTTTGATGTGTTAAAAGATGAAAAAATCAAAGCCCAGACCTGAGCTGAGGTGTGATGGGCCAACTGTTGTTCTTATAGGTGATATTAATGAGGAGTGGGCTGGCAGGTTAGACATCTCACTGTGATATTTGACATCCTCATGAGTTCACCTCTGCTCCCTCTCTGCAGCCCAGGTCTTTGTCCCTGTGTTTGCGGGACTTCCAGGGCCAGATTAGCAAAGGGATTTATTTCTCTCAGCTCCATTTCTCCTGTAATTCCCTCCTCCTGCCAGCCCTGATGCCAGAGGCAGAGCCCACACAGGCTGCCAGACTGACTGTGATTCCAAAGCCAGCGCTTGGAACCAAAGTCAGGATGCTGGGAACGGACTCTGAATATGCCCTTCTATGGCCATAGAGTCCATTGGCTCTTCCCTTTGGCGTGGTTTGAAGTTCCCACGGGCCTTAATCTGTGGTCTCTTTTTTGTTTCACACTGACTCCTCAACACGAGCCTTTGGGGCATTTTTATGGCCAGCTTGTTGGGTGGGAGACAGGGAGTTCATAAACTTGCTGGGACTTGTCTGCCAGAGCTCCCAGCTGGCAATGCAAAGAAGGGAAGGTCATGGTCCCTTTTCAACACCAGTGCTGCTGGAGGGTTATGCAAGCCTATCATGGGGCAAGGATGGGTCCCCAGTATGGTTTTGTAACATGGATATGCCAGGACAATAGAGCTCAACTGATGCTTTCCAAAAATAAATCCATCCTCTCCCCAGCATGTCCCGAAGGATGCAAGGCTTGAAAGGCTCCAGCGTCTCCTGCGCTGCTGCTGGTTCTGTTGAACATGTCTCTTGTGGGAGTGACTAGAGGCACCAGGAATGCCAGACATTCTCCATGTCATAGGGACAGCCCAAGGACAGCATTTCTTGGTGTGCCCAGGAAAGCCCAGTGTTTTGGGACACCACTGGCCAGATTTCCTTAGGCAACGGAGACTTGAGGCTGGCCATCCCAGAGCTGCCTTCCTGGTACACAGGAGACCTTTCTGCTCTGAGGATTTCAGCTTGACGAGACCCTGCAAATCACTCTCCAGAGAACCCCCTGGCCCCTCCAGACAGCCATTCTCACGGGCCTTGCTAAAGCAGGGTCGGAGCTGATTGCAAAAGGGAAAATGTGTAATGCAGGCAGGGAAACAGGCAACGTGAGCAGAAATCTGGTCAAGGGTGGTCACTTCCTCCATTTGTATGAGGATTCAGGAAGTCCATTACAAAGTACTCCATCACTGTCACTTAATTCCAGCAAGATTACAGAAGATTAATAGTTCAGCTCCTTCTACCCCCTGCCTGCATGTTCAAAGGGTGGTGTTATCAGCCCCTCGGTGCATGCCAGGTAGAGTTTCCCAGGACTTTAAGGAGCTCTCTTTTACTCTCCAATTCCATAATAATCTCAAACAAATCACTGTGGGAGCCATTAGTGTCCTAGAGCATGTTGATGGAGGAAACATGAGGTGAAAACAGCAGATGACCAGTGACATGTCTTTGGGCAGCCGGGATGAGGCTGTGATGCCTAAAAATGATGTGGCTATGCTGTCTGGAGTAGAGACCCTCTTATTTTGTTGTTCCTCAAGATGGTGTCACTGTCACTGCACACCAGAGGCCATGAAGAACTCTGGGATACAGCACTGGAGGGATAAGCAAGGCCATTACATGCTGCATTCCTATCTTTGGCCCCAACCTTGTGGTCCTGAGGAATTCAATCTGATCTCCAGATGGTTTACAGCTTCTTCTTTTTTTTTTTTTTTAAACCTTTTCCCAGGTAACCTGACTTTGATGTGAATTAGGTCTGAGAAGGGAAATCATATGAGAAACCACAAGGGCAAAAGTGTGTATTTGCCAGTGTCTTCACACTTCCACTACCTATTTACACACCTTGGACCCAAGCATCAAGTAGCCTGGTGTAATTAGCTGAGCATCTTGTTAGTATTCACATGACCTCCATAATTTCAGCAACTCCTCCACTTTCCCCAGGACCATGATATACAGCACATAAAATCTGGGGGTGTCTGTGTGGGGTGTTGGTCCATGGAGGGGAAGTAGGGCTGACCCAAGTGCCTCAGCCACATCTGCTCCCTGTCTGGTGCAGACACAACTACAGAGGCTGGGAGTGGGAGCAGGGAGGGGGGAGTTCCACCATAAGTTCGTCCCTCCAAATGGGGCTTTGGGCAGAGAAAGACAGTGAATGGATTCAAATTTGGTGAATAATTTCTGTGAAAAGAGAGTCCTGGCTTCTTTTCTATCAGTGTTTCTAAAATGCAAAGATTGGTCGTGAAAATGGTCCAATGTTTCATTTTGTTGTTTTCTGAATGTTCACCTGTTTCAGATCTGCTATTCATACTGGTCTAGTTTTGAAAATTAACTTGAACCAAAGGAAAAGGTTATCCAAAAAGATTATATAGCCCCCAAATGAAATAAAAAAAATTATCTCACATTTAGCCAAAAGTTTCATTTTAATCCAGTAATGAAACTTTCTGGGATTGTTTATTCCATTTCAGTGCTAAAAGGAGTGAGATATGATCATTGGGCTAGACACAAACTAGTATTCCCTCCCCAGTAGGACTCTAAGAACTAAAGGAAAGAAACGTAAGCTGAGAAGATGAACTATTAGTATAATTATTAATATCACTGCTATAGTAACTACTTCTTCTTGGATGCAATAGGCAAATCTTAGTGGTAAAGGTGGTGGGACCTTCCTGGCCTGGGATCCAGTGGCATGGACCTATTTTAATCTATTCCTTCAGAGCTGGTCTGACTGGGGGTGTCAAAATACCTGGTGGCCCCTCTACTCCATTTGCTTGGCTCCTGCACACGCCAGCAAGCAGACAGATAATGAAAAAAAGGGTCAGATAGCTGGGAGAAAAAATTGTCAGACAAAATGTCTTGGACAAAAATGTCCAGGTTGTTCTGATCAACCCATTTGAGAAATTGTCTGCTGAAAGACTTGGGCGCTTCTGTACCTCATAGTTCACACATAATAATTTTTGTACATTGTCCAGCATTTTTCCTTGTCATAATCATACAAAGGATCTTAGTTTACTGGTGAATCTGGATTTTGTGGTCACAGAAAATGCAAGGATAAGCCCTGTGCTTTAACAGAAGAAAAGCATGGTCCTAGAGCCATTTTTCCCATATGCTTCTTCAGGGCTGGCCCTTAGCTCACCGTTGGCCAAAAAAACCCCAGAAAGATTTTTTTTCCTTCTTATTCTAGAGTTTCTTATTCCACCAAGGACGTATTATTGTTTTAAACTTAACGGGAATTTAATCAGAAAGGAGTGATGCAGCGACTAGTCACCAGCTGAGCTCTGCAGAGCTCTGATGGATGGGGCCAAGCCCCAGTCCAGCCTGTCAGGGCTCTCTTTTTGGTTTGGAAATCATTACTGCTGCCTCCCGCGGACGGCTCCGTGGTCATGGCAGCTGATTGCAGTAACGGGGGAATTAAAACCCTTCACCTGCTGTGGCTCTCACTCAGCTTCCCTCCCTGCCAAGCCCTATCTTTGCTGGAAACAGCCTGAAAAAGCCCAAAGCATCTCAAAAAACTGTGGCAGATGTTTTGTTTTAATAGTGGGGGAGGAGAGGGGGAGGAAAGGGAATCAGTGACAGGCAGTGAAGAAGAAAGGTGGGAGGAAAAACAACAAAATGGAACCATCTCATCTGGCTTTATCCCTCCATTAGCTGACACAGTAAATAAGGGTGGTTCAGACTAGTTTATCTGGGAGGGATGCTATGCTGCTGAGTGGAAAACAAGCTGGAGGTATCCACCAAGTACTTTTCACTGAGTTAGAGCACATAAAAAAAAAAAAAAAATCCAGGAAAGCCAGGAAGGTCCCAGATTTGACCCCAAACTAAACTCTGACCCATTTTGTGCCTCATTAATATCATCTAATTTTTCTATCCTGTTCTCATGCCTCTGAGTTCAGCCTGAGATTTTGTTTTAAATGCCTCTGAAATATGCAGTTGTTCAGGTCAAGGGTTTTGCTTTGGCACTCGCTTAACTATTCCTGGCTGTTCCTGTGCTATGGGAGGTCTGAGAGTATTTCCAGGTTTATCAGCAACTTCTATTCTGAAAGTTGCTGCTCTAACCCTGCATTTTTGTGTGCTTTGCTGATAACCCATGTCTGAAATAATGGTGTCACTGCGTGCTTCGTTGGGATCCACCTGGGTGTGAAAAAAAGTACTTGCCAGCGTGGTCCAATTTTGCCAGCTGTGTTCCTACCAAGGAGGCTTCTGAGCTAATTAAGATATTTAAATGTAATGAGGCAAATCCTCAGTGAAATACCAGTGACCTTTAGACCCCAAATCCTACAATGGGGATTATTTTTTTGAGCATTTCCCCCCTCCTCTTATGTTCTGCATGTCTCAGGTGTCTTTTAAGCAAAGAACAAATTCTGCTTCTTCTCCCCCATCCCCATCAACATCTCTGAAGATGTCCTCTGTTTTCTTCTTCAGCTGTGACACTCCCAAGCCAATAGGGACATCAAAGAAATCTGCAGAACTTCCCAAGTTAGTAGCAATGGAAAGGAAAGGTGGAATGCCAAGGTTGCTGTGATACAGTAGGAAAGTAGGAAAGTTTTGTCAAGCTGCTTAGAAGGAACTGTAGACACGTGCAGCTACTACAGGCACCAAAAAACCATTTCCAACAGAGCTCCAGCTCACAGGACTCTTTTATTGATATGGGTTCTTTTTAAGCAGAAAACAGGGATGTAGCCTATCTGTTCTTGTGCAGATGAAGAAACTTGCTGTGGAGAAACCCCACCTGCTTTCCATTTTTAGTGCATTTTTCCATTCTTGGTAAAGACTGTGCACAATTGTCTGACTATATAAAAGATGTTTTATTTCCTTTCAATTAGAAAAAAAATGATATTCAGGATTTGCAAGTGTTCTGAGGACGAAATGTGTGACAAGAATGAATGGCTCTTTTTTTTGTTAATATGTATGTCTTTGAGCTAAGCTTTTAGTGGAAAAACTGCTCTAAAGAAGCCTAAATGTGACTTGAAGTCTGATCCTCTGCTAACTTGGCAAATACCTGAGGATGAAGTATGGAGAAGAGCTAACCTATAAAGTATCCTGTATTTTGACAGCCTGTTTCTCCATTAAGAATTTTTAGACATCAATAGAACGAATTGTCCTGTATTGTATGTTACAAGTCTGTGTGCTGAAAAAACATTAAGGTTTTTGTCAGCTCACTACTTTAACCCTTAAAGACATTCCTGATGGCTGGTGCTCCAACAAAGTCATTGTCTTTTGGCTTTTGTTGGAAAGCTGCTGTTGATTTTATGGCTGTGCATCTGCATTACCATTTGTCTTCACCCTCAAGAAGATCCAGATGCTGGTGGCGATTTCATTACAGTTGCTGTGGTTATTTTCTTGTGAGCTTCTCCATGGACCACGATGCTCTGAGATGAAGGAATACATAAACATCAAGCAAAAACACATCAAATGGCTTTGTAATTCCAGCCTCAGCAGGGCAGGTTCTACAAGACATCCTGTAAGGGCGAGTTCCAGATGGGCATTGCTGCAAACTGTGTCTCTCTCTCTCTCTCGACAAGGGTAGGTTGATCTGACCAGACTTTGAACCTTCTTGCCAGGATTTTTGGCACCATCTTCACTTCTTCCTGCTTTGTTCTGGGGCAGGGTGACTCCCTGTGTCCTGCCTGACCTAGGAAGCTCCGATAGCCCCACCAGCAGCTCCCACTCACACAATATTCACGTTGTCCGTGTTGTTTCCTGCTCACATGACCTTGAGATAACCACCATGTACTCTTTCCATGGGTATGGCCTCCTGAGCAGGTTCCCACCAGGGAGGGACAGCACTGCCTGAGTGGTGGCTGCTCTGCAGTAGTTGTCCATATCCTCACCTTAATCCACAATAAATGCAAGGTAACTCACTCCAGTTTCACTGAGCCATGAGAACCCCCAGGTCCCATCACTATTACCACCTCATAGGGGCCACACTGGAGAGCACCTTGAGCTCAATCCTGCAACAGTGTTAACCTCACAACATGCCTCCGAAATATGTATGTTTGAGTATGGTTTCATGGTAGTGGCCCTGCTTGCAAATAGAAACAAAGTGAGAAACTCCTTCCTAACCTTTTCTGGTGCCTAGGGCTTGCCGGTTCTTCACAACTGCCTGATGGGCTGTGGAGAAATTACCCCCATTGAAATTAATTCTTTCTCCCCTAAAATATTGTTTATACTCCAAATCACCTCCAAGATCTGACTCACACCTTAGCTGTATAATTTGGGCAAGGGGGATGGTGGAGCAACACCATTGTGAAGATGCAGAAGGTGTTTAAGCTGTTCTTGTATTACAACAAATTACTCACTTTAATGATTCAATCATTCACGACAACCTGCTGGGACGAGCACAAGAGCCCTTGGCTGGTTGCAGTAACCACCAACCCGACGGTCCTCATGCTTCAGCTGTGGACCACCAGGGCTGTAAGACATAGAGAGAAGGGCTGTGAAATGATTGATGGCTTTCCTCCCCATGGTGGACAACCAAACATGAAGTCCTTGCCACATATTCACTTTCAAGAGTGCAAGGAAGGAAAAACAGCCAACCAGCATTTTTGAGAAGCAGTGCAACAAGTGAACATGCATTTTTACTAATTTTATAGTAGCATGTGCATGGTGTACTCTGGGTGCTCCTCAAAAAGGCTATGTGACTTTTAGTTTAAAAAATGTTGAGGTAAACTGAATTACTCCAATATTTATGCCAAGCTTTTAATAAGTGAGGGGTAGCAGCTGCAACACTAACCAGGAAATAACCGAGTAGTCAGTGCTTGACCAGCTTGTGGAAGGTGTTTGTGAGGAGCTGGTGACTGAGCCCCGTGACGTAGGTGGTCCCTTCCATCCCTACACGCCTGGGAATGGCCGTGGCTCTCTCCCAACCACCATCGGCACTGATGTATTTACTTTCCTTGCCATGGTATGCGAAGCAGTTTTGCTGGAGCTAACAGGTTTTATACCTGGAAGTCCCAAAAGCAACTCCCACACAAACCTGAAGAACTCACTGAGATGGAGACAGCAGCAGAAAGGTCTGCAAACACAGCCACCATGTTGCTTGATGGGGAGGAATCCAGCACCACAGCTCCCCAACAATTTACATTGCCCTCTCCCCTACCCCTTTTTTTTGAGTGTTTTACTGCTGAACACATGGAAATCCCTCTGTCTGCTGGGGAACTTTTAGCAGAAGAATAAACAGGTCCTCCTTTCTCTTTGTGTTCAAACATGGGAGTTCACATCCTCTGCCTCTTCCTCTCCGCCACTGGCCCTCTGGAAGAGGAGAAGCACACCCCAGGGACCACACAACAAACAACTCCGAGGGGCAGCAGAGGAGAACAAAGAGCCCTTCAGCCCTGTGAAAAGCTTGTCGTGGAAAAGGGAGTCAATCTCAAGACAGTACTGGTGCAGGGATTAAAAAAGCACCAGGAAAGCAGAACAAAAGCAAGGAAAACAAGGCTTCAGTGGTCTCCTCATGCATGTCTTAGACTACGTGCATACATGGGTTTCCATACATATATTGCCAGAAGGGAAATATGAGCCTTGTTTGTAAAAATTACAGGCTTGCATCTGAGTTTAACCTCTACCCTTGAAACAGCAGCCTAAGCCTAGGAACTACTTAGTGCAGGACAAGCTGTTCCTCTCGGTTTCAAAGGAGTAAGCAATTCAAGATTTTCTCACTTAGCTGCTATCTGCTTTTGTCTCCCAGGATTCCAGTGAAAGGTGAGAGCTTTGCAAAGAGCTGCAGGACTTGCTGTGATTGCATCATTCCCATCCTAGCATCCACACAGCGGCTCCTCTTCCAGTGTCCTTCATGCTCTCAGGGCCTAGAGCCTTGTACCAGCTTCTGGTACTCACCCTTGTAGCAACCTCTTGTAGTTTCCCTTGTAACTACCTCTTGTAGCTATTTCTGGTAGTTGCATTTGAGTGCTCTTGTACCTGCAGCTCCTCCTGGCTGTAGACAGACTATGTGATGCCTATGATAAATATATGTCTAAATGTCTAAACCATGCACTCCAAATATATCTATATAGGTTAGATACATATATATATATATGTATTTTAATGGTGCTGTCCCTCCTTAAGCCTGTGGCAGGCTTTAATATACATATTATATATTATGTATTGTGTAGATATACACCTAACCTTTCCACTCATTTACACTGAGTGGTTTGGGCATGTAGTCAATGCACAGTGGTAGACAGAAATTCAGCCCCAAAAGTACTGCTTTTGCAATGCCATTGAATTTCACATGAAAAGCAAGATTGGAAGAGATGGGAAGGTGCTGCTCACAGGGATGTCCTTGTCATGTCATGGGCAAACACAACTGCTCTGGTCAGAAGAGAAGGTAAAGAACCATGTGGACTGTTGGCCTCTTGTCCTGAGGGAAAACAATGCTACCTGGGGTTATTTTTTAACAGTTGAGATGTTAAGTACTCAAGGTGTGAGGATTCAGATTCCTCATTTGCATTTAATCTTTGGATATCACAAGGCAACATAAATTAACACCATCTCATGCCTGGGATGGCAGCCATCGTCAGGAACTTTGCTTTGGCAACCACCCATGAGAGGCCACTCCAGGCTTAAGGAGGGACAACACCATTAAAACCCATTAAAACTCCTAACTGAAAGAAATTGGGTGTTGTAATATCAATCATTACCCTTCTCTTAGGCAGAACTCCGGCTGGGAGCACCCAGAGGTTTGCCCAATCTTGAATCGCTGCATCAGCGTGCCTGGTAACAGACGAATCAAACCAGACAGTTCCATAAATGTGAATTTTCATGCCTTAAATCTGTTGCTACAGTCCTCATGATTCATTGAGCGATTCCATTGGAGCCTGTAAATAACATCCCCCCCACCCCGCCATTATTATCTTAATAATTCTCCTGAGATGGAAAATGTGTTTATTTTGACTCAGAGATTGTAAAACCACAGGAATAAAACAAGTTTAGGCTGCCAGCACTTTATTTAATTTCTCGTTCTTTTGCCGAAGCTCTGAGAATAACTTCTGTTTCCTGCCGAAGAAGGAAACAGTGTTTTCCTTGACTTATGTAAATATGACTTCCCTGCTTGTACATTTTCCCACTGCTGGAAATAGGCAGGAATCTTTCCAGTGCCTGAAGTTTGCAGTTCATGTGTAAGATTTTGCTCTCCACCCAGTTCACCTTGGGCTGGCTTGGGGGGTGTTGGAGTTTCCCCGGATGGAGGTTAAGTCCTGACGGCCATGCAAAGGCTTGGCACTTCATTTTAACCTCAAGGCAACACTCCTGTGTGTTCATTTTTTTTCTGTGATTTAAGTCACTTGGCCATAACATATAATCAAGACTTCCCTTACCAAGAATGGCTGCGGCAAGAACAGAGGGAGTAAAATATAGGCTAGCCATGTAATGGAAGCGTGTGAATGTGGGATGGGAAGCGCAAAGGGAAGGACAGGGAGGCAGAGATGCAGTGTAAAAGCTGCACAGACATTGAGAGCTATTCCTCTGGCATGTGTATAATCATACCATAATATCCAGTTGGGAGAACGTGGTACAGCATTTCAAACAAAGGAAACAGCCAGTGCCTGGAGCTCCTCTGCATATTTATTACATCAACATAATGATATAGAGAAATAAAAGAGAGGCAGAGGTTGGCGTTACAAGAGGGTGACTGTCACTGCTACTGTGTGTAGCACTGCTGGGAACGTGCCTGGCTCGGGCTTGGTGTGGAGGCCAGACTTTGGAGAGGATTTCAGTGAGTTACTGAGGGTTTGGGAAAGCAGGCCTGAAAAATGATATTTGAAAATCTGGCTGGGATGAGCATCTGAGAAGTTTGACCCACTGAGTTCTCCAAGGATGGGGGCAAGAGGTGGCTCCTTCACAGCTGGATGGTACTCACAGCAGGGAAAGGGTTGTTGGTGGCAAATTAGCTTTTCACTGAGCCATCAAAAATTATGCCAGGGCTGGAAACTCAACCCAGATAAAATCAGTGCAAATGGGAGGTGGAATTGTTAAACTATTTCTAGTCATGACCCTTTCTAAGGGGTAACATAAAGACTGCTCAGGGAAGGCAAGATGCTTCTGGGGGTGTTTAGGCTGGGACTTTTTTTAAAGACATACTCTAACGCAATCAGGGAATTACAGGCTTGATGTAAAGATTATACAATTTAATTATCCAGCCTCTGTTATGCAAGAGGTCGGGAAAGATAATATTTCTGCTAGGCCTTTAATCAGTGATATGCCCATTGCAAAAGCACTGAATGATTTGGGGCTCCCTCAGTTTTCAGGGGTTCTGCTGCAAGAAGTCTGACTTTCCCAGGGGAGGTAACAGCTTCTTCTGGGAAGTCCAGCATCTTCCAAGGTTTCTACATCTATCTACACAGATATTAGGACACTGAAAATTGCTGTTCACTTCTGAAAATGGTTTTTCCATCATTGCACCAAAATATGGACTCCAGATATAGACAATTTAAGCCCCTAGGAACCCCTAAAGCCCCACTTTTTTCATAAAGACAATGACTTTCCTATAGTTTGACTCTTTCATCCAAAAATGTCCCAGAGTGCTCTGTCCATAAATGAATCTTTTCACCTGAGGAAGACATCTATCTGCTTCCCCATCAGGGCCATTTCTCTTCTCACTGCACTCCCAGCGATCTTGCTGTTCTTTATCTGTCTTTTTTTTTTTCCTTTCCTTTCTATTACTGCTGAGGTGATGGCAATTCCCTGTAACAATATAATCCCATGTAATTTATCACGATAAGTCTGTTCCGCTAGTGCAGTGGAGTCCCTGTTAGCTCAGAAGAAAAATTTACAGGCAGGAAAAATCATTGTAAGCCATACAGAACTTGCCCACTACCGCAGCTGAAGAGCTGCTGGGGAAAAGCTTGCCTGCTGCTGATAATCAGTGCAATGTATCGCTGCTGTGGTCTCCTCATAACCCTTGAAATGAGGTTTTAATTCCTGAAGTCTTGCACAAACAAAAGAGTTGCAGAAAGAGAGAGAGACTGGGGTGGGGGGAGAGGAGCAGTGACCTTTGCAAGTGAACTCATAAGGAAACAACAACGTGCCTCATTCTTAGCCTGATATTTTTTATACTTTTTTTTTCCTCCAAATGAAGTTGGCTGTTGGAAACCCAGAAGCACTGGCTGTCAGACACCAGCCAGATCCTGCGTGCTTTGTTATTCCGGTGTTTAATCCCAGATGAGGCCAAGTCACAGATTTTAGATATGACAATTGGGTCTGGGCCCCTTATTGCTCTGGACTGTATTTCTGGCTGGTACCCCAGAAAAACGTAAGGAGGAGGCTGAGGTGATGAGTAGGTTTTATCACTGGAGTAAATCTCACCCACACTGAGCCTGGCATGCTTGTGCAGAACAGCACTTTCTTTGCAGCATCAACTTTGTCCAGAAGACCACAGATTAAATCATCCAGAAGGAATAACAATGAGGAATGAGACCCGTTATCCCATATATTATGTATATGATATATCATATATCAGGCATGCAGTGTCATGATGACCACTTTTCTTTTTGATGGTGATGATTCACGAAAAATAATTTAACAGCCCCAGTGATTTCCCAGCTTCTCTGCATCTTCTTCAGCTTCTTCCTCTGTTTTTCTCTTGCTCAGGAAAGTGGGCAAAACTGTGGCGGGCTGAGGCTCCAACCTGGGGGTTGCCTTCCCATCATTTTGCTTCTGCCATCTTCTAAAAAGCCATTTATTTCCCCCTTGCTCCCTTTTGTCTGGGCTGCTTGTCACGAGTGCTATTGCCCAACATACCCCCCTCCACAGCAGAAACCACCATTTGCCACTATCGTTATTGTGTGAGATCCTGCACTTCTGGAAGCAAACAAAAAACACCCAAGTTGCCGCCTCTGGCTCCAAACTTTACCCGTCAGCTCCCTGACTCCACAGAGAGCATTCCCATTTCAGTCCTTGCTGGAGCTCCTCGGGGTAAGATTGCAAGCGCCAGGGAAAGACACATGTTTCCCATTACATGCCTAAGTCTTCGCAGAGTCCTGGTGACAAGAGATCTTACAAAATAGTGCTCGGTGGAAAGGGGCCGCAGGTGGGGGAGGGACTCGCTGGTTGCAGGGGCTGGTTCACAGAAGGGAACCCCGTTATTGATACAGTAGAGGGGGGATGGAGACAGGATAATAGAAAAAACTGGCAAGGGATTATTTTAGCAGAAAATAAATAAGAATAGTTGACTTAATGAAATGCTCTCCCAAGTTGCCCAGATCTTTGTTCAAATGCATCTTATATCACGCAAGAAAAGAAACACCTAACACCTCTGTTTGTATACATTACTTCATTTAACCCAAAAGTCATTTACAGTGCTGCTCTCACACACCACTGTCCTGCTCCCTAGCTCCTCTTGGAAGCACTCCCTTGTTTCCAGGGTTGTGTTATGCTCCCATTTGTTTCTCACTATAAAACCGGCTCATTACGTGGCTCTTCCCATCCCTGCTGTTCCGATACAGTGTGCAATTTTGCATTTGCTCATGACACACCATGATCCAAGCAATATAAATATCATGGCTGATCTGGTGTTAATCATCTTGGTCCTGTCTGATGGGAGAGCAATTGAAACTGCACTATAGCTCTGCAGGTTATTCATAGCATCAGCTTCACTAATTTTTACTGAAATACATTCGCATTTGAATGACATGTTTATTGGAACTTCTTTTGCAGTCAAACAGTGTTATTGTGGGCATGGGTGAAATGCATTCAGCCATTATATTCTGCAAGCCGCAGCCAGACTAGGGTTGAGCTGGGTTAGAACAGCCTATCTATAAAATCTCCTTCATGTGTCACCAGAATAGGCTGGCTAAAGAGTTTACCATCTTAATATATTAGCCTAATACATTAGCTCTTAGTCTAATATTAAAATAACAATAACTGCCAGAGGTACAAATGTTGCGGCCAAGCAGAGAGCACTTGGAAAACGCAGCCCTCAAAGGGAGCAGGTCATCAGCCAAGAGAAATAAATTACCTTCAGCTCCCAGCACACCAGCTGTACCTAAATCAGCTTAAACTCACACTATCCGCAGACTGGTTTTATCTCCTTGGAAGCAGAGGAGGGTTTGCGGTGCTGTTTGGCTGTCGGGGGCTTCTCTTTGCTTCGTCCACTGGGGATGGCCAGGTCAGAAAGGCTTGTCTCCCAGGTCTGCCAGCCCTATCTCCCAAGGAAATCTGTGTCTATATCAGATTCTAAAGTACTTGGTGGTTGCTTTTTGTGGCACCGCACTGTCCTCCAGCTCCGGCTGCTAATGCTCCCACTGGCTCCTGAGCCACCCTCCCCCAGGTCGAATATGGAGAATATTCGTTTGGGAAGTGAAGTCAATGCAAAGATCCTTTTCTCTGATAGTTTATATAGAATAAGCATGTGTTGTCATGGAGGACTGGTATTTAGATGAGCTCCATCGGAAAAGAGACTCCTGACGCTTTCCCACTGTGATGGTTTTATGAGGCACATTAGCACCTCCATGCCAGATCCTCCTTCACTGGGGGCAAGGGCCCCACTCAGGATGGGGTTCGATTCCTCCTCTGCC
The DNA here is from genome assembly GCF_001715985.3 of Manacus vitellinus. Taxonomy (NCBI): domain Eukaryota; kingdom Metazoa; phylum Chordata; class Aves; order Passeriformes; family Pipridae; genus Manacus; species Manacus vitellinus. Next base: position 7,566,680 of record NW_021939546.1, on the reverse strand, counting down.
CTCGGGAGCCATGTAAAATAGAAAACAACACACATTTCAGGTTCACTGGAGACATGAAACTCGGCAGGTCTTGCACAAAACTCGGTGGAGACACAAATCTGTCCTCAGAGCTGCCAGCAAGCACAGCCCTGGCCCCCCAAAAGTCGCTGCTCCGCCTCGCAATAAAACGCTCTGTTGCTTCTGCAGGACACAAGGGGTTTTCACCTCAAGGTCAAGATTTTTTTGGAGTTTGTGAGTCTGCAACCGTTTGCCTTGCAGTGGGCCAGCTGATATTTGGGGGGAAAAAAAAGAAAATCAAACCAGCACAAAGCACAGAGCTAAACAGTGCTACTTTGGCTTTTGTTGTGATCCTGCCCCTCCTCAAATGCAAAACTGAATGAGTAGGAACCCACACAGAAAAATTAAAGTTGCGAAGTGCACCTTTGTGTATAAAAGAACCTGGGATGCCAGTCTTTCTTTTGTCCCTAATTTGCAAATTCCTCATTTCTTAGGGAATATGCCTGTTCCAGTGAGGGAGGCCAGGACAATAATAGCAATAAAAGCTTTCATGGAGTTGATTCAGACAACAATTAAATGATGTGTAGGCTTCCAAAATTATGAGAAATAACTTCTTTCCATCTTTGAGCTCTCAGTTCCTTGCTGACACCAAAATGTGAATCAAAAACTGAAATAACTCCTGCTGGTATATTTTTGCCAAAACTTTGCACAACTGTAGCCAAAAGCCCAAAGATTGCTGAATGCAAAATGCAAATGACTTTATGCATTATAAACCACTCCAGCTCAAGTATTGAAGAACTGCTCAGAAAGAATCAAGAGAAGTTTTTTTGGTAGTTGGGTGGTTGTTTTTTTTTCAAGAACACAACATTTCTTATTTTAAAAAATTGCTATTTTTCCCAGACCTCAAATTTAGAATGAAACTGGAGTTCTGATTAAAAGTGATGTGAAAGGAAAACATTCAATTGGATAATGCAATATTAATGTTTTTCTTAAGAGTATAATGCAGAGGACATTTTTACAGGCTTGTCTTTTTCGGTTTTACTCCTTTTTTCGCAACTCTCTTGTTAGAGGGAGTGACAGCAAAAAGAGCCTGAGCAAGGCTTAAATATGGACAGGAAATTTCCCACATGAGGACAGGCAGAAACATTTGCTGAGGCATCAAAACTTAGCCCTGCTCTCCAGGAAGTGATTGTGAGACCAACACCTTTAAAAGCTTTCAGATAGGAAGACAGCTCATGTCTTGTCCCACAGCTGGTCACAGTCCAAACATTGGGGGATAAAATAATTTTAAATACTTTTTTTGAAAAATAGTTAAAGCAGTAATGCGGTTACTTTGGCTGGATGAACCATATATTTGTGAACAGCCCAGACCAGCTGCACCATTCTGGTGAGACCACAACCAGGAGCTGTGTCGCGGATAGGGAGATTTTGCCATGAAATCTGACACAGTTCTGGGGTTCCCACATCTCCATCAAAGGCCTTTGTGGCTAAACCCACACATTTTTGGACCACAAAGCACCTTATGATGTCAAGAAACCTGTCTTCAGGAAAGCTTTGTTAGAAAGAGCTGGTTCCCGTGAAAAGTTTCTTTTGGAAGAAAACCAGAATAAATAAAAGACAAAGCAGAAGTAGTTCATCCAAAACTTCCCAGGTGTCTCCTCACCATTAGGTTTTGGGAAACCTCATGCTAATCCATTTGAGACAGTAGGTCAGCAGCTATAGATTCTCCTTTGAATAATTCTCCTTTGAATCCCATGGACTCCTAATTCCTGCCACCCCCCTCATCTGACCACTAGTTTGGGACAGATGTGGTGTTTACCTTCCCTGCACCTCATTTTCTCTGCTGGTAATAATGGGAAGCGGTGACTGCTGCCTGCTTTGATGAAGTCTCCTGTGATCTACAAGTGAAAAATACAGTGTAAATGCAAGGAATGTAATTATTACTATCACCAAAGAAACTGCCTGCTGACCTCGGAGCTGATTTGTAGATTTGTAATTGGTTTAGATCAAAATGGTGATGAGACATGTTTAAACATGCCATTGCATTCTTGCTATGCCCAAGCCAGTCTTGGGGGACAGTAAATATTGCAAGCATAGTTAACCCACATTTCAGGACACTGCAATACCTTCACCTTTGATAATCTACAGAGGTCCAGCTGCCCCAGTGATGCTGGTATTTGGAAATTCCCAATCGATACTCATTGTGTCACACAAGCCAGGTTAGTTTTAGCTTATGTTTTGCCACGGCAAATTGTGTTCAGACCTCAGGAATGAGAACCCAATGCTATTTGACATTTACAGGGAGTATTTAATTTCAGAAAGAGGTTTTGTGTATAACAGCAATGAAGAGCCCCTTCCAGCCTGAAAAACAGCTACTATTTATTATACCTTACGCTGCCCTTGAAAACAGAGGGTAAGGATTCGAATGTTGCATCCAGTTAAAATTACAGGAAAAGCCCCTATAGACCGAAAGCCATTTTCCAAATGGGAGTATAGCTGTAATTATGGGTCAAACAACTCCTCTTAAGTAAGAAGTGTCCTTATTTAATGATGTGACACAGCATCGCTGTAGGGGCTTTTCTTTTCAGCAGTTTTTTTCCTGCCTCTCATTTATTAAAATAATCTGGCCAGAAGGAGAAAACAACATAACCATGGGGAGGGCTATAAATCTTCCTGCTTTTGAGCAGAACTCAAGCCTTAAGCAAAGAGAGGTTGGGAAGCCACTTCCTCCATCAACAGGTTGTTCCATAATTATCCTCTCCTGGGCTTTCTCCACCTTCCCCTGCAGCCTGTAACCAGAGTTGGAGCCAAGATCCTGGGCAGAGTGGACACACTGCCAGGCCCCCTCTTTCCCAAAGTTGTGCAATGTATTCTCTGTTATCAGTGTCCTCAGGATCTTCCCACAGCTGAGACAAAAGGTCTGGGGTTATTTGTAGATGTCTATAATTTGCAGGGTCCTCCCTTTAGTTTGATTTGCTCTTAAATATAGGACTGGGAACTACTGTACAGAGTCGTCCCTCTTATTGCTTGATGTTTCCTGTGTACTAAGCGTGCTGTCAAAACAAATATTCCCCTGTCCTTGTTTACCATGTTCAAGTCTGGCATCTCATACATCGGGCCGGGCTTCCTCCCACCTGCTTATAATCACGATTGCCTGAACAGGAGCTATTAAAGGCTTTTAGCAGTTCTTTCCCACCCAAGAAAATTAACCCAATCATTCAGCTTCTTTCTGTGAAAACGGATGTTAGAAATCCACTTAGCTGCTGGGTAAGATCGGGATCATCTGTCCTTAGCTTCCAGCTGTCCCCCTGCAGCCAAACTGGCTCCTGGCTAGTATCCTTCGCAGATATTCAAAGACTTTTGTAGTATTTATCTCTCTTTTCTTTGCTCTTTGTGTGCTAGATCCTCGGGTTTGTGTTCCATCAGTTTTCATTGCTTTTCCCATGTTTCTGCTTGCTCCCGAGGTTGTGGATAGAGGAGACCCGTGGAGAAGCTGTGGATGGCAGGAATGGGATCATTGCATTCTGCAGCTGCTCCCAAGGTCCAGCATAAGGTGGGGCTGGTGTTTCCCACAGGTCCAGCCCACAGACCCAGCCTGTTTCACACCAGAGCAAAACCTCTGTGATGGAAACTATCGAGTTTAGGCTGAATTTTTTTCTCCTTTAGGACTACAGGCTATTCTGGACTTGTGAGCTGCAAGGGGACAAACCTGATGATTTATCCACTAAGCCACATAGGCCCCTCAAACAGCTCCTTAATGTGAAACATGTGCTGCCGAGCCCCGCAGTTAGTTCTCACTTAGGCTTAGCCCCTGTTTGCTCAAATGCCGCGCATTCGGACGACAGATTTTTTCGGTGAGGAAAGCAGCATTCCTGGAAATCCCGTTGCTGTAAGAACTTGCTCTTTCTGCTGGCACTTATTTTGACTCTGTCCTGAGTTATTTACAGAAGGTGAAGGATGTTTCGCTTGACTTTTATCTAATTATGATGGGCTTACGCAGATTAAGCATTATATGGCATGCTATTTGTGACAGCAGAACATGGGTGCAGTGTGCAGGGCTCATGCTCAGGACGGGGGTTCCTTACATAAAAGGTTATTTAGATCCCTTGTTTCCAGCTAGCAGTAGCTCCTGTTAAAATCTGCAGGAGCAGAGCATCCAAATAGCCTGACAGAACAACGCGGGGATTCCCAAACACCTTTAGGTGCTTGGCAGATGCCACTCAGCAGACTGAACGTGAAACCAGAGCTGGGCGACTTGTATTACTGAAGTCATTTTAACCCCCATCACTTCATTGTTGTTGGCGTATTAGCTCCCACTTGTCCTCCCTGCATTGCTCTAGGGAGAGGAAATGGGTCGTTACAACAAATATCACCTTCCCCGGAGGCTTTAGCGCAGGGATGGCCTCACCTTTTCTAAGCGTCCTCTAAAGCCTTAGGAGCGATTAGCACAGCTCGGGGGGGAAGAAAACAGGTAATCTCTGCTGAGGAACCCGGCAGCTATGCCAGGAGGACCGAGTTTTCCTGAGCTCTGGAGCGCGACTCCAGGCAATATCTCGCAGGATGGTAAGCAAATGCACTTGCACAACGGCTGTCTCGGTGAACACGGGCTCACCACACTTCTATCCCAGCCAGCGGGCTGGCAAAGAACAAGCCTTGCCACTACTTACTTCAAAATAATTAATCTTCTGTTCCTCCTTGTACCATGTCTTGAAGCACTAAAGAAAAGAAAAATGTTTGCCTCGAGTGCTTTGATATTTTAAGTGATGTTGGAGTCAAGGTCGCTTCTTCAGTGCTTAGTGCCTGCAGCTATGTGGGGCTGCACTGTAGAGGGGCAAAGAGATTTGCACAAAAATGCTTAACATTTCCTAATGGGGATTGTTTGGAATTTCCCATTCCATGGAAAAAAAAAAAAAGTTAATATTTTGATTTTCTGACTCGATTCAAAGGAAAACACACAGTAAAATATTGGAATTTCTCAAGGGAAAACCCCAAATTCAAAGCTGCCTTAATAAAGTGAGGAATGGCAATGAGAAACCCCAAGCATTTTTGGTGACTAGAAATACCAGCAGATTGGCTTCCTCTTCATAAGGTTGCCTACCTTGGCTGATAGTGTAGATAGGGGGAAATACCATACGGATGTCTCTTAAGGATACACTTCCCTTCTGACTCTTGACACCCTCGCTGGTTTCCTGGAGAACTTAAACCCACCCATGAAAGGTTTCCCATGGGTGGAGCAGGGTGACTGCTTTACAGCCAAACCCACCTCCATGCCCCAACCTCACTCCACTCCTGTTCACCTTGGCACCTTAGTTTTGCCTCTCTTTGTTCTTAAGCTCATTTTCTGTTTAATAAACCCCTTGATTACTTGGCTTTTATCTGCAAAAATGTATATATTTTCCTCATAACAAAAAATAAAGCACAGCAGCTGATGAATGGACGTGAACCGCCCCAGAAGGTTGCCCTTTCCCCACTGCAGCAGTGGGTGCAGGGGCAAATGAAACTCTTTCCATGCCATTTTCCCCCCCTTCAGTACTTAAACAAAAATAGCTGCTCGTAAATATAAGCAAATTGGGAGAAAACGTCCTGAGGCAAACTGGAAGCTCATTACAGGTCCAGTGCTGTAAATGTTTGTGTTAGGTTTCCATTAAAGCACAATGTGTATTTTGGGAGGTTGGCTACAGGCATTCTGTTCTCTCCCAGAGCCTCTGGCTCCTTGCAGAGGTGCCAGCCTGTCGAAGGCTGTACCGCTATGTGCTAATATCTTCTCCCAGTGAGGTCTGACGGTGGTTCATTAGTTTAAGCAGTAATCCATGCTGCCTGTTCTTATTTGTATGGAGACCTGCTCTGCAAGAAAGCTGTTTTCCATGCTCTTTCCTCTGAACAGTTAATCCACCTGCTGGGTGCCTAACCCGGCTGCTTCTGCAGAACGGCTCCCTTCACTGCAAGATAAGACATGCATGGCTTAATGCCTCCAGTAAACCTGCCTTCTCTATTCAAATCTTCCTGCAAGAGCTTAGCCAGGCAATTGTCTTCCTATTTTCAGTGCCAGTTCAGACAGGGAGCAGGCACACAGTTATTTGAATATTTTGTCCATAATAAATAAGACTGAAGATGCAACCCTCTGTCTAGCCCTGCTAATACCCCTCCAGCCTATTAGCACAGGGTGGGTGGAAAGTCTTCTGCAGCCTTTTGTTCAGCCTGGGTTTCCTGGCGTCTGTGCAGTTATCCACTACCAACCCATCCTCTATCAACCCCTGCTGCTGCTCTGTGCTCTCAGCAAGGTCACATCTGCATTCAGCTTTGCTCTGGCTCTGCTGGTACATCAGCTGCAGTGCAAGAATTTAGCATAGAGGTGACTTCCAGTTCCTCTGTTGCTCCTTTGGAAAGCTGGAATCTTTATAGATTGTTGTGCTCTGTGAGTTTAAAGGCACATATTAATCCACAACAAAATCATCTTTCCAAGACTTAACCCTTCAGCTTCACATCACCCCATGGAGTCATCTCCAAACCTCTAAGACTTTTGCCATATGTTCCCTGGCTCATGGTGGCCAAGTTCACTTGCCTAGCAGTGTCATACCTGATTTAAACCAAGTATAAAGGTATTTATCCCCCTCCCCCAAGCTTGGAAATGATGCCCACCTTCAATGTTGCTTGATGAAATGCATCTTACACGTTGGTTTGGAAGTCATTAATGCTCATTTTGAAAAGGGGCCTCTTCTGCAGCTACAGACAACCCCATGGAGGGTTATCTGCTGTTCAGAAGTACCCTGAGGTCTAGCAGATAAGATGCCTGACTGAAGAAGGCTTGAAGCAGGGCAAATGCTGTCAAGCCTCTATTCTCCCAGGGCCTGGAAGGTGGAGGGGTTAAGACCTGATAAGGAATCTCTCCTTTAGGAGAGCACCAGATTAAATCTGACCTACAAGCAGAAGGTGCTCCTGTCTAATTGCTTGTGCAAAGGAAAATTGGTCCCCAACTGGTCCCTTCCCCAATGATTTTGTGAGAACTTGCAGCCTTTCTCATGTTCTTGTAGGGGAAGCAAAAGCCTGAGCAAATTTTAAACCTAGAAACATTATTTATGAGGAAACCCCATGAAAAGTTAATCAGGGAATTCAGCTCCAGGAAAATGGCTCAATTTAACAAGAAAAAGCTTTTTTTGATAAATAAAAGGAAAAGGATATGGGGCATGGGAACACAGAAGCAGTTATTAATGAAAACCAAGGGAAGAATTAACATATTTTTAACAGTGAGGCCAATGAGCCAGTGGGACAGCTGGCCAAGGGATGTGGGAAATCCAGTTTAATCTGTCAACTTCACATCAAGCCCAGATGTCTTCCTAAAGGACTTGCAGTACCTTAGCCATAGGCGGCTAAGAGCTACTGGATGATTTCTGAGCAAGGGCTGGAGCATCCCACCGGCCTCAGCATTAAATAATTTGTTTGATGGTCACTGTTGGTGACTCTCAGAAGTAGGTGAGTTGGAAGTGCCACGTCTAACAGACCCAGATTTGCACCATATTCATTCAAGGGTTGGGTCTGCTGAAAAGAATTACCTCTCCTGAATTAAGTAGTGTTTTTTCAGCTGCAGCTGTCTCATCGTTTACAAGCAAAACTTTCATAGACTTTTTCTGGGTTTTATTGTTTTCCCATGGAAAGAAATACCTTGTAAAGAAAAAAAATCCCCATTTTTTTTGTTTTAAATAAAAGTTTGGATGGGCTTTTTCCTCCTTCCCCTAAGTCTTGGTAGCTATTCTTCCTTTAATTTAAGCAAGGTTTATATCAGTTGATGTTATTCTTGTGCTTACTTGACTTGAGGTAAACACGACTAATCCTGCTTAAAACTGAACTAAGAATATCTACACAGTTTAATGAAATGGATTAAAATTTTACCTCATATTAAACATTAACAACTTTTCTTGTTCAGACAAGCCCTGGGAGGCTGGAACAATGTTACTCATTTGCCTTCAACATCACTAAAATTTCTTTGAAAATAAGCAAATTATGCACTTGTGCAGAAGGCAGGTCCCTTTGAAATGGTGGTGCTCATGGGAGATCTGGCTCCCTTCCTCCTTTGGATAAAAAGAGGGTTTCTTTTCTTTTTTAGATTTTATTTTCTTTTTAGATTTTATTTTCTTTTGGAGTTCCTTATTAAAACAGCACTGTTCTTTCTGTTCCATTCATGGTGTTTCTCCAGGGGAAAAATCAGCCTAGCAAGAATTAAATGCTCCTTTATTTAATTTATATCACAGGCTGACCTCAGCTCTCATGCAGTCACACCACACACCTGGAAATGGAGATGTCAAAGTGTGATGGGAAAGCCAAGATTTTCGCACCAGTTCCTGTACAAATGAAGTGATGGCTTTGTTTCAATTTATTCATTTTTCAGGTGGGAAAGAGAAGTCACATTATTTCAAGTTTTGGTATGTTTTGAATCACTTCAAAGATTTCAGGAGCAGGCTGAATTCCCCACAGTTCCCATTTCTCCCATCCATAGATATGCGTGTACACATAGTTTGGTGTTTTGGTGGTTCTGTTTCTCAACTTTCTGCTGACACGTGGAAACACTAAAAGGTGTTTTTCTTAAATAATAGCCCATTGTTCCTGCTGGTTATGAACCCTTCACATAAAGTGAGATCAAACCCTGCAGAGTTCATGCCTTTAGACACCGCAGATGCTGATGCCTTTGCCACCAGCACTGAGTTGTCTGGCAGCTTCACACTTCACGTGTCCCGAAACGCAGCACACAGAGTCACCTGATGAAAGATAAAAACAAAAAACAAAACAGAAGCAAAGATGGTTATTTTCGGGGTTAAAGACAAAAATTAAATGCTGCACGAGGCCACACCACTATATATTAAAAGCAGCGTTGCCTGCGAGCTACCGCCGCGGTGGCAGCCGGCTCTAGAGCGGGGCAGGAACTCGTAGAACAAGACTTTCTAAGGAAACTGGGAGATGTTCCTGGTGACTTCACTCCCTTCTAGCTACAGATAGGATGAGGCGGGGACTCAACACAGCCAGTTGGATCATTATTACCCAAACACACACATAGGTGTAGTCTGTGCCCCGAGGAAATTATAACTCAGGACAAGCTAACGCAGGCACTCCTGCGCCGGCTGGTGCCAGTGGGGGTGGCATGCAAAGGTGATAATTGAAAGTTGTTGGGTTTTGGGGTTTGTTTGTGTGTCTTTTTCCCCTCCCTGAGTCAACAGGAGGTTGTTTTCTACCTTCTCTTTCTTCAGTGAAGGTGACAGCTTCTGTTCTGTTGTGATGTATCTTGGTAAGACAAGCAGTTGGCCATCAGGACTGTGTCAGAAGCATCACCTGGCACCCAGGGAACAAGGGTAGGAAAGTCTGGAGGGAAGGGGCAGTAGGTCCTGTCTGTGGGCAGGTATAGGGACCATGTTTACAGAAGCCAGGAGAGAAGTGATTCACTTCATTCATAAAAGTCTGAACTTCTGATCTGGTCTCCAGAGGAAAACACAAGGTAGGAATCGCTTGCCTTTTGAAAAGAGAATAGTGCATGAAGGCAGAGGGTGTGTCAAAGGAAAGGGACAATTGGGGGAGAAATGCAAGTGAAGTGGGGTGCTGACTCTAAGGACAGTCATGCTGCACCCCAGCCATGGATATGGGCTTGACATCAGCCCTCTGGTGCAGCAGGACCTCAGCCTAACCTGTCCTCTAGCTCCATGGCTGAATGCTGGTTTCACCTTTACAAACAGCTGGGTGAAACCTTCGGACACCCAAAACAAGGCAGGTTTGGAGCATGAGAAAAACAGGTCTCTGCTTGCGGGATGAATCTCCTTCCTCCCCCTCCCTTGATTGAGAACTTCATATCCGAAAATCATTGAGCAGAAGTACAACAGCTTCAGCCTCTGAAGGCTGCCAAGCATTCTTGCTGAGTGAAGCTGTTTAGGTACACCGAGACATGGCCGAACCTAGCGCTTGCGTAAACCTTTCTTACCCTGGAACAAAGGACCTGCTCCCATGGCAGTCAGGTGCATGCACGAATCCCTGCCTTTGAAAACACGCTGAACCGGTCTCTGTGCAAAAAAAGACAGGTTTGACCAGAATGTCCCCTTGTGCAGAAAGGATCTGCCAGCCAGGCCCCAGCATCAAAGGCAGACGGCTGGGTGCTCCACAGCCTCCGATTAGCATCAGCATGAGCAGAGCCCAGGTTTTGCAGTACTAAAGGCCACAACCAGCATCCAGCCTCAGGCTCCAGCAACACGTCTTGTTTGCATGAGCACATCTGAGTTTGTTCATCTGTCTGCCTCGTCAGGATCACTGCAGGGAGCTACAGCATGCAAACCCCAAAGTCTCCTGGCTGCTCAGCACCCCAGCAGGAAGGATGAAACACCACAGCACCAGCAGTGCAAGGTGCAAGCATCAGATGCACCTGCAGACACTGCAGAAGTGGTTGCCTCAGGATCCAAGCGCTCGTATGGGTTTGGGTTTGTTTTCTTTTCCATTTCACCCATTTCTCTTTCACTTCCTTCCTGCCCCTCAGGAAGTGCTGGCAATAGATACGCCCTGTCGCTGTGCTTAGGGCTTGAGGTATCTACACCTCTGCTCCTTTGGCTTTCACTTCTCTGTGGGGTTCCATTGAAATGCTCATTTAAAATCAGTGCTCATTTCCTTCTGTATCACCAAAACATTCCTCTGTGCTTTGCTATCCAGAAAGGTCTCCATGGACTGTGACACCACATATCACCTTCTCCCACCCACGCCTCCAGTAATTATCACTTCATTTAATTCCCAACAGTCAGTACGGGTGAGCCCCACCAAAGCTGCACCCACCCACCCAGCACACGCTGCCGTGCAAAGCTGCCCTTACCCTCCCGGGATCGGATGGAATCCGACAGCACCGGAGAGGCAGACAGGAAGCAGAGGAGGAAACGACCATTGCTCAGCCAGAAATAGGACTTGGCACTGCTGATGCTCAGCCTCATGCTATAGTGTCCAAACCTGTTGCCTTCTATACATTTATCCATGGCCTTTTCTCCCTCTCGCCAAGATGACCTACACATCCTGAGTGAGGTCCCATGACTCGCTGGCCCCACAGCCCTGCCCTGGCTCTTATCACCTCCTGTGCTGTTTCCCCTCTGACACTTCTCCAAGCCCTCCTCTTTCACCCAGACATCTGTATTCCTGTTTTTTCCAAGTAGCTGGGGTTAAGATGCAAGCAAACACTTTTCTCAGCCCAGGGCTTGCTGCACCAGAGTCAGCTCTGCACATGAAGGGCTCCATGGGGCCAGGCTCCTGCCAGGCACAGGCAGACATGGCAGTGTTTCCTCCTCCCATGTGGATTAGTTATATCCAGGCAACATATTTTGGAGATAAACTGGAGATTAAGCGTCTGTCCTCAATAGCCATTGCCCTAAAGCTGATGTGTAACCTCTACAACCCACTCAATCCCCAAACACTTTTACACTCAAGTCACACATGGCACCATGAAAACTTTCTTTGCATTTAGGACAGGTGTGGGTTTACGAAGTTTTTCCACATGTAATAAAATATTACTTCTAATTAGGATAATAATAGCAAGTGCTAGCTGAGTTCTGCTGGCTTAATTTCCACCTGCTCTTTATTTGCAGTTTGATGTGGTATTCACTTCCTGTCATGCATTCTTGCATATTATTTCTGTGCTGTGTTATCTCGCTGATGTGGTTCACCCAAGGAGTGGTCGAAACGCAGCTCTGACCGTGTGTCACCACCAAGAAGTTCATTTGCTTCTGTAGGAGGAGGAAAATAACAATAATAAAAAAAAATAAAATCAAGGCTGCCTCGTAACTGTATGCTGTGCACATGTGCCTTTCTGAGAACATGTTGTTGTGGCATTTTTTTTTTCTTCTTTTCCCCTTCCACCCACACTTGCAACCCAGTGAGCTGCGTGGTTTTTTGTTCAGCTGCAAAGTGTCTGTTTTTCATGGAAAAGGTGTTTGTGCAGGGAGCCCTCCTAGGCAGGGGCTGTCCAGGACAGCCAGCAGCTGTTAATTTCTTTAAATAAACATTGCTAAAGATGCCCTCAATAAAATGGGATTTGCTTTAAGACCAGGGCTACCAAAGAACAGATCAATGCAAAAACCCCATGAGTGTCCCCAGCCAGGAGGTGGTGGGACTTTCTCACACACCCATTGAAAGCACCATCGGGTCCTTTTTATCTAGATGTCCTCCTGAACCATCACATCCCCAAGTGTCATCCAACATTCACATCACAATCCCAACTGGGCAGGGACCTTATTTCTCTGGCAAGGGAAGGGCAACCCAAAGGCAGAACACAATGTGCACCAGGATGTTTAGTTGTGTTATGAGCTTTTATTTAAAAAGCACATTTATACAGCAATAATTTCGCAGATACAAACTTCAGTTTTGTATTCTACAAAAGTCTTTGAATATTCTTCTCTTTACAAAATGGAACATTACAAAAATACAGACAATTTAATATGATTTTTTTATACAAGTGTCTCTAATTGTAGTTATTTTCATTAAAATATTACTACCACAGACCTACAATATTTTAGTCGACTATAAAAAAATTAATTCAATGCTTTTTTAAGCAGCAAAATGTAAATAACACAGGTCAGGACACAGTTTATAGTCATAGTGGATATATCTAAAATTGTTTCAGAAATAATATTTTACATAGTTAATTTTTAAGGTTTTATACATTATTTATATAATATTTATAATATAAAAAAAATCATAGCTTGCTATAAGTTGAAATGATAGGACGGATTCTGTAAGAAGGATGTGCAAATGGCCGTTCTGCATGTTTTGCGGGATCCCTTTGCAAACGCGCTTGGTGAAAGGGCTGCAAACCAAGAACCTGTGGTTTCTGGGCGAAAAAAATTAGTCATCACACTCAATATCGGCACAACTGATTTACCACCAGTGTGACCCAGCGGAGCACAGGACCTGGTACCTGCCATGGCGCACACCGGGGTGCCCAAGGGAGGAAGAGGAGGAGGAGGAGGAGGAGGAGGAGGAGGAGGAGGAAGGGATGCACAAACCGACTGACACCCAGGCCAGGACGTGCCGCCCAGCAGCCCGTCCCAAAACTGCAGAATAAAAGTTTCCCCAGGACTCAGCCCCGAGGTTGTAGTGCGAACGAGTCTTCGGCAGAGCCGCCGCTACCCACTTGCAAACCGCCAGCTCCCGTGGGCACACAGAAAATCTGCTGTGATTTTTTTGGGGAGGGGGATGGCCAGGAAGTGGAGGATGCTCTTTTCATGAAGGGCCATGTTGGGGGTTCAGACAGGATGAACCCTCACCAGGGAGCGAGCGGAGAGGAAGAAATGTGGCTTCTCTGCGCGGAGGAGGGAGATCTCCAGCCTCACTGCGCGTCTCAGGGCCGCTTGTTAAAGGCAGGTAGTGTGAACAGAGAGAACAGAGACCCTTTGGAGATCTTGGATTGGGCAAGCTTCTTCTAAATTAAGTCACAGTATGGAATAGAGGAGGCAAAAATAAACTAGGATCAAAAAGAGAAAAAAGCATCTCTTACAAACCAACCCCAGATCTTGACTCAGTGCTGTTGCTTGTATATAGTGCTATACAATTTAGACATGAGTTGTTTTTTTTCTCGCAGGCATTGGAAATCTTCATAGTAAGAAAAAACCTAGGATGGCCAGCTTTCCAAAAACCCCTTAGTGTTCATTGGGCTATGAACAATTTGGCGTTCACTACAACATGAACACTCAAACCAATTGCACATCCAGAACTCCGGCACCTCTCTTTGTTTGTTCGGCTTTTGAGTTTTGTGGTTTTTTTCTTTCTCATTGTCACCTTTGCCTTAGTTGACCACCACCACCCCTTTCATCAAAATGTCGCAAGTTGAAAAGACCACAGAGTAAGACTTTACTGGTCGGGCAAGAAAGTCTCTCCCTACATTCTACTGTCTGATGAGATTTGAGAGCAGCAGGTAGTTGCTGTCAGCAGTCATTTTTTTGCCAAAAAAAAAAAAATTAAAATAAAATACAACACCCATCCGATTTCTCGAAGTTCTACACCATGTTGTGATGGTTATTCCTCTCAATGATGTCCACAGGTGAAAGGATCTCCTTCCGGATGGGTGGTGGAGGCAGGCAAGTCTTTGTCTTGGGCTTGAAGAGATCTGAGACGTAAAACACCTGTAGAAGGAAGTGAAAAAGGTAAACTTAGCCACACTGGGTGATGCTTTGTTTGAAAAGTTGGTTTACAGAATATATAGACATCTCTAATCTGCAAAAGTAGCTCTTTTTGTGGTATTGAATGCCTGCCTGTAACACCAATAGCTGTGAAATCCCAAGTGCCTGCTACCACCTTTCTGTACAGTGCAGAAAAAGGCTCAAGCCTCTCAAAACAGTGTAAAAACATGACGGAACAACTTAATTTCTCACTGCGTAATCACCGAGTGCAACACCCAAACCTCTGCTGAATGGGTTGAAAAGCCAGGAAACAGATACACGACCTCCACTCCAATAAAATAACAAAGGTCTCCAAAGGGCTGTCCTCCCTCAAGGCACGTGGTTTCAGGGACAGAGTCAGTGTGAAACAATTCATTCAGCCAGATATGAGGTAGGCAATTAAAAGCTTTCAAATCAAAGCTGTGTTAAAAGTTATCAGCAATGAGTCAATGGTGAGTGATGCTCCTCATGCCCCCACCAAAGTACCGATACAGAGTCAGGGTTTGGTCTTGAAGCCAAAGGCTAAGGAGTGGAGGAGTTATTCCTGGCTACTTCTTCCTAAATATCCCGTGATGTAAGCCCTCTCCAGGATGTGAAAAAGGTTGGCAATTTCGGAAGGTAGCAACACAATAAGAAACAAAATGCTGGGAGGAAACTTCCACATCCTCTTTTGGCAGCCACCGCACAAAGCTTATCAGTCCTCCAGGACCGGGGCACTTTCACCCTTGCTAGAGCTCAGCCCTGTTCCAGAAGGGAAAAGAGTCAGACAGCACAGATCCTCTGGACGGTGTGAGAAGTGGCAAAGACTCATAATTTTGTTACCTGGCACCAAAGCCTCAAGCTTCCGTCCTGCCACCAACTGCCTCTGTCAGCCCAAATTGGCCAGCTCATCTTGGACATCCTTAAGCCCTGATAATCTGGACCAAGCTGTGGGTTTGCTAAAATGAAGTCCCAGGATGAGCAGCACATGGCCATAGGAATTAGCAGTACATTTGTGTTTTCTCCCACAGTACTCTAATGCAACATTTAAGCAACCAGATAAATCAGGTGAAAAAGTAATTCCAAGATGCTCAAAGAATAATATTAGATCACTACTTCCAGGCTGGGTAACACAGGAAGGAAGCAAAGGTTTTCCCTACCTGCATCTCCATATTTTCTAACTACCCAGAGCCCTGTGCAGCAGGTCTAGTTGTCCTTGGAAACAACTTCGGCAAGTCCCTATCAGCAGATAAGGCACCAAGCTGAACAGACAGCAAACCTGTTGTAAGCAGCAATTTACTCCTACAGTTGTAACTGGGAATGCAGGAAGCTGAGCTGTTGTTGCTTGGCTTTTATTGCTTTGTGGAAAAGCAGAGAAGGAGACAATTTATAAAACAGTTCTTTTTTTAGTGTATGTGCTGGTGTCTGGCCATCTAATCGTATAACAGAGACCATAAAGTTGTTTACAGGGCATCCAAGTGGCACCATTTGTACCTTTGGTTAAATAACAGGATCCAGCTGACCTCACCAAGGATCACAAGCTGGAGTCTGGCCTCTTGCTGCAGCACTATGCTGTAAAAGCATGTTGAACTGCTCTGGCACTGGGTTTCTTTTGGATTGTTAATAACTCTAACCCCCCCATTTGGCTGGTTTGGTGCACTTCTGATACCAACTCAAATACTTGTCCACCTTGGAGAACTGGATTCAATCAAAAAGATGTCGAACTTCTGCACCAAGATAGCCATGACAAATCAATTTATGGGAGGAGACTGCTGAGTGCAAGAAGCATATGGGGATTGCACTGAGTTTGGTCCTTATTTTGGACAGGAATGAGTTATGGTGGAGTGTCATCCTGGGTATTTTAGCTGTTACTGTGCTGCTTTTCAGGGTTTCATTCAGAGACTGGTTAAGAGGTTTCATTTCTCTTTAAACTGTATTTCACTTTAACATGGCTGGAGGTTATATAAACATTTATAGGAATCATGAAACGTGATCTATGGGGGTTAAAAGTGTGTTAAATCCTCCTAATGCTTGAACTGTTTAACACAAAAAAGGACTAATAAACGTGTGAAGTTTTTCACTTGGATTAGCTCCATTTCCTGTAGAAGGTGCTCTCCACCCATAAAGAAAACTTGACAGGAGAAGGCTGAGAGCATTTTATACAAGTAAGCCAATATCTTATATTCCAACTTAACAATTCCTATTACTTTTCATTATGTTGAAGAAATTTTTAATCATATACAGAGGTTAAAACAACTCATCTAAGCTAACCAGAGCAACACTGGGAGCATGTCCTTCCAACATCCCCCTTTTCTCTCTCCCTCAGATGAGACATAAACTACACAACACATAGCAAGCATATAAAAACTATTTCTATTTAAGAAATCCTCATCGTATTTCATCCTGGATCCAAGTCTGAATGTTTCATCAGCTGGAAGTGCTTGACATTAATGTCTTCTGCTTGTTATTTCAGGCACTGAAAGACAAACGTGTCTGCTGCAGCACGACCTGGATTTAAGCTCTGGCAGCCTTCATAGATGAAATCCACGATTGGTTTCTTCTGAAAATTATGGCCTGATAACTGTGGTGTTTTAACAGCTCTTGACTATCAGCAGAGTGGACTCCTGAGTGCTTTGCTGGGGAAGGGGTGGCTGAGAGCACCCAGGGTTGGAGGTGATGAGTCTCCAGGTCTCTCCCTCTGCTTCAGAGGCCTGGACACAAGAGCTGGGCAAGAACCACCAGAACATACCAATAATTTTAGCAAAAAGCTGCTAAACCACTCATTCAATGAAAACTCCAGGGAGTGCCAGGATGACTCTTCTTCTTGTCCCTCGCTGCCACGCCCCAAGATGGAGGAAAGTCTGCCAGCCTCTCCTAGGCAAAGGGTCCCACCAGCAAAGCCAGGTTCTAGAGAACAGCAACATACCTGATGGTTCCTTGCAAGCTGATGAAATGGGACAAGGGTTGGGTTTAAACCCTGCCCTGAGTACTAAGCTGCGGCCTGAGACATTCCGAGTCACTGAGCTATGCCTGCAAAGGCCTTGGAGACAACTGCCCCTTCCACAGGCCAGCTGGGAGAGCAACACAGGTTGCCCCAGCCTTGCAGGCAAACCAGAGCCTGCCTGGGAAACTCCAGGCAGCTGCTTCCTATGTCAGTTTACCTCGACACAGGAAAACTAACCCAGCACCGCCACAGCCTCCCCTTCCCAGCACAGCTTCCAGCTGCCGGAGGGCTGGGAGGGGACAGCTAGGCCTGCTGCTTGTCCCAGCCAGGAAGCAGCCGGACACCCATCCCGAGCATCCGGAGAGCTATTGTCTTTCTGAAACCGCTGCTGGGATCCTGGGATGGATTGTCTGGTCCCTACTCCCCTTATGTATTGCTGTTATTCCACTTCTCAAGCATAAAGACACACACACTTCTCTCACTTCCCCCTCTGGATTTGCCAGCTCCGCATGGGACACCAGCATCAAGCAGTGGGAAAACCCAACAGCTACTGCTCAGAGAGTTAATAATACTTCATAAAAACTTTCCAACAATGACATTTTTATTTCAGCTTTGGAATATTATCAATGAGTGGGAAGTACATAAATAACCTATTCTCTCTCCCTGCAAAATGTAACATTAGTGAACTTAACTCCTTGTCTCCTAGACTGACATACTTTTAGATCACCTAAAAAAAAATTTTAAAAAAACAACCCAAAAAGTGGTGAGCTGTTAAAATCTTGCTTTCGGGAGTTTGCACAGACACAGAAACTACCACAGCCTCCACCTCCTTTGTGTCTATCTGAGGCAGCTGCCTGACCTGGTGTTCCCCAATCTGCCAGATTTAAACATCTTCATGTGTCACTTTGAGTTGCGGGGCTGTGCAATCAGGTCACCCTTTGGAAAGCAAATGGCATGAAAACAAGCCCAGCAGCCGAAGACAAGAGGGTACAGCTTTTGTTTGCCACTTTCTCACAAGCCCTTTTGCTCCATGAAAACCCACCACCCATCAAGGCAGTCTGCCTCCCCTTATCGGGCAGACACAGCTCCCATACCCGGGAACAGCTTCTGGATGGATTGTACTGGGAAGTGCCATAATCCCAACTACCCCAGACTCTGCTTGCATGCTGGTGGAAAGCCTTGCTAATGAGCCAGTGCTCATTACTGAGAACAGCTGGAGAAGCCAATGCTGCTGGGCAAGAGGGAAATACTCTCCCCCTTGACTGAATGCTTTCCCAGCACCCTGATCTGCCTGGACTGAGCCTCTGGAGAATGCTGCCTCCTGTCACTTCCTTGGATCTTAAGGGGAGTTACCTGAGATGGCAGAGGCATCTGCTGTTCCCCAAGGACCCTCCCAGCATCCCTGGTGCCATTCCCTGCCCGGTTTTCCATACTTACCACGCAGTAAGCCACCAGGGCTCCCTGTGCAAAGCCTGCCAGCACGTCGGTGGGGTGGTGCTTGTGGTCTGACACGCGGGACAGGCCGGTGTAAAATGCCATCATGATGAGGGTGAACTGGAGGAGGGGACGGAGCAGGCGGGCTCCCTTCCATGTGAATCTGGCCTGCAGATAAAACTGTGGGAAGAGAGGAAAACAAAAAGGTTGTGTAATGATTTGCCCAAATTTGCCCAAAATATGCACATACAGTAGGAACTGCTCTGTGGGGCTGGCTGTGGGGAACCCACAACCCTGTGGGTCAAGGAGGGGGGAGCTGTCAGAAAAGAAGGATGCTCCTTGCACATATGTGGCCTCCATCATGCAGAGCAGAGTGGAGCTGGAGGGATTTTAACTCGTAGAGGGGATGCAGACAGAGGTGGATGGGTGCAGGTCCTCCTCAGTGAGCCAGGATCAGGGGTTTGGGAATCCCTGCATCCCGGTTCACACTGTGGCCCCACTTCAGCCTCCACACAACATCCCATGGGGCTGAGTAAGGAAATTCCTCTCCATCGCTATTTACTATGCAACAGAAGCAAGGTCCCAAATTTGGGGTATGTAGGACTCACAGCATCTCTCAGAGGCAAAAAAGGAATCAATGCAGGATGCTACACCTTCAGAGCCAGGCCTGAGAATTTCTAGACATGGCCACAACCACTGATGATGTGCACAATGCCATCCTCTAACATGGGAATTCCCTCACTGGGTGGGAATGACATGCAAAGTCCTGGCCCAACCCAAAAAGGTGATGTAGACATGATGTCAAATAGGCATTGTACCCTTGTCGTGACTATCTCAGGCCCGTTTCCGTTTTAGTTGAGGGTCATGGCTGGTTCCTGTGGGAACCAGGAAGCTGGGCGGGAAGAGAGGACAGGAAAACGGCAACTCACTGCCCATAGATGAGCACAAGGAGGAAGGCTACGGGAAGGGAGGGAGGGATGCCAGAGCAACCTTCAGGCTTGGGGAGCAGAGAGACTCAAAGAGTGTAAAAGGTGTGGCAAATGCAGCTCAGCTCCTGCAGCTCAGACCCACAGCCCATGGGCTCAGCTGCTGTAAGTCTGTTCTGCCTGTTTTTAAATGAAGCACTAGAAGTCAGACCTGGTGTGCTTCAAGGGACTCTGCAATGTCAGAGGAAAGGGGTTTAATTCCCATTTATGATCCCTTTTACACACCCAGAGCACTTTGCACTGCCTTAATATGAAGGGAATGAAGCTCTTGCTGGGTTCCCTGAAACCACAAATAACTTAATGACACCATTTACCTATAAAAGCAGAACTAATTGGGAAGCTGATAAGGGGGAAGCATCATTTTGGCCAATTTAGTACGCTTGGCTGTTGCATAAACATTGTATTTACCCCTTTTTAGAAAGAACACACACTGGGCTCTTCAGAAGAAACGAAACATCATGTCGTTTAAATGGAGCAGATGCTCCAAATTATCCAAATTGTTATCCAATTAACATGGAAGAGAGCAGCACCAAAACAGCTTGGTGCTGGCTAATGCACACTATGATACTGGGGAATATACATGCAAACCAGCCCGAGCCTGGGAATGGAGCCACATCCCCACAGTGCACACCCCACACCATGAAAACGTGTGCACACAATGTACGGGATGAGTTTCAGCTCTCAGACCCCACAGCAGACCCACGCTGATGCAGCCCAGCATCAGCACATAGACCAGTGGGGTGGTTCTCTAGTTTGTGACGATAATTTTCATTGCCATGGTATTTGTGCACCCAGTGATCTGTCCCTGAGAGTAACTGTGCAGGCACAATACAGTTGTGGATGCCCCATCCCTGCAAGTGTTCAAGTCCCAGGGTGGATGAGGCTTTGAGCAACCTGGTCGAGTGGAAGGTGTCCCTGCCCATGGCATGGGGGTTGGAACTAGGTGATGTCTAAGGTCCCTTCCAACCCAAACCATTCTAGGATTCTATTTTCATGTTCGAGAGCCTCAGCTCAGCCCAGGTGACAGTGCAAAATTCAGGTTCAAGTATCTGCTGAAGAGCAAAGTTAGCTGCAAGTATTATATATTATAAACCATCACTCTTAGTTCTACCAGGAAGACTTGAAACCTGACATCTTATTTTAATCTTGTGTCTCTGTCACATCAAACCCCTTAAGAAATAAATTTGCTGCCAGATAATCTGACATTTGTCACTTTAGCAGAGTCTTGACACCTCCTTAAATCATTCCATCCCACAAGCCTGGACTAAACAGGTCATTGAGAGGTGAGGATGCAAAGTATCAATTAAAAATTAGCAATAAAAAGCTAATACCAGGTTTGAACACCCAATAAAACAGACACTTTTGGGGCTGAACTGTGTGCCTAACTACATACTTTAGCCCTGGAAAAGGAGTGCAAAGGCAGTGTGGCACCATACAGGGTGTGCTGGGTGTCACTCAAGCCCCCAGCACTCAACTCACACCCACACATGCATATCTTGGAGGAGTAAAACCCACAGATGACCCTCAGACACTGCACTAACAGTGTGAGGATCTTTGCTGACTTCCTTTTACTGCCACAATAAAGGTCATGGAAAAAGTGCTCTTTATTTCCCCACTCACAAGGAAAAAGAAAAAGAGGGTAACAACACTTCTCATATTCCATAAACATATTTTGAACATGCAGTATTATGGAAACTGCTCTGAAACACCAGGGTGCTGAGGATCCCCTAAATACTTTCAAGGTAAGACTCAGAGTGCTCCAAAACTTGCCTCTGCCCTTAGTATGAAAGTAAAACCCAGTTAATAAGAGAAGATCAAAAAGTGAAAGTAGAATTTAGGGGCTGAAAAGATTAGAATTTCCCTAAAGCAGGAATTAGTTCTATTTCCAAGAAGTAGGAAGTTCCTGGAAATTTATCTGAAAATCTGCTTATGAAGGTGTTTTGTGTTTTTTTAAACCTGGGATCAGATCTGAAGTGCTGCCTGCTATGGACTGCCAGATTTGTATGGGAATGTATGGCTGGATGGAGCCCTTCCCGAGAGGGGGTGGAGGAGCAAGACCACAGCCAGGGTTATTTCCACTGCAGATCATCACAGGGCAGTGAAAACCAGGAGCATCAACAGGAGAAAGGGTGGATGGAATGATATGAAATGGGATCATACAGAGCAGGAGTTATTTGGAATTCCCATCCACTGTCTCCTGGCAGAGGCTGAGTTACCACAAAGCAGATGGCTTGAGGGATGTCACATCACTCTTCTTGTGCCAGGGGACTTCCACAGTGCTGGTTGGGACAGCCCACAGCCACACACAACCCCTGGGCAAACCCATCGAGGAAGAGCTGGCAGGGGACACCGTCTAAAAGAGTCATGTCCAGCCTCCCGGGGCTTTCTGCTATCCAGAAATCCCATCCTGTTCACACTCTCCCACCACAAGGCTGAATTCCCTCAACCACGACCCTTAGTCACACCTAAAGTTTCTCTCTGGGAAACAGCTGGGCTTGTCTCTGGCTGTCTGACCTGAAGTGACCTCCGCCTCCAGCCCCATCTGCAAAGAGAGTGGTGCCTAAAGTGGTACAGGGACAAAACCTCTCAAACCCAGACTCACTCCGGTGTAACATATTGCCCTGGCTGGACAAAGTCAGCTAGAGTACAGGGAATGCAGAATTTGGCTTTTAGCACCAAGATGGCTAGAAGAGAAGGACAGGAGATGGGCAAAAACCTCTCAGGACAAAAGGCATGTGCTGTTTGTTTCTTCCCTGCCTTTGCTGAGCATACAGCATCCTCCCACTCCATCAGGAATACCCCCATCAACTCAGCAATGCAGTTGACACCTCAGCCTTGGCCTCTGATGTGATTCCAGTTTATTCACTTACTTAGGTAACCGCTAAACTTGACTCCACAAGTCCACAATCACCACAGGGGTTCCTTCACAAGGGCACGTCATCGCTCAACAGCACCAGGTCACTGGACCTTCTCCACCCTTCAGCAAGAAGTTCCAGTGAGAAGCCTCATGCTCCCCCTCACAAAACCAAAAACATCTCTATTTTTTCATTTAAATCAGTAGAACACACCACAATCCATTCTGATCTGAAGTCTTCAGCCTCACCCACCGACACACAGTAAATACACAAGCTGCCCTGGTTTACTTGCATTTTATCCAGAATTAGTAAACATTGTTGAGGGATATTAATTTAGATTTTCTGATACTTAAATTTAGCTTTTCTGCACCCTCTGTGTGGTTGGCTGTGATGTCAGGCAACTTCATGCTGCAAAAAATATCAGCGTTATGGTCTCACATGCTTGAGGGGTGCAGAAAGCATCCACTGCTCTCTGCAAAGACTCCCCCACATCCAGAGAAACAAAACCAAGAAGTGTGGGTCAGGTCCAGAGGGCTGCCTGGAATAAGCTGTTCCCTACCTCCTCTTTCCTCAGCCTACTATAAATATATATTACAGCTCACTCAGCCAAGGAGTAACAAAGCAAGGAAAATTAAGACAAAGAGGATTACCCAAGTGTAATTTCCCTTTTTAAATTTTTTATACAAAGGCCTGATGTTAATTGAGTATTCCTGGTGACAAGAAGGCTGCAAGAAACTTAGCCCTGAAGTCTCAGCATTCAGAACGAAATCCCAGGGGATTTTCCTGTATTGCAAGTGCCTTTCCCTGGGACTTTTCCTCCAAAGCCCTTCAGGGCTTGGCATCTATTGGTGTTTTCCTACCAGGAGCCCATGGATAATACAGGGCTCTGCTGCTGGGCTGGGAAATGGGGAAGCCATGGTCACTCATCCACTGCCCAAAAAATACCTGGACAAATCCATCTCCATGGTGCAGTCAAAGCCCTGTGGGATGCGTGGGAATTTGCGTATCTTTTAATAGACTGGCTGAATTTTTCTGGCACCCGTCTCCATCAGGTGAGGCAAATATTTTAATTCAGAATGGGATCTGAGAGTGAAGCCAGGCAACGCCAGGAAAGACGGGAAGTGACTTATCCTTGAAATATGAAGTATTGTTAAATGGGGAACACACTTGGGATGCAAGTGATCAACCAAACCTCTGCAGGACACACTCAGCCCCACAAATACCCCCACTCTGCAGAAGCTCCTGGCAAACTCCTGGTATCCAAAGCGTAGGCAGCAACCTGCTGCAGCACAGCCCTCACTTCCTAGGAACCAGTGAGCTCTTGATTGAGATGATTCCTTGATTAAATCCATCAAACTCACCTCCTGCAGGCACTGGCATGGTGGATTCCACATTTCTAACCAGTTGAAAACCCCAACTCATTCTTTTTTTTTTTTAATTATTTTTTGGTATTATCAACCTCTCCCAGTCTGACAGATGTTCTGCTTCCCTTTTTCTATAAGATTTTTCATTCAAGTTCAGTCAGTGATCAAGGATCTGGATGCTGCTAGACATGTTAGAATCATAAAATCATTTATAAAATGAATGATTAAAGGTCATTTTCTTTATTTAAAAGACTCTTGAGATCATAACTTCATCACCTCTGATACACATCACATCACAATGTCTTGCCACAAGTTGCCTTTTTCTCCCTTCAGTTTATGACCAAACACTTGATGTAATTTTTCCCAACTTCTTAAGGCACAAAGCAACTGGACAACTAGTCAGACAGAGCCTGCTACCAGCCTTATCACAGTTTTGGGACAAGTTAAAAATTAAAAATAAAATAATTTGTAAAGGGATTGGCCCTCCATGGAAAGGGATAAGTGGAGCAGCCTGTTGTCCTGGATCAGGAGGTGTGGGACAGGGGCTGCTCAGTGCAGATAGCTCAAGTGCTCCCATACGGGGACAGGGAACGCAGCAAAGGAAGACCAGAGGCAGCTCTCTGCTCTGATGCCTCACCCTCTGAAGCAGGTCTTAGGTGCATTCTGTGGGAATGTTGAATGTACTCTGCAGTTTTGGGGTCTCCAGTGCACTCTCTGCCACCAGCCCCCCCAGCCACTGTATTTCCATTTGTTTCTCACTTGCTCCACAAGTGCTGGATTTTCAGAAAAACACATGGAAAAAGAAACTGGCAAAGCAACAAGGTTTGTCCAGCACCCTGCAGAAAGAGGGTCAAACCCTGGCAGAGAAACCATCACCAACTTAATAGGGACTGGTAGTCCTTGCTGTTTCCAGATGCTGGGCTCAAAGGCATCTCAGGGCTGACTTATCTGCCTGCCCACAGATCTCCTCAGAAATAAATAAATGCTGGTGTGAGCGATGGTTTCCAAACTCAGCTCAGAAAGTTTTACGATGGGTTGAGCCTCCTGTGAAGCATCACCAAGGCAGATCTTCATTGTAACATGGCTGGGAGGAAACGGCCAAAATCTTTACTGAAGAAATTCACAAGTTTTCCAAAAACAAAATAAAGTAAGAGGAGAAACAAAGAAATAATTTAATATGCCACCCACAACTGCCTGGAAAGTTCAGTGATTCAGTTACAGAAATTGCTCAGAGGGGCATCCAGGGCTGAAAAGGCAGGAGGGAGCAGTGGTCACTTATCTTTGCAGAGGGTAGTGGATTGGGGGAAGCACTGCTCATAGATAAAAGCTCATGTTTAATGTTTTTATCAGGGCTGTGCTGTTTCTCTGGTTGTTAGTTAGAGCTCACAGGGGATGGAGGAGGTGCACAAATCTTAAAAGGAATACAAAATCTTTTTCTGCCTGATTTTTTACAAAATAAATAATTTTTAAATAGGGAAAACCAGACACAAATCACTATCCAGACTCTCCCAAATGCTGTGTGTGGGTCCAGCCTGTGTGGGCAGCGTGCCTCCTGCAGTCCTGGCAGGAAGCACCTTGGCAGCCACCCCGGCCCCCAGCCCCGGCACAGGAAGGGCAGAGCCATTTCTCACTGACAAAGAAAAACAAGTCCCAGCCCTCTGCTCCGGAACCAGGCAGGCAGAGGCTGCTCCACCTGCTCCACTGGCACATTTCAGAACTGGCCATCACACCCTGACAGAGCCACAACCGCCCTTCTTCCCCCTCCATCCATGAAACCTTTTGCCTCGCCCCAAACTCTCCTCAGTGGAAACCACAATATAGGGTGAACAAAATTGCACAGGTCATCCACAAATTTGGTAGGATTTAGATTTATTTGCAACCTTGGCTACATCCCAAAGCTGCACAGCTCAGCTATCACCCCAGGAGTCTCCATCCTAAATAATGTTTGAGAGTGGACCTTCCCATCACCAGTTCACTCTTTTTTTTTTTCAACCAGCTTTCTATCTCTGATGCTCATAGTGCCATTAGTGCTATGGAACATGGGTGAGTGCTGCAGGAAAGGGGGACAGGAGATCAATCAGCTCAGTGAGGTTACTTACCACTAAATACAGCATGGTGTACAGGGAGAAGGACGCGTGCCCGGAGAAGAAGGATTTCCTGCAAAACAAAGCAGGTGCTAAGAACCAGCCAGCAAAAGCTTCAATATTATAATTTAAATACAATACGGTGACTCTCCTGCCTCTACTGAGGGTGCCAAAGCAGAAGGATCCACAACATCCAATCCTTTGGGTTATAAAACCCCCACAACCCCCAGCCTTTAGGTTATAAAACCTGTGTTATCCGCCCTGCTTGCTCATGAGGCAGAAAGCGAACGGATGGACAGGATGCTTGCATTGTTTGTCCCTTCCTGGTCTACTCGTGGGACAGCAGTTATTTCCAGGATAACCCGATAACTCATCATCTTGCCTCAAATAACCAGGAAACTGTAAAGAAATAAGAAGTAAGCGACTTCTCCGGTCGCTTAATTGCAGTATGTGAAATGTGTCCCTGGAAAAGTCAAAACTGACCATCTGATGGATTTGATAGAGAGCTCGAAGGGGAGGCACAGCAGCCCTGCCTGTCTGGTGGAGCCTTTCTGAAGGAGAAGGTCTCTGCTCCACCACACAGGACAGCTCAGGCTGTTCACCATGAGCTCAGCTCATAGGGTGAATTCCCACACTGAGCAACAGCTCTGGGGAACAATAGTGTAGGAGTAAAGGGAAAGAAATATTATTCAGCCAAGTGCCACACTTCCCAAGGGAAACTGCCGGTCACTGGAAAACAGATTTATGGCCTTCAGAGAAAAAGTAGCATTTCATAGAATGACCAAATGGTTTGGGTTGGAAGGGACCTTCAGGATCATCTAGTTCAAACCGCCTGCCATGGGCAGGGACACCTTCCTCTAGACCAGGTTGCTCCAAGTCCCGCCCAACCTGGCCTTAAACACTTCCAGGGACGGGGCAGCCACAGGTTTTCTGGGCAACTTTTGCCAGTGCCTCACCACCCTCACAGGGAAGAATTTCATCCTAATATCTAATCTAAACATGCACTCTCTCAGTTTCAGATTTGAATCAGCTATTGCTGACAGAGAAGCTCCTGAGACACCTTTAGTGGCAGCAACTCATCGCTTCAATGCCACTTTGGGCTCTCACCTGGCTTCCTGGACCCTGCTGTCGTTTCCCCTGCAGGTGTAGTTCTGGATGTAAACTCCCTTGGCGCAGTTGATGACGGAGAAATCCACGTCACAAACTGCCAGGAAATGTGGCCGCAAGCGCCCGACGGACACTTTGGCAATGTCTGTGAAGGACTGGCTGATGGCGCAGCCGAAAACAAAGCAGCCCACTTGCTTGTAGAGCGCTGCCACGTAGGGGTTCTGGATAAAGGAGCGGGATTTCTCCTTCAGGTAGTGGATGCGGTAGAGCTCTCCTGTTATAATCTGTGGAGGAAACAGAGAGGTTAGAGAGCAGGAAAAGTGCTGTGCAGGACCCCTGATGCGTGTAAATGCAGGGCTGAGATATCTCTTTGTGCCCTGAGCATCTCGAACCAGGAATCTGCTCCCTCAAGGAGGAAGGAGAACCCACAGCTCAGTGTCTCTCCATGCTCCTCTTCTGCCCTCTCAAGAAGAGATTGCAATGCTCAGAATGTTGTTTATGGAAAAATCCGATACACAAAAACAAGGTAGATTTTGCATTAGCACATTGGCATAGTTTTAAAGAAGTGAAATAGCACCCCAGAATAGTGGGGGGAAACATTAACATCAGTGAGATAAAGAATCAGTTTGTATTGGGAAGGAGAGGCCAGATCCACTACCCTCTTATCAAACTGATTTTGGGAGAAAGTAAATGAACAACCTGCTTATCTTACTCTCTTAAAATCATGAACACAACAAGGGAAGAACCAGAATGTCGCAAACTTCATATTCTGGCCTAAAACTTGCTGCCACCAGACCCAATTCAAACCTCTCGAAGCCTTCATAAACGCCAGTATTTCAAGGCATTTCAAGGGGTCTTGCATTTGCGTGGCAGCAAATTATGTTTTTCTTGTGTCGGGGGTGCTGAGGTTGGACAATATCGCCATAAATCACTGTCAGGGAGCAGAGGACCCAACTTCTCACATTCATGACTCTTAAAAGGCAGGTTAATGAAAATCAGGCTGTGAAATGAAGTCCAAATGTCTCACCTCTCCCAAAGAGGCAAAGGTTCAAATTGTTCTCCGTCACGCTACACACCTAAGTTTTAAGCTCCAGATTTACAGCTTTAGGATTTTATTCATTACTTTAAATGTTTTTATACCTGAGTAATAAATCGAGGTAGAGGATTTTTTTTGGGTGCCCCCTTGTCCCTGCTTCTCTCTAGTCATGGCAACTATGATATGTAAAATTAACTGTCAGGAAAAATGCCTTCATGTTAATCCCTTTCTGGAGCAGCCAGCAATATTCCTCCTGGTGTGGCAGCCTGCCAGCTGTAAGCAGCAGACGAAGCTCCCCTGCCTACCTTTTTTAAAAGCTTGGCACAGCCCTTGGAAACTAATAAACTGGAAAAGTATGGCAATTAGACTAAGAGGAGATGAAGCTGTATCATTGTTTGAACTCACTCGTACCAGGGCTTGAAAAAACAAAGGTTGACCTAAGGCAGCTGAAATTGCAGCTAAGCAAGCTTTATCAAAGAGAGATACAACTAGAATAATAAAAAATAAAGGCCAAGCTAGAGTGTGCTCTGCTACCATGCACAGGAAAGCTTTGGGTGGCTGCACCATCATTTAGGAGTTTACATGTCACAGCTGAGATTTACTCTTGGAAATCTGTCAGTGACCAAGAGTTGTTTAGGCAGCTGCAGCTAACCAGCTACAGCATCATTTTAATTCTCACAGTCTCCAAAGACCATGGTTTATCTCCATTTTGGACCATTTTCCAGTACAAGCTGGCAAGCCAGGAAACTTACTGGCATGAGGACTGCAGGGTCAGGTTGTCCTGGACGCACACAGAGGCTCCTGTACGAGGTCAAAGCACCACTTGCACTCCTGAAAGCCTAAATTCACATGAAGGGGAGCTAAGAGGCTCAAAACTCATGGCTTTCACAGGGGGGAGATGAGACAAACTAAGGATGATATCTCATACTGGCAGATGTGCCATTACTCCAAACTCACAAACACGTAAACCTGAGGCTCTTGGTCTTGGAAAGGCATGTGACCATTTTAAACAGGGACCAACAAAGGTTCGGGGATTAATATTTTTCTCTCACTGTTGGTGGTCTGGGTAATTGCACACATGTAGCAGATTGTAAACTGGAGCCTTCATTCCCTCACTAACACGCTGCTGGGTACCTATGAACCCTCCCCACTCAGTGAAAGCCATGGCTCAACCTTAATGAGAAGGTAAAAATTGGGTAAACTTGTTTTTTTGGCAGCCATGTCCCAGATAAAGCAGGACGGTGAAAAACTAACGCAGCACAGATGTGCAAGGACTGGAAGGACATCCTGAAAAGAAAACAAGTTTTAAAGATATTAAGCTCTTCTCATGCCTCACATTTCTGGCAAGCCATCCACATGGGACATATGCCATTCCCAGGTGATGGGCACAGCTCCCAGGGACTGTCTCACACATTTAAGAAAGATGGTCACTAGAGAGAAGCCAATATCAAACTTTTCTATCAGTGAATGCTTTTTGCAGACTTTTGGTTGTCATGCCCATTTTATTCTTATTATAAGCAATTCAATGAGCCTATAATTACTTTTAGAGCTTTTCTAGTCACTTATGTCTCTAGCGTAACGTTCTCTGTGCTAATCACATTGGTGTATCACCTTCAACTGTAAAACACCCAGCTAACCCAGCTGTGTAACGTAGATCACCTAGGAAATTAATTTTCCTAGGAATATTTCAAGGGCTTTCAGGTGTGGGGACACAGGAGACCACAGCAGTGGTAGCTGTATGAGGCTCAGGAATAGAAGAGTGTCACCTTCCCCTGGCCATCCAAGGGACCACCAACATAAAATTTACAATTTCCCAGCATGAAGAGCAGTCAGGAGATATGTGAGAGTGCACAGCTCAGAGGCACGAGCCTATCCAGTGTCATCTGCACAGAAATTTGCCTGAAGTCAGTAAATATACAGATATTAAAACCAAATGTATATCCTCTCACATCCTGATTGAAGCCAAGGACTCATCTCTGCCGTTTACTTAACAAGCTCTCTGGGTGTCCTCAAGCCACTTAAAACATGACCTGGACCTTTTACCCCAGGCTACACTGCCTGTGACGCCACATAAAGCAAGGGCGTGAAATTTTGGCTGCCCCATCCCAAATGCCAGCTCCGAAGTACTCACAACCACCGTCCTGCCTTCCGAAGGCAAATGATGGGAGCGAAAGGAGCAGAGTCAGTGCTTTGTGGATTTGGAAGGAATTCCTATTATGCTACAGTAATTCTGGTATCTGGGTTACATCTGAAAAAAGAGGTCAGGCTGACTTGAATTTTCCATGCAGGCTGCCTTAGCAAAGAAATCTGTTGCTTCAATTCCTCGTTAGCCATTTGTGTCACTCAGCAGCAAATAACTGAGCTTTTGAATTTACCTTATTAAGTTACATTTGTTGTGGGCACAGTGAAACCAGGGCAGAAACATCAAATTCTTTGGGGATTTTCTTTCTCTTTTAATTGACCTGCTATTTCGTGGTAGAAAGTTGATGGATCACATAGGCAGCTGATTATGTTTCCAGTCTCTGTTCCAACTCCTATATTTGCCACTGCCTCATTACAGATCAGAAGAGCACTCCACATGGAGCTGGCGTGCCGATAGCTCAGGCAGTAATGCAAAAATGAGAGGCTTTTTCATTTTGTTTTTATGGCTTTTCCACACTTGGGGGTTATTCACCTGCAGGGTAAAATTCTGCTGTGTTTATAGAATTGGGGGTTTGGCACCTTTTGGGCTTGCTTTGGGAAGGGAGGGGGCATAGGAACAGAGCAGTTTTGGGGACCTGCTTTGCTTAGTGAGTGTATGTGGTCAGGAGATGATGGAGAGATCAGGAAGTGATGCAGATATTCATGTCAGGAAGCAGCAAGGCTGAGGATGGGGTATTACCAGAACAGGCACTGTGCCATCCTAAAATATCTATTGCCTGTGACATTTTTCCTATGAGGAAAGACAGAAGCTACAATGAGAACAAGTATTCTGACCTCTCCCATCACCATCCCTCCCAGCTGAAGGACTGAGAGGAAGGCAGCGTCACTGGGAAAGCACCTGAGCATTTCTGGCAGCAGGTGAGAAGGAAAATATAGGTACTTTTCACAGGAGAATTTCATCTCAGCTGGAAGCGTTTAAGCAACAACCAGGAGACAGCTCTTGTCTTCTGCCCCAGGTACATGCTGGCATAAAGACACTCAACTCTGTGAGCTGAGTTCAGCATTTTGGCTGACACTGAAAGCTCTCACCATGCAATCAATTCAGGTCTAGGGAAACTGTCAGGAAAAGGAAAACGAAGAGACATTGGGAAGGTGGTGCATTACCTACTTTTTACAATGAGGACTCTGGGAATATGCTCCCCATGGAAGGTTTTAATTGTCATTTGAAAATGGCTGTAATATGCAATCTCTTAAAAACCTAATACTAACCTGTTAAACTTTTCCAGGCACTGGTTAGCTGAAAAGATGTATCCTTTCTTTGTTTTTTAAACCTTATGAAATAGGCAAATACCAAGAGTGATTTTAATAGGGACAAACTATGCCAAGTCCTTACTGACACTCAAGTGTTTTTGCCTCTACTCTGAACTCCTACCGGAGGGTGAAAAAGCTCTTGTGAAGCTCACAGACTTGCCCAAACAGCTTTGGGCCTGTTTACGGGCTTCAAGACTAATCTCATTCCTCTCATTACATGCTTTCATTTGCAAATGTTTGCTGCCATGCTTACAGTGAAGTCAAATCATTGCAGTAGATCCTGTGAACACACTGGTAAGACGGTGTTAAACTCCCCTGCTGACGGGATGTTGGTGCTAAAAGAGGTGACAAAAAAGCCCCTCAAGGGACAGAAGAGGAGATTTCAGAGGTGCTACTTACAGCGAGGATGGCGATGAGGATACCTGCAGCACACAGCACTGCATCGTTGATAGTCTCCACATTCTTCTGTGGGTACCTGATGCTTTCATCGTCGCAGTAGAAGCCCCGCTGGTAGGGCTGGATTGTGCTCGTTTCAATGATGAGGAAGGGCAACCCAGCTACAAAGAAAGGGGGAAACAACCAAACCCATTATCAATACAGGCAAACACAAGCAGCTCACAAAAAAAACTCAACTAGAAAACCCCTTGCAAACCACGCAGCACTGTTCCTGATCCTTGTCTTTCCATATTCCTATCTTTCCAAAGGGAATAGGTTTGGGATTTGTTTTTCCAAGTCGGTCTTGCGGGGAAAAAGCATCTCCTCTGTTATGGTTATCAGATGTCTGTGCAGCCTGGTTTCAGTTAAGCCTTGTGCACTGCAAATATTAACTTACAGGAACAGACCCCTGAAGCAATCCCTCTGCAAAAGGCCATGAAAACTAATCTGGCACTTTTCTCTAGGGAGGGCCCGATGCTCTGCCGAGCGCCCTGTGGCCGGGCAGCCCAGAGCTGTGCAAACAAACACTGGAGGATCGAGTATCTGTATGGCTTCTACCTGGTCAGCCCAGCTACACTCCAGGCCCATCACTTTTATGCCTTTGAAGCCTTCCTTGGCTCACTCCTCTCTGTATTTACAGGGTATATGTGTGTTTGTACCTACTCATGCAACAAGTATGTGCCTTGAGCAGCTGTGGGATACCCATCCTTGACCCACCCATGCAAGGACCAGCCCCTCCACAAGAGCCAATGGAGTCCCATCAGAACCTGTTCACCTTCAATCACAATAAAGCCATGTGAAATCTGTTTTTTAAATGCTATTTGTGAACCCTCTGTGCAGGATTTCCTGCATCTGCACAGCTTGGCTGGACCTTTGCACCAGGCAGGGGGCAGATCTGCTCAAAAACATGAGGCTAGGACATACAGTGAAGGGAACACCAGGAAATTGCTGGAAATGTCTGTAACTCCAAGTTCTTATAAGTTTTTCAGAGAAATACAGCCTTGCCTCAAAACTAGAAGGAGAACCCTAGGGTGTTTCCCAGCCACAATGTCACCTTGGGCAGGGCACCCTCCTTCCCTTTGCCTCAGTTTCCCCATCCACCTTTGCTATTAAGCCCATCACTGAGAGGAGCACTACATCCCCACCAAAATAAGCCCCAGATTCCCCGAAACCCACATTCAGAGTAATCACAAACCACAAGGTACAGGAAACCCTCCTCCCACTTGCAGAGCGAAACCCAGGTAGGGGGAAAAACAAATGCACAGTGGTTCAAGCTGTCCTTGGGCCAAGACAACAGGTCTCACGCCCAGATCCTACAGAAAGCACTGGGGAATACTTGTCGACCACTAACTTGCTTAAGTATCTGTGGGTTTGTTTACACAGCTAGAAGTCAAAGACATCAGAGGGTTTTCCCTTCTAAAATTAATAAAAAAGGAAATAAAAAGTGAAGTGCTGTTGGGTTTCACCCAAATTTGTTCACAATACATTTATAGTGAACACAATCTACTAGATGTGATTAGCAAGGGCATCATCCAGGTTGCTACAAAGTGTCATCGAAATAATGTTCCACATGTTCTCCACATGAACCACTCTCTGGATCTCACTTTGCGCAATCCCTTTTGGCTCCTCTTCCTGTATGGTAATAGGTTTGCCTAATCCAGGATTACTACAAGGTTTTCTTAGTCTTAAGAAAAAGGAAAAACTCCATCACCTGTGAGCAAGGACAACACACACAAATATGAAGCTATTCAGGGAGCCGGCAGCGGTCAAGGCCACTGCTCAGGGCTCCTTTCAGATCCTCTCTAAAAGCTCTGGAAGTAGGTTAATTGCAAATTCTGGGCTCCGTGGTGCTTGGCAAGGCAGAATAGTTTCCACCACATGTGTGAACCAGCGAGGAACAGTTTCAGAACTGCCTGCCCAGCTCAGATTTGGTAAATAAAATCGGACATCTCGCGTGAATCCAGTTGATCTTCATTCCACTATTTAACTGTTTTGATGCCCGGCCAGCTTGGCCCCAAAACGCACCTCTGATGCCAGCAATCCCATATTAATAGGCCACTTAAAAAATCTTTAAGTTTCCAAATGAAAAATGGCAGGAGAAGCGCTAAGGCCGCTCGGCGCGATCCGATTTCACACGCGCTCGGAGCGGCAGCGTAACAGTTGAACTCGGGGAGTAGACATGCCACGGTTACGTGGCTTATTGTTATTCCTCCAGTTCCTCTTGTTAATAGCTTTCACATGACAGGTCTGTAAAACACATGTTCCCACAGACAATAAAATACATCTGAAAGCTAAAACTGGTTTAAAAAAAAAAATTAAAAAAAAAAAAAAAAGACAATAGTGTTCCTATATATTATGTGAACCCAGGAATAATAAAGATTTGTTTTCTCTTCATTCATTGAACAGCATGGGGTAGTATTTCCGCGATTCAATTATGTGTACACTTGCCACAGCTATAATAAGAGCATAAGTGACCTATATGGGACACATTTTCACAAAGCACATAGGCATAGTTTAGAAAATCCAATGGGTTTGTTTTCTCTCCTACAAACTTGTGGTTTAGTGGGATATTGCCAATCAAGTCTTGATATTTTTCCAGCAAAACAGTAACCTCAGATTACCTTTTTTTTTTCCCTTCCCCTTTTTTTAAAATGAGAAACATAAACACACTCTCCATACCTAAACGGATATTACTTATAAGACATAACATGCCTTTAATTTTGAGGGCTGGGTGAGAGGCTGCTCTTTCACCCAAGGAAGAGAAGACCCCAGCCCATGGCAAACAGTAAATCATGCTCAAAATGGCTCTTCTTCCACAAGGTTATTTCTTGGAGGATGGGTTGTCTAAGGGACTAGGTCACTGCTCACATTTTTTTTGGCAAGGGGGTTGCAGCACAGAGAAACTTGTACCAGTACCAAAAGACAGCCAGAGTATGGGTTTTGCAAAAAAAAACTCTACAGAGGGAAGTCTGGAAGAATTAAATGCCGAGAGAGATGCCCTTGGAATCCCCAGCAAAACACTAGAGACATCTCCTTCACACTAGGAGATCTGCCAGAGGCAAAGGTATCCAGAAGTGGGGCTACAGCCCACACATCTTGGAAATGGAAGGCAGGCCGTAAAGGTGTAGGGTTGTACTGTGAAGATGAAACATCTGTCCCCATCACCTTTTCTGCCCCAGTCTGCCTGTTGGATTCAGCATTATAGTAGGAAATTCAGACTGTGCACCCCTGGCTGCAGGGATTTGGATGTAGAGATTCAACAGCCAAAACCCATAAAGCTGCTAAGTCTTCCCACCCCTATACATGGTACAAAACTATTGAGAATACAAGAGGTACATTTCAGAAAACAGTAATTAATGGTGATTTGCACTGAACAACAGAAATACAGGGCAGGCAAAAAAAATTACACTGATTTTGGGGATAGTCGCCCTTCTCTGAAAATAATCCTGCCCCCTTATTACTGATATCTCCATGCTAAGAAACGACATAGCAGCCTGTGGACCATGTCCTAAAGCATGGGGGCAACACTGGTACATCCATATAGAACTGTGCAACCAGGGAAGGGCTGCTATCCCCACCTCACAGACACAGGAAACTAAAGCATAAAACAAAGGGATTTGCTTATTCATACGTATAAAAGGTAAACGGAGCTGAAATTACCTTCTGAACTCTAACATCATTCACAAGGTGAAGGAAAGTTTTTTTCGTTATACAAAGGGGATTTTTTACTTTAATAAAAGAACAAGGGAATCCCAACCACAATCTTTCATCCAACTATGCTGTAGGAGATCAAACACAGTTCCAAACCATGAACATAATAGAAATCTCTTGAGGACTGATCCTGCCCTATCCAAACAGGCTCAGCCCTGCTCCAAGTGTCATGGAGCAGGTGTGGACACTAAAGAATTGTGCAAGGCACTGCTGGGTGCTGTGGGACTGGACATTGAAAAATGATTGTTGGGAGGAAGTCCAAGTGACTTGTGACCTCTAACCGCTGGTGTCCTACACTAAGGTATTTCAGAGCAGGGTTTAAATTTACTTGTCTTTCCATTTAATAAAGCCAATCAAGTTTGGAAATCTAGCACCAAGGAAAAAATATTCCTTTCTCTGGTCAGCACCTTTATTAAGAGGCAATTAATAGGCAATAATCCTGGGAAGGCTGGCAGCATGAAAGGTAAAACCCCACCACCAAGCCTAAACAAAACCCCCGTGTACTCTCTGACCAGCCTGAAATGTGCATAAAATCAAAGGCAGGAGAAAAAAGGGCTCTGTGTTGGGTACAGCACTTTGAATCTCAGTCTTTGAAAATTTAACACTTGTGCAGATTTAATGGGGAAAAAAATTTAAAAGGGGATAAGCTTTCATTGGCCACTCATCAAAAAGCAGAAGGAGCGGAAGGCAGGAGGCATTTCTGCAGCGACCCACCCATGCCACTCTCATCTTCCCAGCCCAGCCTTCACCTTTGCACCAAATTAAACACCATCACTGCCTTTTTCTTTCTAAATGTTTGGTTTTGATGGAGGTTGGTTTTTTTCCTCCATTAAAGCTTTCTTCTTTCAACCCTGCAGGTCAGTGGGATGGTGCTGGCTATCTCAACAAAGCAATGGTAATTTCTAACAAGCATTCCATGATGTGTTTGCCTGCCTGTGTCCAGGTCCTGGGTGTTCTTAAGGTTTCGGTAGATTAGACATCCACCTTAATAAAGTGAAAAAGACCATTAAATAATTTGGCAGGGCTGAGTGGAGTCTCTAATTCCTCATTTAAATCACACTCTGTAAATATTTGGGTACCTACAAGAGATAGGCTTTCTATTTGAAGTACTTAGTGGCTGATCTTGGGAACATGTAAACTTTATTTGGTTTACAATACTTGTACATATTTAAAATGCATAAAAACTAGATTAGCCTACGGTAGGCTTTTATTGGGGCTTTAAAAGTTGGCTTCCCCAACTTGTAGAGAGGAATTGCAGCACTACAAGACCAGCCTTGGCATCTGCTATAAGAGTGAACAGCTCTTGCAGCCAATTTACATTGTATGTATTGTATATATATATATACACACACACAAATAAAATGTAACAACCCAAAGAATAGAAGTATTTCCACATTTTCCACATTTCCACCATATCAGGCATATGCTGTCAATCAAAACAGAGCCCATTTATGCACCAGCACTGGGAGCATCTAAAGGAATGGTAGAAGCGTCACCAACCAAAAAATAACCTCAAGGAACCAGATCCACAGCCCAGTGGCAGACAAAAGAAGGATCCTACCGCAGACTGGATTGAGCCATTATGTTGGGATTTTTAAATGTCTTGAAAGCAGCAGTGATGCACCTCCAAGACCATGGTTTTTGACTGAATCTGGATAGTCAAGGCCCATATATTCACTAGGACAAGAAGGACTAGGATGCAATTAGGCTAACCATCAGCTCTGCTATTTTATTACCTGCGCAGTCTTAATTGTTCTTCACCTTGGTTCCAGCAGTCCAGAAGATTGCTCTGTGCATATGCCTGTATTTTGGAAACATATCTAATATCTTTGTTTGCAAAACAGATTCCCATTCAACTCTATTACAGTTCCACTACTCTCAGCTACACAGACACATGAGGATAGAAAATTCTCCACACAAACAAAGCCTAGACTTTACAGTAAAACAGGTACCTGCTTTAGAGTACTAAAGAACCTATAAACAAGGATCAGTATATATTGCATTTCTCTGATTTGACCTGTTCAGAAAAGTTCTAGGACACAACAGGTTGATTTCCACAAAAACATAAAAAAGGCAACAAATTATTAGTTAATTTCCGACTTGTTGTAGGTTCTTTCACGTAACTCACATGAACGTTTGCCCCTATCTATGTCAATCTGTCTCGTTCTCTTCCTATGAAGAGTGTGACATTTCCGTCCACTTTATAATTATTAGTTATATTTCAGCCAAATCATAGGAACTTTAACGTAAACCTCACCATTTTTAGGTCCACCAGATGCTACAGAGTCCAGAAGACTTCCTAGTGGGCAGACACAGATTCATTTTGAATTAGATGATATTTTCTGGGTCCTTACTTTTTTGGGGGTTTTCTGTTTGTTTTTTAATAAGAACTGGTTAACCAGGAACACAGAAAAGCATCTTCTCATGCCTGTTAGTGCACTAGCAAACAAGAAGAAAGCCAGGAATATTCAACTTCTACATATACAACCATGTAACACTGATGACCCCAAGCTGCAGAGGTACTTGAGATGTACCTTTAAAAGGAACCAAATGTGGTGTCAGAAATGACAGGTGTCTTTATTTGCTGCCCAAGCCCATCCTCCAGAGACATATCCATCCCTGGAAGTGTTCAAGGTCAGGTTGGACAAGACTTTGAGCAACCTGATCTAGTGGAAGGTGTCCCTGCCCACAGCAGTAGGGTTCCAAAAAGACAACCTTTATGGTCCCTTACAGTCCAAACCATTCTAGGATTCCATTATACTTATCCTTTTTGGTTAATACAGCCCTGTGCAACATGGAGCATGTTTATTGACCCAACCATCCTAGGAGAATATTATTATAAAAAGGTTCTTGGTCACAGGTACTTTAAACCAAATGTCAGATTATTCTCATGCACTGCAAATTCCTCTGGATTTGAAACCTCGGTAGAAACACTTCCTAAAGTGGCTGGAGCACAATGTGCCAGACCCACGCTTTAAGAATCTCCAGATGAACAGGAATGCTGCCATTGGTTTTGCTGGGAGAAATAATGCTTTCACTGAGTACCTGTTACCTATTTTCAGAGGTAAAGACCACATACAAAGGAAGAAAGAGAAGAAGGGAATTCTACTAAGAGTGTTAAGCTGTTCCTCATGGGAGTTTGGCATGAGCTGATGTATTAAAAGAGCTTTATATTAAAGAGCACATATATTTTTAATACCTAAAAATGCATTAATAAGACAAAAGGTCTTATCCAAGCCACAATATGTAGATGCATATAAAAGTTTGCATTTCTGGGGTAAAACAGATTTAAACCAGACTGGCCAACCAGCAAATTTGGAGAGGGTGAATAAAAAAAGACATTACCAACAGGAATCCAGAGCCAGCTCCAGCAAAACATGATGGAAACAAAGCCATAATTTCACATTGTCTACAACAAGGAATAAAATGTGACACACCATGAAAATTCCAATGCGTCAGCATCTTTTGAGGTACCTCTATACATCCATGTGCTTTGGAAGTCTCACAGATATGACAAGTCTGACCTAGGATAACCCAGCCTGAATAGAGGGGGAAAAAATGTAAAAACAATAAAAATGTGCCTGTGAACTCTGCAATACTGAAGGCAAACAGATTGTGTGAAAAATACACTGTGGCGACTATTATGTTTTCAATTACAAACGAAGCGAACAGGGTTTACTCTGCCGGTCAGTGGGGTTTGGAACAAGCCTCACCATTGCTCCTCAAGGCTCAGCCTTCGAGGAAGGGCTCAGACCACTGCCCAGCCCCACCAAAACCCAACACCCTGTTTCTTTGGGGGAAATCTAAGAGCTTTCTGTCAAATGGATGCAAGGATGAGCAGAGAGTCTGCTCCCTTCATCCACCTGCACACACTGGCTGTATGAGCCCTAATATTTCCCCATCTAATAACAACTCTGTTTTCTACTCATATAGATTCATAGAATGATAGAAAGGTTTGAGTTGGAAGGAACCTTAAAGATCACCCAGTTACAACACCCTGCCATGGGCAGGGGTGTCACCCACTAGACCAGGTTGCTCGGGGTCCCATCCAACCACTCTATCAACTTCTATTCAAGAGGAAAGTTTTGTGAGCTGTAGCCATTGTTTTAATATATAAAATCTCAAGCAAAGATTCCTTATCTCAGCTTACTGCCCCCCAACACCCCCACATACAAGCCGTGGCTCCTTCTCTTTGCACAGCCACCCCAAACCATAACAAGAACAAGTGGAGCCAATGGGATGCAGTAGACAAAATCCTCTTAATTATTTTTAAATCAATAAAGACACAAAGCACTTGAAGCAAAAATAAAGCCAGTTAACCTGGTCAAAATTCAGCTGCTGAACTTCCCAAACTTCCTTCCCTCATTCTTGAGTATGCTGGCCAGGCACTGCCATTGTAATTAAGCACGTTTTCAGGAGCAACTGCCCCTGTGTAGGAGGCAGCAGAGCCCCTGGCCACAGCACTGATGCCTGCCACCAGTAGCTTTTTGACCCAGTTCTGTCAATGTACCTATTGTAAATGCAAAATCCTTCTTCGGATTTGAAGCAGCAGCCACCTGCACAAATAAGGCCGGGTTATAACTCTGTAACCCAATACAAGCACTGGAAGCTTAAAAAGTTTGTATTACAAAAAGCACTTCTGACCTCTTCCTTGGAAGTTCACTAATCACTTTTAATTCATAATTTATTTCCTCTTAATATACTTGCTTTATGTAATACCCCCCTTTCCCTCCCCTCCTTTCTTTTTTCTGGAAGTTCCCCAGGAGAAAATGGTATTACACAACTCCCTTGACTAACTGGAAATGAAACTTTTCCCCCTCGGTAGTCGCGATTTGGTGGAGTTTCCAGGATATAGTGCACAGCACACAGTGCTGAAAGGCAAAGAGATGTGAGTGTGGGTGGAAGTGATCCAAAGGGCCCTAAAGTGATGGGGGGTGATCTCAGTGGTCCCTCGAGCAGATCTCAGTAAGGTTTTGCCTGTTCACCAATGGGTAAAAAAACCCCATAATATTATCACTTTTCTGGCTTCCCTGTGTTTTGATTGCAGTTACTACACAGAGTGACATCCTAATATAGAGCAATACATGATATAACTGAGATTGCACTGGTAGTCAGGTAATATTAAAAAAAAAATCATGCACCTAATTAAAATAGCTTTGTACTACAAGGAAGGGAAATTTTGCAGGTGGAAGGCAGAGGCTGCTGCCTTGGCCCTGCTGCCACCTTGCTATCTGTAGAAGTTTGTGTTTCTTTGATGGAAAACAGCTGTGAACAGGATACTTCAGAGACAAGACATCACCTGCAGTTACAGAGGTGTCCACCCTATACTGCTCACAAGAACTTACTTATACTGACCCTATCTGCCCCTGGATGACAACCCTATGAATTATTCATGTCCCTAGAAGTCAAACAGATTTTCTGGGGACAGCATGGTTCCATGTTGCACACCATCTTGGAGTTCTGGGTGCTTTCATACTGCTAAGAAACTGAAAACTCTGCAAATCCAGGTGATGCAGCAGTGTAATAGCAACACTGAAAATTTCACCACCCTCTTCTGCAAGCACAGGGCCAGCCATAGTGGACCCATCCCCCTTGTCACACACAGTGTCACACCAGCCCCTTTCCCATGCACAGCCCAAACCTCCCCTCGACAGCTGCATTTTGCAGCCAGGTGACATTTCATAGCCCCATTTCCTTAAGGGACAGTATAAATTGGGCCACATCTGACTGGCACAGGCAATGGCCAAGCCTCTATTCACACTGACTCAAGGGACACAACATGTACCATGCCTTTTAAAATCCAAAATGGATAACTCCCAATTTCCCTTTCCAGCCTCCTGTAACAATGCTGTGCCCTGCTGTCAAGGAACGTGTGAATAAATTGAGGAAAAAAGGTTAAAGAAGCCCAAGGGAATAGCAGTCTCTTTTTCTTTATTGCAGTTAATTTTGACAAAGGCTCTTCTGTTTCCTCCCTCTACTTTTTTTTTTTTTTTAAGGGCTTCGTGCCAAGCTGCATTATTCCTCTTCACCATGGTACTTCCATGAAACCCGCCTGGTATGTTTGCCTGAAAATCACAGGTTTTCATGGAAATTGTTTTTATCTCAACAACTACTCCTTTTGTCATCTCGGACATGAAAAGAGGAAGATAAGGGTTCAGGCTCAAATCTGATCCCAGTAACAAAGTATCCATTAAAAAGCACCACGACCTTCCTTCCAAATCCAGCATCACGAAAACCTGCCCTCTCAATGGGGCAGAAACCCCTCAAAAACCCTTTTAACTATCTCCCTCAGAACACCAATGCAACTGCAGATCCATGTGAAACTCCAAACCCCACTTTGCACAGCCTCAGTATTAAACACTGAGGCTTGGGAAAAAAAGCTCATTGTATTGGTAGGATTGTTTTGAACTATTTTTAAGTGGAAATAGTTTCTTTTCTTGCAGCCCATCATGGCAACCAGAGCCCACTGGCTCCTGTCAGCGAGGCAGGAGCTCAGCAACTCCTTGGGGGTGTTCTCTATTTCCAGCCTATTTACTGCTCTGTTGAGAAAGGCGCCTATAGATGCTCCAGTTCTCAGATGGGAGTTTGGAGGGACTCGGTTATTCAACAAACCAACCCTTTCTAAACACGGTCAAAGGAGTGATTTGATGCCTTTCAGTGCTTACTATACAAAACGCTGAAAGACCAGCGGACTTCAAAAGCCGCAGAAGCGGAGCTGGAGTTTGGCAGGAGTTCATTAGCTGCCTGTGTCCTTCTGTGTGTGGCTTGTAATTACATGCAGACCTGATGCCAACTCCTCATCTACTGAGGGGTACCAATTAACGTGCTGCTGGATGATTCACAGGTAGCTAATGCAAGGATTTATACAACTGGCGTGCCAAGTATCCCATGCTTTATTATTATTATTATTTTAAGCTGGCCTTTTTTGATTCTCTTCAAGTTATCAGACAAAAATGTGGGTTTGGCAGTAAAATTGGGATTGTTCAGCCTGTTCCCAGGCCACACACTGGTGGGCCTGATCCTGCTGTCACTGTGTACCACATCTGCAGGGAAATGCACATCTCTTGGTGCATTGGCCAAGGACTTCCAAGTTAAACAACCTACTGTATTTTACCTTTGTATAAAGCATAGTTTTCTGCTCCAAGGAGAAAATTCTAAAATTGAGGTACAATTTGTCCTCCATATTTGCCTTTCCTGCTGCTTGCATCCTCTTACTCCTACAGGTAGTAAAACAATAACAGCAGGAGCTTAACAGCAGCTGGGGGAGCTGAGGAAACAGGTACCTAAAAATGATAATTCATTTTTTGGAGGGGAAACAAAACTGCATCTCCCACAGGAAAACATAACAGTTATTAGCTCCTCTAAAAAAAAAGATAAAAAAAATGAAAGTCTTTCTTCTCTTACTTGAAATCTGCATCCCTTTGCTTTTCTTACTGGAGATCTGCATCCCTTTGCAGCCAGTTGGCTCTCAGTGCAGCCTTTGGCAATTAAAACCTTGGGAAGTCAAACACAACAGCATGGAAGTGAGCCTTTTGTTTTCCTGCTTTGTCATTCTTGTCTTGTGTTTCATCCCAAGAAGATTTCTCAGGCTACGGGGGAACCATGGGCTTAGTGGAGCATCTTGGCACTGACCTGGAGCAGACCTCCAAGCACACTGTTTTCCAATGCTGATGTTTTTCCCATGGAGAAAAGGAGAGCCAGTCCTCATTTCCTTCTTCTGCTTGACTTTCTACTTTCCAAAAGTCAAGGTGAGTCCACCGAATTTCCCCTCCTCTCAGTCTTCAGCATTTCAATGGCCTCTTGTCCTTAAAGCCACCAAGAAATGAATGGCACATGAGACGGGCATGATTTTAGATTTACTAGAAATTTGATGCTCCTGGGCAGAAATGAGACTGTAAACATGGGCAGCAAGAGAGAATTTAAAGAAATTATCCCAGCCACAGGACAGCTACGCACTCAGTCACGGTGTTGGATGCATTATGGATACACATATAGCATCCAGAGACCCTCATTAGCAGTAATTTGGTGGCTTTTGCTCTTCTTCCTTTATGTTTGTCATACAACTTCCCCCAATATTCAATTTCTGTGTTAACCTTTCTGTGTGCTGTGGTCCAGCACACAGACACCAATCTGTATCATTCTCCCCTTCAGACACCCCTATTTCCATACATCTTCCTCTCTCCATAGGAGAAGCAGTTTCTCCATCACACTTTTTGCTCCAAGACCCTTGCATAAGGCCTTCAGCCCTGGGGGATAACAATTCCAGGAGGGCTGCAAGTACAGCCCAACACCCACACCATTTTATCCTTCTAATAAACCTTTCACTGCATTTGACACAGTACAGGTCTTGTCCAACCATGAAAGCTTTCTTGCTTATCAGGAGAATTTTTAATCAACTAGAAGGGAAAACATGGCCTGACATTTTATTGCTTCCTTGCACTTTGCTTTTAGATGTTTTGGTTTCTCCCAATTTGTACTCTTGTTAATCTCTTTAGTCAGGGATTGGTGGAAAGCCTCAAGTTTTCCATGCCCAGCAGCTTCCTTCAGATCATTTGGAGGCAGGGCAGGCAGAGGAGCATGGGGGAATGGGGAGGCTTATGGTGGGGTAGGAGAAGAAGGCACCAGGCACCAAACTCTCCACTCATTGCAGGTTCTGGGGCAGGGTTTTGTCCTGGCCACAATTACAAACCAACAAACAACGTCTGTGGGGAAGGGTCATAAGAAGTTCAGCTTTCCTCTATTAAAACCATCTGGTGCCTATAAAAAAAATCCAACTGGTTGGTTGGGATGGTTGGTAGCACCTCCTCCCTGCTCGGCTCTTCCTGGCACTTCTCGGGAATGTGGTGGCACCAGAGGTGTCACAGTGAGGGAGAGGGCTGCCATGGGAACAGGGGACTTGGCAGACACACTCCCCACTTTGTATCCCTCCTGCTGAGAAGAAGGTGCCCCAGAATACACCTCATTTCACTTCTTATCTGAGCCA
Organism: Manacus vitellinus; assembly: GCF_001715985.3. NCBI lineage: Eukaryota > Metazoa > Chordata > Aves > Passeriformes > Pipridae > Manacus > Manacus vitellinus. Next base: position 7,522,153 of record NW_021939546.1, on the reverse strand, counting down.
AACTCCTTTACGAGGTGTCTGTCCCCTCAGGAACACTGTCTCCTGCCAGAGTGCTCTCAGTGAGCCTGTGAGAGGGCTGAGCTTTCTGTGCAAAATAAAACATCCCTGTGAGGCCAGCGTGGGACCCAGCAAAGGCTTTCTCCAGGTCAGAGTAACCAGTGGGTCCCCCTCCAGCATCAACAGTGAGAGGCATCGCCAAACCTGCAGGAGATGGGAACCTTTATTAGAATAAAAAAAAAGAAGGCCTAAACCTCTCCTTTGTTTTCAACAGAAATAAAAGGAGGGGAATAAAAACAAAAAAAGAAAAGAAAGGAGAGGAGAGGAGTGCTTACAGCCAGTTCCCCAGCCTGTAACACAAAACCACCCTGTGCTGGGAAACCTTACACCACGCAGCATCCAGCTCATGTACTCCTGCTCCGCTCGCCGCCTCCCGGATGCTTCCCCAAGCCCAAACTGCCCTTGAGAGAAGCCAAGCCTCAGCCTCTGCTGAAAAGCCTCTTTGTTTGGATTCGCTTTCCAAATCAGCGTATCCTGAGATTGAACTCCCTTCCACCCCTCTGCAGGGCTTTTTAATGTTCAGATGCCTTTGGCAGCAGCCAGATTTGCCAGCAGGTTTGCGGTCCCGTAATAGCGTTCAACCCTCGGTGCTGGGGCACGTACAGTGCTAGCAACTTTCTTCCTGATAAAGGAGAGAAGGGGAGGGAAGGAAAAGTATTGCAGAATTACTTCAAACGATCCTTTAATCATGAATTGTGAACATAGGAGCTAAGTTCTCCTTAATTAAACAATAGCTTTAATCAACCTTCAGTAGCTGACATTACTCAGAGGGTGGTGAGGCACTGGAACAGGTTGCCCAGAGAAGTTGTGGATGCCCCATCCCTGGAATTTTTCAAGTCCAGGTTGGATAGGGCTTGGAGCAACCTGGTCTAGTGGAAGGTGTTCCTGCCCATGGCAGGGGGTTGGAATGAAATGGACTTTAAGGTCTCTTTCCACTCAAACCATTCTAGGGTCCTATGACATTAAGGCACACCAGTGAGATGACCATTTTTTCTCAAGTGGAATAACTGAAAGAAAATTAGACAAGGCATCAAAGAAACCCAGGCAAACGGTCTAGACAATACATGCATCATGAGAGGGTTTGACTCCAAGTACTGCCATGAGCTTTCCATGCAACCTCAAATCCACCACTCACTGAGGTCCTCAAGATGGACCTCAAGTCCGCCACTCACTGTACAGAGAAATTAAATGCATTCTCTTGGACTGCCCACTCTCTCTGCAAGCTCGGGGCACAAATGTGCTACATCCATACAGCCCCTGACATGCAACAGGGTCTCCTGTCTCCCTTGGGGCTTGCAAGCACCCCAAAATCCTGCATTCTCACAAAAGGCAAGAGATATGGTACTCCCAAGGCAGGACTTCTGCTCTAGCACAGACCCAGCTGAGACCCACAAATGGTACCAAAGCAATAATTTCAGTTACCACTCAGATCTTGCAGCAAGGGAGTGTAATGGGAATGTCAATCTGGCACATCACCCAGACACTAAAGGGAAAGTCAACCCTTTTCTTCAAAAACAGCCTCAGGCCCAGGACTTGAAGCAATTTCATGGGAGGAAAGTTTTTTTTCACTGGCAGTTAGCTTTTTAATTGACATCAGAGTTACATCTTTCTCTGTGACAGCTAAATGCTGAGTATTTAAGCAGGTGTATTTTCAGACTGTGGACACAATACCCACTTGTTGCAGACAATTTCAGCGAGAGCAAAGGCAAAGTACCTGTTGTTATATCCACAATCTAGATGTATCTCAAACCCTATCCCATTTCTCTGGCTGTTTTAAACATGCTGCGTGCCTAGATTCTGCAGTAGCTCTGAGAGTTTTACACACTGGAAAACCTCTTTGTGCAAATGCACATGGTGATTTATCAAAACAGGCTTTCTCCAAAATGCTGTCTGGCTTTTCTATGGCTTTTGCATTTGACAAAGACTCATACCAGCTCAGTCAGAAAAATAAATGCCACAAAACTTCTCCTTTAAGGAAAAAAAAATCAAAGCATCCAATCCTCACAGCCCAATGCTTTAGAAATGCTTCCACATGCTAATCAGCCTCCTATTCAGTTCCAGACTGAATAGGACTTCAACAATGACAAAGAAATACGCTGAACCTATCCCACATTTCATCCCCTTCACTCAAAATGTTGCTGTTACCTTGGTTTTCAGCTGCTTTGTGGGAGCTGCAGCAGAATGACAGCTGCATGCTAAAGCTGCAGGGACGGTCAAGAAATGAGGAGCGCTGGATGAAAAAATATCTAGCCCAGATTATGGAGGGGGAAAAAAGAATTATTCAAGGAGATAGTAACAAATGCTGCAAATTTTTATAAGAATTAATAAGAAAAAAAATCTACAAAAACCCTCTTGAGGCCTCTACTAAAAGCACATCCTCTTCTGATCAGGCAACAAAGGGAATCTTTTTCTTAGCCTGGCAAGTATGAGTAGGATAAAGCCCCCTCCAAGCCCTTCCTGTGAGAATTACCCATTTGTGTTATGTATCAACTGGCAGATGCCTTAGTGCACCTTTTTCTCTGTATCATTAACCTGAAAAACTTCAGCTCTTATCTGGGAAAGGACAAGCCAGCTCCCTCTCCAACGGGTGAATCCAAGATTGTTTCCCTTTTCTGCAGAACACAGAAGCACAGGAACAGAGCCACCTGGGGAAGTTTTTGCAGGAATTAGGGTGGGAAGCTCCAGGACAGGTGCACACATGTCCTAGGGACATGCTTCAGCCCAAGCCCTGGCAGCCACAGACTCCTCCACAGTAGTGCATTGCTGAGGATCTGATTTCAAAAGATACTTTGGAAGGCTGGTGATGGCCCGGTAGGACTGGCAGAGGCACTGAAGTCTGCAGTTTCAATGAGGAATTCAGCGAAGAATTAGAGGTTCCTCAGTAGCTCCAAAAGCCCCACTGGGCACCTGGGTGCATCTGTACTGGAAACACTGCCTTCAAAGTGTGCCCTCCCCGGGCTCCAGCACTCTGCCCACGCATGGAGGTGATGCTTCTTCATGCTCCCTGTCTCCTTAGATTAGAAACTCCCAGAGGCACAAACCTCTCTGTGACGTGCCTGGGCAGGACCAAGGGCAGCAAGGCTCACATCCTGGCACAGGGATCCTCTGGGGCTTCAACCCAGCAGTCAAACAGAGAAGCAGCTCCCCAAAAAGCAAGGGCCATCTGATCAGTGATCAAAGAGCCACTTCAGAAACCTGCTAACACCAAACTGATTCACAGCTATCAACTTCAAAGGAGTTTTGCTGCCTGCCATCAGCTCAGCAGCCATCCAAAATTACTCTGTGAGCATCACTCAGAACATAAATGTACCCAGTGATCACTGACCAGACCTGCTTATCATCATTTTACCACACTATTTTCGATTTTCCCTTTGGAAACTAACACTTTAAAGAGTGGTGGGCTTTGCAGAAAAGCCTTGGAAGCCCTCAAAATGCTTGGGATGTGCGATTGATTGCCACTGCCACTGTGCTGCTACAAAGACCAGAGCAAAGACCTCACTGTCAGCATCAGTGGGAATGATAACCAGGGCTGGGCTGCCTATTCACTCCAACCAGCCTCAGGCTGAGCCTTGCAGCCAGGCTTAAAGGAAGGCCCATCACACCACCTCAAATCAGGGGTCATAAGTAGTGTGCTGAGCATCAGGATGATAGGAAGCCCAGACCCCATTTGGCACACTGGCTTTCAAATTCAGTGGCTGGACACTTGGAGGCATATGATGATGTCTCAGCTTCTGTAAGCACACACTGAATTAACAGCAATGTAAGTAATATCTACGTGCAGTGCCTGTCTCCAGCACATGCATGATCAGACACAGGGGCACTGCTGTAAAAACTTTCAAAAATGGCTGCACTTAATTTACAGCAAAAGCAGGTGAAAGCTAATTGCAGGATGCCATGCAGCTCTTTGCTCCCTTTGTGCTGACACTGCTGGAAGAAGTGAGATCTCTGAGGGAGCATCATTTGTTTCAGGAGGGTTGGCTGCCCAAAACCACTAACCAGTAACTTTCACTTTTTCTGTTTAGAGCCGTGGAACGAAGAACCACAGTGTTCTCAGCTCTGCCAACCAGTAAAGGTGATGTGGCTCTAAGAAGTGCAGCTGCCATCTGCAAACTCACAAAGCAGTGAAGGACACCTCCATGCCACAGCTACCTTGATGTTCAGGGCATGGTCTGAGTGAGCCCAGCAATGCCAATCCAGCCTTAATTTGCTGTGTCTCCCAGGCATCATAATCTAAACCCACTGGTATGTTTTATCAGAAAGGCTGGAGGCATCTCCCAAGCTTCTCTGTGCTATGATCAACACACTTTCATGTTTTTCTGGGCAAGGGATGAAAATCTATGGGAAAGTACCAGAGGATTATGAACACTCTCCAGTGACTCAGTGCCACCATCACTGTCAGACCAACTGCAGTTTCATCTGGGCTTTGGTTGTCAGCCCCAGCCAAGTTCTGATGGAGAGCACCATATGCTCTGATAAAACAAGCTCATATATGGATGCAATCTGCAGGCAAGGAACATCCAAGGCTGGAACAAGAACACACAGCATAAAGAGCACAGGCATTTTCAGAGTATCAGAAACTCTGGAGTTAAATTACATGTTCTGCTTATAACATTTACTTGATGCAGAGAGTCTGTTTTCAACCCTCTGTCTTGAAAACATCCAACACATGTGAAAAACAAGCCCACTTACGTGACTGACTTGAAAGGATGGAGTCCATAGGAATTTCTGATACTTAGAAACCTGCCAGGACAAACCTAATTTTCAAACTCATCCATACACTCCCTTGCTAACAAACTTATGCTTAAGACAAGCTTTCTAACTGTTTGTATCAAAAGCTGTATGAAGACACTTCGAATCCCCCATTTTTGATGATGTTCTGCCATCTCAGGTCCAACTTTTGGAGCAGCTTCTGCTGATCCTGATCCTACTGTTGCAACTAAGCCATTGCATGCAGCTAAAAGGCAAGAAGGGATTCTTGAACGTAACTTCCCAACAGCTGCTTCAACACAATCCCGGGCACAGACATCCGATCCACATGAAGAAGCTTTCCACCTGCTAAAATTGTGGAGCAGGTAGTGCCTCTCCAAGGTAGATGTCATGGGAGAGGGTGAAATGGAGACGGGGTGGCTTTGAAAGGGATACGAATGCCCTTCTGAGAAAGGGGCCACATTGATCCATGAAGAGATGTGACAGATAGGGCACCCTCTTCCCAACTTTTGGCAAGGCCCACCCAGCCGCGGTATCTGCAAAGGCAGATGGAAGGCTGGGAACAGGCAGGACCTCCAAACACGTTAGAAAGGGTGGAAGCATAGAAGTGCATTCAGAATGCTGACTTTAGATATTATAATTACAAAATAAGCCTTATATTTCTTTAATTCTTTAATTCACCTCTTTTGTTGAGGCTTTATCATTCTCATTTTTAAGCCTTTTTTTATTGTTTTAAATGTGAAACCTGACCTATCAACAGAACCCAACACAACTGCAGAAGCCAAGGCCCTAAGACAGAACAAAAAGGAAGAAAGAAAAAGGTAAATATATGACAGCACTCGTACCAGACCCCAGATGTCATCTTGCTGTGCAGGAGGGAAAGCTGCACTGGGGAGGGGGTTTCCCTGCTGCCCCCCTTGCTGGGACACAGCCCCCAGGATGCCCAGGGAAGCCGCTGTTCCCAGCACTGGCTGTGTGGACGCTGGGATAGGAGGGTTTGAGGGCTGCTGCCTTTCCGTTCAACAGGCAGCCCTTGTTCGAGGCGCAGGCAGACCGGGAGACCACAACGGTCCCTTCTGGATTGCCACGGATGAAGTGGGAGTATTGTATGAACGAAATGGACAGGATGGAGTCTGCTCTGCCAGAGTGAGCCATGGAGCAGAGCTGGGGCTTTCCTCCTCCCCCTCCTCTTTTAAGTAATTTCAGACAGAGATGGAAACACACAAACACCTTTCCTATCTCAGACACAGGCGCTGAAGAGGAGCTCTGGTTTGCAAGACGGTGCCCATGTGAGGGTTCCCCAGCTGTGGTATGCAAACCATTTTTGGGCGGTACATGGAGGCACAAGCATCTGGAGATACACCGTCAGCCTGTATCTAGACAAACAAAGTCAGACCAAAACAGCCTAAGAAAGGCATGCATATTAAATAGAGATTTGAAGGGTATAAAAATAATCCGTTTGATCTGGGAGTGATGTTTATATTATTTTCTGTGCTCACTACAAACAGACAATTAAAAAATGTCATCTGCTGTAATTGTGATCCCATCTCCTGCCTGTCTCAGCAGCAGGTACACAGGATTCAAAGCACTTCTGGCCATGAAGCAGTTGCACGTAATCCTGCTTTTCCTGGAGACACATCTTCAGGCTCGCCAAATTCCACCAACTCAGGAAAGCCAGCACATTTATACCCCTGAGGACTCAGTCTGCCATAGGTACAGCATTTCCTTGTTCTGCAATTAACAGAACAGTGCAATTAATTGTCACTAATCTCCTTTTGATAGGTTGGTTGGTTTTTTGGTGTTTTTTTTTTTCTCGTTTTTACAAAGCAAATCAAAGAAAGTGGATCTTAAACACCTCCAAAGTATTTATCTTGTCTTTACTTCCAGTTATCTTTGGCTCCTTTGGTCTTTCAGGGGAGGCATCAAACTACAGATTGGTATTGCACTTAGATCCTGACTGTTGCTTTAATAAGAGGTTTCCCAAGGCTCAAAAAAAGCTCCTTTACTCCCAAATTATGGTAGAATCTAACTGCACAACCCCATGCCAAGACGCCACTTCTGCCAACCTGCCTTTGCCAAAGCACTTCCAGACCAGCCATCCCTGCTGCCTCATGGCCTCAAGGAGCTCATGGCCACCAAGAGATCCTACAGGTATTAAGTGATACATAAACACCAACGACCAAACCCCATCTAGGGATGCCCAAAACACGATGACAGCTCTCCACCCACACAGTTTCTTGCATGTGGTATGGACTCAGTCCTCCCCACCACAGAGAAGACACAGCATGGAGAAGGCAACACCAAGGGGTTGGGACTGTCCAGCTGGTTTAGTACAGTCAGGTCTTGTTGTCCCTTGCTGAAAACCAGAAATCATTGGCTCAGCAGTTTCTTCAGGTGTATAGAAAGACGTTACCTACATGACCAGTGAGTGCTGCACAGCAGGATAGTCTCAAAAATAAAAACAACAACCCCAACCCAAACAAAGCAAAGTTGCTTAGCTCATCAAATCCAGCTTTACAGCATCCAAATAACTCTAACCTCACCCCTCATCTTTAATTCCTCCCACTCCTTACACTTAAATGACAATCCCAGGCCTGTTTGCACCAATTTCTGTGACGAAGCAACAGGGCCTATGGCAGAGCTTAAATCCTTTTTGTTCTGAAAGCTGGAGGATGATACAATTTTCTACACAGAAGAAGAAAGTTAAGAGTAATCTAAATTGTTAGCCCAAATTATAAGATTACATCCACACTTATATAAACATGTCAAGGTCCAGCTAGTGTAAATATTTACTTTCAAAGTTCATTTTAGCATCAAGCTTGTTACAGAAGAGGAGATGCTAAATTTGTAAGAAAGCTGCAGAGATATTAAGGTTGTAAGAGATCTATCCATCTGTTGCTTCAAAAACCTCCGCAAGGCAGTAAAACTTGTGTTGTACAGATTAACTGGAATTGACAGAAGAGAGAAAATTAAATTAGAGGCAGAAAATAAGAAGGGCAGTAAATTATGTGCAGTTTACATCCCGCCAGCCTGAAACATATGCTCCCATAAAGCCAAATTCCACAAGCCTCGGAAGCAGGTATGCCAGATGAAATCCCTCTATTTTATGGCACAAGCAAGACTTTTTGGAAGCTGTTCTACCTGCGCAAGCTGCACAAATACAAGCTACTGAAGACCCTCATCTGCCCTATCGCCCTTGCTGACACAGCCTTCCCCTCTTCTGAGATTAAACGCTTGACTTAGCACCCATCAGCAGAGCACAGGTGGCTGCTCAGAGTTTGTTGAGCACAGGGAGTCCCTGCCAAGGGAAAAAAGCAGGTCTGAGAGGAATAAATTTAACCCTAGGTGCTACATCTGTGGGGCCAGGCTTCCAAACATCCCACCTTAAGGGTCAGGGCAGAAGGCTTTTCCCCACCTGACCTACATCTCCTGCATCAGGAAGAGGTTGGTGGCTGGTTGTAGAAGCTCCGTGCAGTGCTGCATCTGGGCAGCAAAACCCCAAGGTCCTGGGGAAAGCCCCATGGAACCTGCCCCAGCCAGGGTCACCCCAGTTACCCCCCATAACAACTCCATGCTCCAGGAAAGAGCTGCAAGGAACTCCTGGCAAAGGGACAGGCTGCAATTGGGCTGAGGATGATCAGATGAAGGTGGAGTGAGGTCCTCCCATCATGCCTCTTGTTTTGCAGCTCAGAGTCTCCACAGCTCTACAATGTGAAGACACCAACTGGCTCAGCAGGGGCAGCTTCAGACCCACCCAGCTCTTCAATCGCATTTTCAGATGTGTTGCAGTGACCAGTGAGACAGGGACAGGGCAGCAGGGACTCTTCCACATCACCAAGCTCGCCTGTGGCCCTAACAATTTCAGGAAGCATCTTCTAAATCTCTAAATAGAGCCCTCCCGAGAGGAGGAAGCAGATGGAGAAAGTTATTTTCCCCCCTCGGATGACCTGCTTTATTACTAAATGCACACTCAGTTCTTTTCTGCCTTTTTTACTGAGTTAAGTGCAGACGTGGAATTTCTGGGAAGTTCACAGTGTTGGTGATGAAACCTCTTGTTCATGCAAGAAACCAAGGATTTATGCGTGCCAAGTGCACTCATTAGAAGAGTAAGTTGGTTATTCAATAAAATCCAGCTCCCTGCCAACTCAACTCAAGTTGGAAATGCAGGAGAAATTGGAGGTCTGGTTCAGTGGATCTTCATCCAACTTACTCCACCAGCAGTGCTCTTCTGGCAATGGCTCCATGACTCTGCTCCCCAAGATCCTCAAGAAAAGAAGATAAAAATCTTCCTCTTATGCATTTGCTATCAAGATAACCATTGCACTACTTTTAGATGAAAGACAAGAGTGGATCCTTCTAACAACTCTCGCCAAATTAAAGCTGAAGGAAGCTCCTGATAGCTCTGCTTTACTAATTCAGACTTTCTTAGATGTTTATGATAATTGTCTTCTGGGTAATTTGTTTAAATTTGTGTGTAAACAAAGGGTTTGTACACATCTACAGCCTCACAAAGAGTGTGTCACTTCTGAAAGACATTTCAGCCATAGTTCATTCTTTTCATTTTCCCCTCAGAGAAAACCAGTTCAGGTCCAAATTATGGCAGTACCTGCTGTGGAAGCCAGTGCAGCATCATAGGCCTCTGCAAATCAAGTGACCAGTTTTAATATTTCCTAAAGAGGTCCTCAAATGAGAAAAAGCCTTCTGTTTTCCTGCTTCTGTGAATGTCTTCGGGCAGCTGCTCAAGAGGCGTAACTCAGTTTAACTGCACTGGAGGCCATTGGCCTTGTGCCTACATGCACAAGCAGAAGACCTTAGCTGAGTCCCTCCACCTTAAAAGAAGTTATTTCACCCAACTGGGCTCCTGATTATCTTACATAGGACTCTTTTTTTTTTTCCACTGAACCCATTAACTTGTACCTGTCCAGCTTTCTCTTACAGGAAGGATTCAGCTAGGGCACCTTTTTTTCCACTTTCCAAATGTTTCTTTAGTTCTTTTTTTTTTTTACAAGCTCAGAAAGGGAGAAAATGGGAATCAAGTGCTTGGAAACTATAAGCTCATAGTCTTCCCTAGCAAAAGGCAGAGAGAAGAGCAAGCCAAACCTCCTGTGAGTAGGGCAGCTGCTTTCACAGCAACTCATGCCCAGTCATCCACTGGCAGGTCCGATACTACTGGTCTGGGTGTATTTGAAAAGCCCATCCCCAAACATACATCATGGGCTATCCATCCCCAAACACACATCATGGGCTATCCATCCCCAAACATACATCATGGGCTATCCATCCCCAAACATACATCATGGGCTATCCATCACATAATCACCTTCCTTACCATGTCCCACCCATGCTCTTCACCTGCCAGTGATCTAAACCAGTGATCTAAGCTGTTGAATTCATGTTTTTACTTTTAAATGCTCCTCACCCTAAAAAAACCCAAAACCAACAACAGAACAACAACAAAAAAACCCAACAAAAAAACCCCCAAAAACCCTTAACAAGCCAACTCTGGTGTTTACCCTCCAATTTCCACCTGTAGTAACCTGAAACAAAGCAACAATCACAGTTTTGCTGTATCACATTATTCCCTGCTAACAATGCCTTCCAGTGATGCTTGATAAGTCCTGTTTACCCAAACTATCACAAGTAGAATAACACATGTCAACTAACTGCTTTTTCATTTAGGACCCTTAGTCTAGAGAAGGGGAAGCAAAACCCTTTTCCCATTCAAATAGCACCTACTCATGCCAGGAACGCCTCAAGTTAGGAAAACTTGCATAAATAAAAGTTTAAAACTTCTGATCCTAGGAGTTGTTTTACTAGGAATCCAAACCTTCTGTTTAAATAGGTGAAGTAAGTCAAGCTAGTTATGTTTCTACTTATATTAGTTTCATATATGGGATATCAAGTATTTTTATTTTTTCCAGATCTGAGGAGATGAAGCTTTCTGCACTGGCCTCTATTCTTGTGGGAATATAAAGAGAAAACCATGCCTCTCTTCTTAATGTATTAGTGCCTCGTAATATACACCAGATGATCAATAAACTACATAAAAATTAAATCAAACTGACAGTCTTTAAAAAATGGGCTCTAAGCAGAAACAATTGTTTTAAAGATTGTGGTGTCTGGAGTATTAAACTCACGTGCTGTTGTGTTATTAATCTCTTTGTTGGAAGCCAGTTGATTTCCCCTGCCTGTGTCTGTCAATTAAATATTCAGCATCGCAGCCACAATGGAAGGGGTAATGTTTTGGAATGCAAAAAGTTTTTGGGAGACACACTGTTGACAGTTCCCTTCCATGCCATATCATCTCCAAAAACCATAGCAGCTCCAAAAGCCATAGCAGGTAGGTAAACCCAGACCTCTGCCAGCGGCTGCGAGATGCCTGAGAGCACTTTAAACTTTTAAAGGAATGAGTTTAGCGAGATGTGCGAGTGGGGCGAGGGGAGAAAGAGAGAAGCGCTGGTAAGCCGGACACCCGAGCGACACACAGTAACCAGAGCGGCAAGAGTTTCTGTTTTTCATGATTAACCATAACACGAGTCA